>NC_091821.1:178855335-179225335 GCF_038994185.2 Dermacentor albipictus | reverse complement strand
GCACGTCGAAGGAACTATTCGCCGTTCATTTCTTCCTTAGCTCTTCTCACGCTTTGTTGACGATACATGGACGGGTCGAAAAGAACAACTGTCTGTCACTGGTTTCGCTGTTTATTCTTGAGGTACTATACACTAGTGCATTTCTGCCATGCAGAATGCAGCGACAAAACCATGGATGACCCAGGCGCTGTAGCTGTTGCCACTTGTTTGCGTCGATACAGCGCGGCTCCACACTCGGGCCCCGCCTCAGCCGCGCTGAGCCCCACAAGGACATAAAAACAACTTTTCTTTCACGCGCTGCGTCAATGCCGTGCTGCTTCAATGGCTGCATATGCGTCCCGCACGATAGCGCCTGTTTCCCGCCGACGTCGTTGAGAATCCGTCAGCGTCGGAACGGAAATGGCTGCATAACATTACTCCCTCTGGAAATGTCGTTACTATACTATGGCCGACTTCTATAACAAAGCTGGCGCCTTAGGCGCAACTCACGCTCTTTTTCCTTTCACTTCCAGAAAGATGAACGCACATGCAGCGAGAAGAAGAGTATTGAGACCGCGAGGGCTCCGCTAGTTCGACGCAGAAGGGACTGGAAAGCAATGGTAAATCGTACAGAAAAGGAGAGGGCGTCGAACAAAAGTGGAGTATCGGAGCACGTTCCGCGGCCTCGCCACGCGAAGACGATTCATCACGGGTTCCATGCACAGCGCGGCAGGCGCGTATCGAGCGGGCAAACCTAAATATAGAGAAAGAGTCGCCATTGAAACGCGCGCGCGTTGCCTGTTCACTGATAGCCGCTGCAGTGCACTCTGGCTCGAGGCCGCGGAGTCTCCACGGCACGCGCAGGGGCGGCAGCGACGAGGAAGCTTTTCTCGTAACCGCACCACGAAGAGTTTTGGCGCAGTCCAGGGGCCGCTGCCGCGAGTGTGCGCAATATATCGCTCGGAATCTGCGCAGGCTCCTCACACGGACGCCAGGCGGCCCTTTCCCCGCCGCCTTTTATGCACAAAACTTTTGGCTTTCGCCGACCGCCGGGACAGTTTGATTGAGCAGCTATCCCGGGGCGCGTTCTTAATCACGGCAGGCGCAAATAAAGCGCAAATCGCGTCGCTAACAAGAACGACGATTGCACACTTAACAGCGACGTCTCCTCGAGGACCGCCTAAATCAGGCCCTTGTCGTGCTTCGCCTAAGATGCGTCTCGGCCGCCGAGTCTCCCTGAATTGCC
Organism: Dermacentor albipictus; assembly: GCF_038994185.2. NCBI lineage: Eukaryota > Metazoa > Arthropoda > Arachnida > Ixodida > Ixodidae > Dermacentor > Dermacentor albipictus. The sequence goes on along the minus strand of NC_091821.1, from coordinate 179,224,110 downwards.
ACGCCCCGGTCCACGCGGGCTCGGCGACCGACGCCGAGGGGCGCCCGCGCTGGCTTCGCTGCTTCTCGCTTCTGCGCAACGTCTCTCGAGCGACCCGGCCGTTCGGCACTCGAGGTGAGTGCCGCGGGTTTCCTTGAAAATGCGCATGGGAAATCAGGCTAGTGTAAGCAGGAGTTTCATACGATCAAAGCCACCGCCAAAGTCTCCGATGGGACATCGAATGCACGAAGCTGTGAAGAGAAAGAAAGCAAGAAAAAACGAAGAAGGGTAGAAAGGCGCGGGGTGGTCTATGTTGGAACGCCTTCCTTTTGATCCGACTTCATGCGCTGCCCCCTCCCCCCCCCCTTTTCTTTAATCCCTGGAGAAATGGTGATGTAATTTTAATCCGTCTTGGTATATCAATCCTAAAATAGCATGGGCGCGTTTTCCTAGAAGGAACAGAAAGTCACAGAAGCGGTTGTAGCACGTGAAAATACCGAAGTGATCGTAGAAATATATATATATATATATATATATATATATATATATATATATATATATATATATATATATATATATATATATATATATATATATATATATATATAATGCGAAAACACCCGTGTACTTAGATTTAGGTGCACGTTAAAGAACACCGGGTGGTCAAAATTTCCGGAGTCCTCCACTACGGCGTGCCTCATAATCAGAAAGTGGTTTTGGCACGTAGAACCCAATAATTTAATATATATATATATATATACATATATATATATATATATATATGTATATATATATATATATATATATATATATATATATATATATATATATATATATATATATATATATATATATATATATATATATATATATATAAGCTAGCGTTTAGCAGCAGCGGAGAATCGACCCTCGCAACGCAGAGCCCGTCCGCGTATATATATATATATATATATATATATATATATATATATATATATATATATATATATATATATATATATATATATATATATATATATATATATATATATATATATATATATATATATATATATAAGCTAGCGTTTAGCAGCAGCGGAGAATCGACCCCCGCAACGCAGAGCCCGTCCGGCATGCCGATACGCAATGGAAACCTCGAAGTAGCAATGCTAAACTGGCCTGACACGAATCGGATCGAAAAAAGTTTCGAAATGTAAGGCTTCCTTGTCTTTGTTCCCGGCGCTTCTTTCCATTCGCGAAGGGCCATCACGCGAGAACGCCGTCAGAACGAACGGCTATAGCTGCGCGATATTGACGGATGCGTCGACGCACGTTCCCCGGATTTTCTACGCCTCCTTGCGGCGTGGCACACGGGCAGCAGCAAAACAAGTCACGACGCCGGAGAGAACGGGAGAAGCGCGCGCATTCACCGTCGGAGACGGACGCTGTCATACGGGAGTTGCGTTTCTCTCTCTGTTTTTTTTTCCCATATCCAGACTTTTCTCGCGCCGTGCAGTGAACCGGCGAGTTGTCGCGAGGAATATCGGAGCGTCCCTGTGCAGCTCCGTTGCTCGGTCCCTCGTGGTTTGGAAATCGTCCGGCTTTTTGGTTCAGTTGTGTTGAAACTAGCAAAGCAGTGAACAAGCGAAAATGCTCGTCGGTTCAACACGCGGCGCGGTCATCGACGTCGCCCGCCGTGAGTCTCCTCCGTGCAGTCGTCTTCTTGCGAAACGTCAACTGTTCCACCTTTCCCTATCTCTCCTCCTCAGCGCCCCCTCCCCCTCCTCTGGCGGAAAACTCATTTCACCCTTCGGGACTTTTCTCTCTCTCTCTCTCTGAATGGATGGCGCAGTAGTCACTTTGGGTGGAACAATCGAAGTGACTGCATTTCGTTTTCCCTGGCGCCCTCATTGTCGATATGCCCCCGAGATCTAAAGCAGTAATACCTAAAGCAATTTCCCACGTTGAGCGCCACTTTCGCCTTCAGTGACAACACTGCTCCTGTCAGTTGTCGTTCAGGGCGTTAGCTAAGAAGCGGACTTCGCCAAAAAACAAGAAGTCTGTAACATCTTTTTTTAGTTAGGACGCAGACGCAGTCCAAATTGAAATACATGGTCTCTTAGGGTGCAATTTGGGATGTATACGTGTACATAGTGCTGAGCGCACACAAGCTCTGGGAATTTCTCCGACGCTCCACAGTCACGGACACGCAAGTTAACTACTAATTCCGCCTTCCTGACTCCACATTTTTGTCTTGCATTTTTTTTTGTGTCATCATTTGATTTATTATGTCCACTATATGTCCCTTTTTTCTGTTCTTTTGAAAAATGAAGAGCTGAAAAGTGTTTCCCAAGTTTTTTGTGATCAGAAGTCGCTAGTAAACTCGAGGTTTTATGGATGATGGTGGCTATAACTACGATTCGTTACTACTTGTTATGCAATAAATAAATAAATAAATAAATAAATAAATAAATAAATAAATAAATAAATAAATCAAGTTAAAATTCCCGGGAACAAGCTGCCAACTTTGGCACTGTCGCTCTGAAGTACAGAATGAACGGGTACTCATACGATTGTGCAAAAAAAAATATACAAATGGTAACAACAGCACGACAACAGCACTGAAAGTGGATTTTTGAGCATATACAGGGTGTTTCAGCGAAGACTTTGAAACTTTTTTTTAATTGCCTGCGGCGGATAGCACAATTCTAGTCCATGAGCTGGTCTACTCGAAGAAGCGGAGATTACTTGCATAAAAAATTGAAATGCATAATCGACTAATCGAGAAATGCACTGAATAAAGTTTTAGCATATTACCTTATGGCACATACTGCACTTTACATATTCTAGCGGGTGAGACTGCAAGGCATATCCACTTGAGAAGAATTGTGTGAATGACAACATTTACGAGATATGCGCCGCCAAACTTGAGTAAAAATGCACTGTCGTTCCACTTACTTTCTCAACAAAATGTCGTTTTATGCACTGAAGCACAAAAGTAACTGGAACGCCAATGCATTTCTCCGCAAAGTTAGGGAATCAATATCTCGAAACTGGTGTCATCCTGAGAATTATTTCCAAGTGGATCCGCCTTGCGAGCTGGAATTTGTAAATTGCAATATGTGCGATAAGGCAATTGCGTAAAAACTTAATTAGCGATTTTTTTAATTAGTCAATTATCCGTTTCATATTTTTTTATGCAAGTAATGTCCGCCCCTTCGAGTAGACCAGCTCATGGACTAGAATTGCGCCATCTGCCACAGGCAAGTTAAAAAAATTTTCTTTTGAAAGTGTTCGTTGAAGCACCCGGTACAGCCACAAGAGAAAGTAAATGCTAAATTACGCAAACTTACTCCAAAATTCAGCAGAAGGTGTAGCAGGTTCGACTTCATTTTTTACGCGGCGATTTTGCGCTTCATTTGTATTCATACAAAAGTAGCTCTTTTCTATTTGCGTGATGACGATTTCTGTCAGATATACAGGGCCCTTACAGTCAAACTATCAGTAATGTTAATAAACGGGTTATTCTAGCTACGCAAATGCTTCTTGGATGGATGTTATGAGCGTCCCCTTTGGAACGGGGCGGTGGGTTGCGCCACCAAGCTCTTGCTATTATACTGCCTAATGTCTATACCTAGGTTAAACAATAAAATAATAAAAAAACGCTATGAACTACCACACCCAAATTTTCTGATCCCCTATTGCGAACTGTGCTTTTGTACGTCTCCGTCTTTTGTCGTTTCCCTACCTTTCTTCCACCAATCCTCCAATCGTCTCTTACTAATGCCTACTGCGGACATGTTTACTTTACCACTGCTCCCGCTGAACCCAAGGTCTTCAAGGAGGCCAGTGGTGCCTAAATCGACCGCTGGGTAGACGTCTTCACATTCTAATAAAACGTGCTCCATAGTTTCCCAGCTTTACCGCAGCAAGCACATGCTTCTTGTTCCTTCTTATATCTCGCTTTATAGGTGCGTGTTCTAAGGCATCTCGATCTCACTTCGAAAAATAATGAGCTTCCCTTTGAGTTATCATAAATGGTTTCTTTCCTGATTTCGTTTTTTCCTCTTAAGTAGTTACTCATGGCAGGTTTCTTTTTCATTGCCACCACCCATGAAATTATTTCAGCCTCTCTGACTTTCCGCTTGACCTTCTTTGTTGCTGTGTTGCCCACCCTACACGCCACATGCTTGCTGGTAAGCTTCCTAGTTGTTTTCCTCCACTGTGAATCGATGTTTTTCCTGTACACATACCTGAAAGCTCTCCCAGCCCATTTACTTACTTCCATATTCCTAAGCCGTTCTTCATACTCAATTTTACTGCGAGCTTCCCTCACTTCAAAACTAGTCCAGCCCATACCACCCTGCACAGCTTCATTTGTAGTCTTTCCGTGAGCGCCCAATGCGAGGCGACCCACTGACCTTTGGTTCCCGTCGAACCCTGATTGTACCCCTGATTTAAAGCAAACCGCATTTCCAAAAGTAAGTCCTGGAACCATTACACCTTTCCACATACCTCGGAGGACCTCGTACCTATTGTATCCCCATAACGATCTGTGCTTCATTATGACTGCATTTCTCTTCTCCTTCACTGTTATTGTTTTTTTCTGTGTTTGCATATATCTATTGCCTTCGTTTATCCATATACCAAGGTATTTATGTTCTGTTACCCGAGGTGTTTCCTGGCCCTGTATCTCCACTGTCTGTTCTTGCATCGGTAGTTTTGCGCCCTCTGGCGGACACATTTTTCTCCTTTTTCGTTAATTAACTTTTTTTCCAGTTTCGCGATTATGGTAAATATATATATATATATATATATATATATATATATATATATATATATATATATATATATATATATATATATATATATATATATATATATATATATATATATATATATATAACAGCAATCAAGTTCACCGTAGAAGTGGAATCTGAAGGCCAACTGCCGTTCTTGGACACCCTTGTGCAATCCGAAGGGCCAAACCTGTTATCCAAGGTATTTAGGAAGCAAACTCACACTGGTCGCTACCTCAACTACGCATCGGTGAACCCTGCTTCGCAGAAGAGGTTTGTTGTCGGCTCTCATCGTCGGGCGAAAACCGTGAGCACAACAGCGGGAGACCGCATGGCGGACTTGTGCGGCGGGAATTGACGGCTTGTGGATACACCGAGTACTTCGTTTACTCAGTGGGGCGTTTACTCAGTGAACTCCCTAAAAAACGGGCTTCGGTGCCGTACGTTCCCGGCATAAGCGAGACCCTTGCACGCGTTCTGCGGTCATGTGACGTGCAGGCTGCGCCACACTTGCCCTCCCGGAAACTGAGACTCTCTCTCGAAACGCGAATCACGCGGCAATTAATAAAACCGCTGAGTGCGGTGGTAACCAGAATGCTTATTTAGTTCATGCTTTTCGTATTCGTAGCCCGTGCACGTGAAAGACCCTTTGGAAAAGGACAAGTTCCCAGGCGTGGTGTACGTCATACCGTGTGCCGTCTGTCGGTACGTCTACGTCGGAGAAACCGGCAACTTCACAACAAGACTTAAACAGCACAGGAATTACGTCCAGAAACGACACGTTGCGTCGAATGCCCTGGCCGAACACTGCGTAATTACGTCCCATACGATTAACTGGGAGAAATCTCGCGTGATTGCCAAGGAACGAAATCATTCTACGCGTCTTTATCTTAAGTCCCTAATCATTCAAACTACGGCGCACATGCTTAATCGCAACGAAGGCAATCTGCCGTCCATGTATGCCAAGTGCCTTAGTCATGTTTTCAGCCGCACACAACAAGGTCGCCAGCTCTGCCGCTTGCTTCATTGTGAACAAGCCCCCTCCCCCCTTCTGGAGGGGGGGGGGCGACACGTAGATATAACTTTTAACCCATTTTGGACGCTGTCTGGGCCTCTTTTTTTTTAAGCATGCATCATCCCGACCAGACGGGCTTCCGCCATAATCTCGACTTCATGGTATGTACATGTGGATGTCAGAAACATGAAGGCAATCGTATTCAAAGACAACTCTATTTTTATTTATTTTATTTATTTATTTGTACATGCTGCAGCCCCATAGGAGGGTTATTGCAGCAGTGGGCAATAACAGTGGTGAACAAAAAATAAAGTGAAATCAACAATGACTCTTGCAACATTTGTATGACACCCAAAGAAGTGGAAAATTGTTTTCATAGATTCTTAAATGCAGCGAATGCATACACATAAAGTATAAACTAAACCTAATTTAAGTAGTTACACATACTGGTTTTCATAGAGAGCACTTTCGAATTCGCTTATCGAGAGTGAACGAAGGCAGCCAGGTAAGGAATTCCATACTTCTATAGTGCGGGAAAAGAAACTGTACTTGAAAGTATTTGTACGGGCACAGAAAGGGATAATATTGAGCTCGTGGAAGTTACGCGTGCAAGAAGGCTTGGTGAAAGATATGCAAGCTGTGTTTGAGGTACGATAGGACTTGTTAATTATGTTGTGCAAAAACTTTAACGATTCCACATCACGACGTACTGAAAGTAATGTTAGTTTCAGCGTAGGAAGGGCAGACGAGGGTGAAAAAATAGCAGTCATACATACCGGTGAAAAATGAAACGGACGGCTTTTTTCTGAACTGCTTCTAGTTTGATTATGTTGCTTTGGTTATGGGGTGACCAGACTGTGGCGGCATAATCGATAACGAGGTGAACAAGAGTTTTATACATTAAGAGTTTAGTTGCCTTCGGAGCCTTTTGCATAGTACGACGTAGGTATCCAAGTTGTTTTAGGGCCTTTGAACATGTTTGGTCAATGTGTGTAGTCCATGAAAGATTGTGAGTGAATGTTACGCCAAGGTATTTGTGTTGTCTCACTCTGGTTAAAGATGATCCATTCAAGGAATATGTCGCAAGTACAGGTGCTGCTCTTTTCGTGAAGGACAAAACAACCGTTTTTTAAATTAATGTTCATTTTTCATTTTTCACACCAGGCACCGAAATAGACAAAGGAATCGTTCAGTCGCTTATAACTAGTCGCAGAGTCAATGATGTCGTATAAGACGCAACCGTCATCATAAAGACGAATGCTGGAAGAAACATTTTTTTGTGAGGTCACTGACATAAACTAAAAACAATAAAGGACCCAGGACGGATCCTTGTGGAACCCCGGAGCCTACTTCTAGAATGGCAGACCTTGAAGGACTAAAGTCGTCGTATTGGGACCGGTTAGAAAGGAAACTAGCAATCCAATCGATCAGACGGGAATTTTTCAGTATCGCATTTAATTTTTGCAAGAGGTGGGAATGAAGTTGTGAATCGAAAGCTTTAGAAAAATCAATGAAGGTAGCGTCAATCTGTTTACCGAGATCCAATTGATAAGCGATGTCATGGGTGAACTCGGTTAACTGCGTGAAAGTACTGAAACCACGTCTGAAGCCAAGCTGAACATTAGTTAGAATGTTTTTCGACTCACGAAAATCTATTATGTGTTTGTAAATAATATGTTCCAGCATTTTGCACGAGTGGGAAGTTAAAGAAATTGGTCTGTAATTCGTTACGTCTGTCTTGTTACCTGTTTTATACAAGGGTATTACTCTTGCAAGTTTCCATGATGAAGGAACGAGTCCTGTTTCTAGCGACTTATTGAATATAATTTCAAGATAGCATGATGTCTATTGTGAATAGCGAAGTAAAAACGAATTCGGAATACCATCAGAGCCACTAGACGTTTTTGTGTCTAAATTTAATATCAAATTAAGGACGCCAATTTTATTTGACATTCCTAAAGAGTTTCCATTCCCAGACATTCATCAAATTTTCAGTACGCTAATTTCGCATTCAGAGGCGGGAGTCGCGACGCTAAGAAGCCAGCCTTCTGATTGTGTGCAGCATTTAAATACCGGCGGTTCCACCAACCTAATTGCATAGACGTCGGTAAACTTTTCCGTCGCGCAAAAAGCTATTTGGCCCCTCTCGTTATCTCCAGCTGTTCACGAAAGGAAAAAAACATTTAAGAAAGAGAAAGACTTTAAAAGAGAGAGATAGAGAACAGTCATTTGTCTTAGGGTAAGACATCCGCTAGCATTTTACAATGCGACGCGCAAGCGCAAGATTTTCTTCGCAGCTACGACTCTGCTCGTGTACCTTTGCTACGAATGAAGTTAGTTTCAGAGCACGCAGCTATCGCGTGCGAACAGTGTAGCAAACGATCTAGGTGCTATACTACTATTCCTGTAAAGGTTTGCTTCGATGCGCGGCTGCACTGGCGCTTTGCGGAACGCGGCTTCGCGTGTTCACCCTAACTCTGCTCATCGCTCTACCCTGATAGCTAAGACTGACGTTTATGATGGCCAGTGAATACCTTTTGTTAGCGGCCAAGAAAGTGAGTGTGCCGAGATTTAGTTGCAGATTAGCCTTTCTAGCCGACCCAGTTAACGCGTACAAAACGCACTGTTTTCTTCGGCTTTGGATGCTGCAAAGGCCGACGTGGCTACGCGAGGGTTCGCCTTCTTCCTTCTCTTATCGCTGTGACAACTTTGACGCCGGTAACGCGGTGTAGGAGTAAACAGGGAGTCTTATTTTCACCGCTATATTTACCACTTCGACCAGCGAACGCACAAGTTGAGCGCCGTTCGGGAACGTTTGAGCTCTTGAGGCTGTGAAGAAACAAATGGTTCTAATTGTAACGCGCCATGCATTTTAAATCCTGTTCAAAGTTTAATTTTCACACAAAGCTGTGTTATAATGTATTGTTTATTTTGTAATGGAGCTTGTAAGCAACGTTACGTACCAAACTTTTTTGTATCTCTCTCGAAACGCGCATCACGCGGCACTTAAACACCGCTGCGTGCGGAGGTAACTAGAATGCTTATTTAGTTCGTGCTTTTTGTATTCCCAGCAGGGTGATTATGCAAAGCAAGAAAGGAGTTCACAGGAAGGTCGAGGCTTGAAGTTATTAACACTGGTAGAACGTCACTCAAGCCAACAACAAGAGGACTTGTTTTCGTCCGGGCAGCAACTGCTTTCCTTGGCAGCTTTTGCAGCGAAGCTCTCTGCGGCTACCCTCCGTAAAAATCGTGGCGGCAAACGGAAAACGCCTTGCGGCAAAGCCAACTTTTTCGCGAAGGCTTTCTAGCTCACAATCTAAGGTAGGTAGCTTGGAAAAATTCATACTGAAATTTGCCGCGAAGACGACTCTATCATTACGCCGAGTTTCGTTTACTTGTCGCAATTAGTTCACAGTGAAGTTGTAAACATTACAGAATTCCCGTCGGCTGTCAATTCATGGGCATCTACGAAGGGAGTATGGTTACAGAAAACGGCTGCAACTCTTGTTTTATCGAAACTATCCAAACAAGTTATGTGACAATTATCCGCTATGACGACTCTAACATTACGCCGAGTTTCATTTGCTTTTCTAAGCTAATTAACTAGGAAGTATGCTAAATCGAAAATTACAAACAAACGCGTTTTTTTTTTCGGGCACTCATTTGGACTGCGCCCCGGTCAACGCATACCGTCGCTCGCGTCGAGGCTCGGTTTAACGGCCACCTGCGTCTAAACGGCGCTCCGTCGCAGCTGCGTCGAGAACACCTGTGTCTTTAGAGCGGCGTCGTGAAAGCCCTTCGGCGGTAGCTCTGTGTATGTATGACATAGTGCGCGCCTGATATTTTGACATACACATAATTATTAACAACTTGTAATCATTAACAACTTGTAATCATTCTAATGATCTCAATAAAAACCGATTCTGATTCTGATTCTGATATGTATAGTTACATACCAACAAAATTCTATACCAACATAATTTATTCCACCATAGCAACTTCGCTGGTCGATCACCTTCACAGGGTGAAATTGCTCCTCAGTTATTATTATTATTTGTACTCATAGCTTCGCTTCTTTCCCCTAAGCTCTTGAAACGATGTGTCTTCGTGTCTAATGATAATAATGAAGAAGTTTATTAATTAAGACTAATTATATAATTAGGCAGAATGAAAAAAATAGTCTGGCTATCTCCAAGCGATGGCAAACAGCATTACCTTAGTTCTGTCCAGCTACATGGCATTTGCATATCTTTAAGTCTTGGTGCATGATAGTTGGGACACCCTGTATGCACACAAATAACACTTTTCCTCGTAGAAACTATGACAGCTGCGCGAATTCTTTCGCACGTTTGCGGACACATTTACGAGGGCGAATCAGAAAGTATTTGCCCCCCCCCCTTTTTTTTATTAGCCAAATTACTGTATACGCGAAGTCAACATATCCATTCCCAGCGGTGGACCTATCTTGGACCGAACCGACCTTATCTGCATCTGCCGGTAGCTCGGCGGCACGGCGCTGCTGTCAGTTGATTAAGATGACGGTTGTGCTTCACACGTCGAAGGCGTACGAGCAACGATGTGCGGTTCGTTTTGTATTGACAAGGGACAAACGCCTATCGAAATCCACACGGAAATACAGCCCACGTATGGGGAAAGTTGCCTCGCTTTGAGAAGTGTGAGGTGGTGGCGTTGTGAGTGAGTTCGAAAAAGGCCGTGAAGACTTGCAAGACAATGAGCGTTCGGGAAGGCCGCGTTAGGACGAATTCTACCACAGGGGCATCTCAAAGTTAGTGCTGCGATGGGACAAATGGTCCGAACCGGTGTGGGGACTATGTGGAAAAATAGCGTAGGGTACGTAGAATAGTACGTATATATGTAATTACCTCTATGGACTTCATTTTGGCTAATAAAAATAGGGTAAGGACTTTCTGATTCGCTCTCGTATTTACCCAGTTGGTTTCTCAGGGCAGATGAAATTCTTGCTAAGGTATACGACAGACTGAAACGGGTGAATTAGCTTCCCATGTACATTCGTTGGAGCCCAGTTTGCACAGTTAAAGGCGGTCGTTATTAAACGCTGACCCGTTTCGCAAAGTTTTCGCAGGTGCAGATGTGCATTGAAGATTATGCCAGTGCCGAATCAAGCGGGCCGTGGAGCAAACACGTTGAGCGCTGTAATCCAGCACTTGCCTCTTGGGAATCGTTCTCAAACATTCTGCCTGCCAGCGGGGCGAGATAATGGAGTCAGTGGCGCGTTCTAGAGCGCCGGCGGCTGCGAGCAAAACTTCTTCGAGAAGAGTGTCGGCGCTCGATAAGGGCATCTCGCGCTGCTCAGGCGGCTGAATCCTGCGGCTCCTTGGGAGCCGGCGCGTCCTTGCAGAACGGCCATGCGGCGAGGCGAGCCCAGAATGACGTCAGTGCTTTACGCCGGGCGCAGCCCCGTTGACGACCGACGATCGATGCGGGGGTCCCGTCTGACGGGGCCGGCACTACGGCCACGGGCCAGAAGTTTTAAACCTTTCAAGACGGTCGCGCGGTCTTTCAAGCGGCGCCAACGGGCCGTTTCGGCTACCTTATGAATATTCAATCACGACTCGGGGCCCCTTCGGCGGAATCCACTGGTCGTGAAGCTCAACAGTGTGCCTCGGACTTCCAAGTACAGGCGCTCGACTCTACTAACCAAACGCCGCTTTCGGCGCGCGTGACATGCACGGCATGTCGCAAAAACATACAAAGGCCAGCCAGCCGTTGCCCACAACGGCAAGCTGGACTTTACCATTTTTGCGATTGGCTCCGTGTTTTTCAGCGCCTCGCTCCTTTTTTAAAAACTTATTTTGTGACGTCATCAGGACAATTTTCATAACTGCTTGGCGTGACAAAGGCCGTGCCGCATCTTAGGTACACTGAAAGAAAAGAAGTGGTGTGTACGCGTCATTTAATTTGTCTTTGTCTTTGGGTCTGGTGCTGTAAACAAGAACGATCTCCTTCACTCGATCTTTCCACTTTGCTGCATTAGGTGCGAGAAAAACCGATTTCATGTTTCCTTGAACTTCATTTCCAATTTCCTTTTCATCTTCTGTCGAGGCTGCCGGAGGCTCGCGGCGGTCGGCGCAGTGCCATCTGCTGTATCCCCGTCGGAAATTGGGTTTCGCATTCCCTCAAAGCTAGTGTTTGAGAGGCAGAGCACGCTTTCAAGGAGAAGTGGCGGTTTAGCTGGGAAGTTTCGTCCCGACACGCCTCTGTTGAGCACTCCTGACCAGAAAGTTTGTCTCGTCCCTCGGTGACAACATCCCCCACATTGCAAATCACTTTATAACGTCAGAAAATTGGCGTCTACCATTGATGAATTCCGGTCACGTCGCAAGTGAGCAAGCTAACCAAAAGGAAAGGAAGCGCAAAAGTACACAAGCTAAGTATTGGGTGCAGTTTTTTGTGAAAAGCGATGAATGGAAATAGCAATACACAGTAAACAAATGATTCTACATCGATGCTACCAGAAAAAGGTGAGTATTGTATAAGTGCGAGATATGCTTGAAATGCAAGCTAAGAATGAAAACAAGGGAAGTTAACGTTCCGACTGCGATAGCTTGCAAACAATCCGCGCTTTCAGAAGATGGACTCGTAAGGACAGTAGAAAGTTGTGAAATAGAAAATAACAAATTAGGCAGTAATAACAGTAGGAAGGTATCGTGGTAAATTAAGGTATCGCGAAAAAAAGTGGCCAACCACGGTAGGACGAAAAGAGACAAAGCGCTCCTGTCGTCTGTTTCCTCTCTTCTTTGTCCCGTTCACACCTTTTTCGCCATGAGGTAACAGCGAGTGCTAGCATGATGTAACCTTTCTGCCGTTAGCGATAACGCCTGTCGCCGAATGCGCGCAGCTAGGAGGAAAGCGGCACCGCTAAATTGCGGTAACGTTAACGGTAGAACGGTGACGGGGCTGTGCTAAAGTAATCTAGTAATAGAGTTCAGGCTAATGGCAATAGCAACGTAGTGCTCAATTTTTTTTTTTTGCTGCTTGAGTTATTACTGGTAAGAAGAGAAGGAGTTAATTATATATTATTATTATTCTTCAAGTCATACTACCAGTAATGGCTAAAGCAACGACAGGAAGAAACGGTCCTATAATCTGCTCTCGCACTAACTTAAGTATTCGACTGAATTCAAGAAACATGCCACTACACATCACAAACAAGGTAAACTATACATAAGGCTTACTACTAATTGAGGTTTGTTGTAGTGAATGGTCAAAAAGTTTATCGAAAAAAGGAAAACGCGTGTTAATTTGTTCTTTACACTTTTTCATTTTCTCTTCCCTGTATGTATGGGCCACTCACTCCAATAAATCTCAGTCGGCAGTCATCCGTACGTTCCATTTGCCTTCTTCGTGATGTTCTGGTTGCATTCTGCTTTTTGTGTTTTATTATTGCGATATCAATTGTATGGACACTGCAGGCGCATTTATGCCGTCGCCGTGGCGTTCCATACCAAGTCCAAGGGCGATAACATCGCCGCCGCGCACCGTCTGCTTTATGTGAAAGCTTGCGAGGGCGAGCCAACGATGGCGGCTCAATCTCGCACGAGCAAGGGAGAAAAGCGGGGAGGAAGTCCGCCGTCTTCTGTCGCGCCAAAGGCCCCAGGAAAAGGGGAGGGAGGAGGAGGTGCGCGTTCTACTCCGGTGGTTGCTGCGTATGGCACGGCCGCGCGGGCCCTGTCTTGAAAGCGAACTGCGACGCGCACAGGGTCTAGGTGCGCGGAGGGCTCAAAGCTTCGTGTGCTGTGTTCTCAACGCTTAGTTTGCGTTGAAGCGAGAGGCAGCACGAAGGTCACTTCGCTAGCTGCTGCTTCTGCACTTGCTGACTCCAGCGCTTCGACAGCGTGTTTCCGCGGTCATCGAGTGAGATGTGTCCATGTTTGCTTGTACGCGCGTGACACCATGCTTGTTAATTTAGTTAGCGAATGTGTCCAAGTTGCTACGACCGATAAAACTACTACCTTTGCGTAGCTTCCTATTGATTTGCTATCGCAATCGAGGATACGTCTTTCGCGAGAAACTGCGACTTTTTGTTACGTCGTTATGAACCGACTAACTAAGAAACAGCCGCTCCTGCAGTAACAAGCTAAAAAAATCATAAATGGCTCTAGCGCGTCGTTTTGTACAAACCAATCTATAGAAACGGCAAACATTTTAACATGCACCTTTTGAAAGGCTGGAAGCGAGTCGCATTTACGCATCTTACCGAAGCACATAGGGCGTATTTCCTACGTGTTTGCGGCTTAGCGTTGCCGTCGACACAAAATTAGGCTACAGGCTGTTTACGTGGAAATTTATTGCCTCTATAAAAAAATTGACGCCTAAGTTGCCTCTTTCGCTGGAAGCGATAGCGACTGTCAAATATGGCATCAGCGTGAGCTGTGATACCATAAAGTTGGATTCATAGTCGGCACCCAGCCAGCGCCAGTACACTGCTAGGCGCCTGTTCTGACATGCATTGTCGCCGCGTTTCCTTGCCGATCGCGTCGTGAAAATCAGGCGTAGCGTCATTTTGTGTGAAATTACGACGGCGAACAGATAACGTCCGTACTTCAAAAAATCATATGACCCATTTGCCTCAAGTTTATCCACAACAAAGGAAAGTAACTACGCTAAGAAACAGCCTGGATGAATCGGGACACCATTCGGTTAAAACGCAGAGAGAAGAGATTAAAAAAGAAGCGCGTATCACTTAAGGTCATAGCATAATTCAACGAATCTTGCACGCGTAGTGGATCATTGAAAGGAACATTATTTTAGTACAACTCTACCTAAGTTTGTTAAAACCGACCCAACTAAATTTTGGAACTAGTTGAGTGAAAAAAAAGGAAACCAGTTTCGCAGATATTTTTATAACTGCGTCGTTATTAATGAACAAATCGACATCACTGAACAATTCAATATATGCTTTAACAACGTCTTTTATGCTGTCACTGTTAAAATACCCGCTGCCTCAGCTGATGGTCAATACGTGAATTTTATTAGCTAACCGGGAGTGCTCTCTATGTTACTTAACCGTAAAACTAAAACTTCTTCTGGACCTCGTAATATAGGAAATGTTTTCCTTCGACGATATGCCGAGCCTGTCGCAACATACCTGGCTATCATATTTCGTGCTTCGCTTTTGTGTTCAATATTATCAAGTGACTGGAAGACAGCCCGTGTGGTGCCATATTTAACAAGGGCGATCCTCATCTTTCAAAATGACCGTCCAATCTCAATAACGTCAACTTGCTGTATGCTAAATTAAGCACATTATTGCAAAACACATCAATCAGTTTGTTGATCAGAAATTTTTTTTACTAACTCTGAAGTTGGTTTTAGAAAAGGATACTCCACAGCTACTCAACTAGTCACTGTAATACACTCTTCTGCATCTTCTATTGATAGTAACAACCAAATCGATTTATTTGGCTAGATTTTAGTAACGTTTTCGATAAGGTACCTCACGATAAACTAATACTTAAGCTCAGAAACAATGGCTTTCTAGAATTACTTGTTTCTTGGATCGCAGGGTACTTAACTGATCGCGAACACTTGGTTGATGTGGGCGGGCAACACCTGGCCTGCATTACAGTCACATTGGGTCCTTTATTGTTCCTGTTGTAACCCGCCGTGGTTGCTCAGTGGCTATGGTGTTGGGCTGCTGAGCACGAGGTCGCGGGATCGAATCCCGGCCACGGCGGCCGCATTTCGATGGGGGCGAAATGCGAAAACACCCGTGTGCTTAGATTTAGGTGCACGTTAAAGAACCCCAGGTGGTCAAAATTTCCGGAGTCCTCCACTACGGCGTGCCTCATAATCAGAAAGTGGTTTTGGCACGTAAAACCCCAAATATTATTATTATTATTATTGTTCCTGTTGTATACCAATAATATTGTTTGATGACTGTCAAATGTTCAAATACGACTATTGGCAGATAATTGCGTTTTATTTAATTAGATCACCTGTAGTAGTGTTCAAAATGACCTGAATAACATTTTGCATCGGTGCAACAATGGGTAATTACCCTAAATGTAGAAAAAATAGCTTTTCTTCCCATATCAGGTAAGAAAACGTCGCCCTCTTATACTTACGTGTTAGACTCTTCCCCACTGAAAGCTAGAAATATTTAGGTGTCACCTTGCCTAGCACACTATCTTTGAACATGCATGTTAGCAGTATAGCTGCCTCCGCATTTTGTAAACTATCTTTGCTACCATTTGTCAAAGTCCGGTTCGTGTACAACAAATATTCCACCTTCGATTTTCCAACTGAGCTAATGAGATCTGATGACATTCCGTTACTTGAATTGCAAGAGAAAAATTACGGCTAAAATTTACTTTCCAACTACTTAATAACGAACTGGCGCTTGAGCCCTTAATGTATATAAGTCCACTAATAAAGAGACCAGTTCGCCGCAATCATCAAAATGCTCTAACCCCCTATTTTGCCCGAACTAAGATATTTAAATACTCATCTTTTCCGCGAACCACTGATAACCGGAATCGCTTGGCTTTGTGACAATTGCATTCGCACTTTCGTACTTTTGTGTTCCCATGTTTTGTTCAATGATTGCTTTGGCTTATTACTGTCCTTCCTCCATGGACCTTGTGCCCGCAGTATGTATTAAATAACAATAAATATCCAATAATACGTTATGATCATATAGGTCCCTGTACAGAACCAAGTTTTAAGCGATATTTAGCTCATATCAGTCTATTTGATGTGGGGAACATGGGGCATAGAATTTTTTTTTCGTCTGGAGCAGTGGCAGCACTTCGCATTTTATGATTGCAGCGCCATCCACAGCAGCTTTGACGCGCACTAGGCTAGGTCCACAGTGACACAGCCGGCGCATAGCCTTTAGAGGCTGGACACTCGGCCGGGAGCGAGTGTAGTAATTATACAGGGGATAGTGGAAGAATAGAGGGGACGAGTGTGAGCGGACGTTGGGACGAGGTTGGGAAGAGGTGGCGGTAGAAGTTGCGCAGGGCGTCCAAAGTGCCACCTGATGCAATCTCTTCGAGAGGATGGCAGTGGCGGGAAGAAAGAGGGGGGAGGACCTCCTCTCTCCTTTACTTCGGACACCACTGTTTTCTCGAAACGTGAATTCGACTGATGAATTTCTTAACTGAAATGATAATATCTTATCTCTTCGTTGGTCACTTGCTTAATGTTATCTAGGAAGCCGTTGAGTCGTTACTAACTTTGATAATGAAGTTGTAGATTACGAAGCCGCCAGCACCCTGTTTGCCAGAAGTTCCTGTTAGGAAAGTGCCGGCCGTCCGCGATTGGCCATCGTTACGGCGATTATCTCGCTCACGCCGATGGCTTTTGTGACTGGCGAGCACGCACTGTAACGCTGGCCAATATGGATACGTTGTTTCGTAAGAGAAATCGTTTTTGATTACGGAACCTGCTTCACTCCAACGAGTAAGGAATATGCACGAAGCTAAGCCGCATACCAACACGGTGGAGTAACTTTAAGATTAAATGCGTCGGGGCATCTTCCTTCGCGTACTGCAATCGTGTGCGCATGCTGACAATAGCCACGCTCAGGTATACGGCACACGTTAGTATAAGCTCTAGGCTTTTGCGGTTTCTCGCACTTTTCTCGGGAGTCGTGGATCTACCCAAATAAACGAGCATACTTTTTTTTTTCTTCAGCTTACTGCAGCTCTAGTATTCATTCTGACGCGCCGGAATTTTGAAAGCGAGAATTGTCGCTCAGCTAGAGTGTTAGTGTGATGCTACACGGGTTAACTTTTATCGGAAAAAGCGACATTCATCCTTTTTGCTGGAAGTGAGTGTAAGCAGTGAATACTTGTTATTCCGTTACCAACGTACTCTGACGGTGCTCATCGTCGTCATCGCCTTATTTCCTTACGTCTACGAGACGACTTCCTCCTCGTCTGGCCGTGATCAATAGCGGGCATTTCTCGCAATTCCTGGGCTTTTTCGTAGATGAATGGTCGCCTCACGCTGCCTTTTTACCGGTGACGCTTGGTCCCTGCACAGACGCTGCACGTTTCGCAAGCGCCAGCAGGTAGTTCGAGCATATTCTGGCGCCATTGAGCCACGGCGCCAATACGTTCACAGCCTATATAGTTGGCTGAGTGCCGTGCTGAAATCGAGAAGTCCTAGGTTCAATACCCGAATTAACCAATGGCGCAGGGTTTTGCTCCCTTTGCTTTGTTAAGGCATGGCCGGTGCCAAAGGAAATTTGGTGAGACTGCGAGTTTTGGAAAAGGGTGCATGAGCTCGGCTGGTGGCTGATCATAAAGAGCTGCCTCTACACACCGCGTGCTTCTATGATGCGTGTTTTTGTCTTGGTGACGTTACGTGAGGCATCCTATATACGCTATCTTATATCCTTGTTGCTGAGGCAAATCGCTTCACTGCGATGTAGGCCTGAGAACGATCGACCACATTGAATATCCCAATATATCCGATTACACGGCCTCCGTGCATGTCTAGGTCGTCTTTTGAGACGAAAGGTCGATTTTTTTTCACTTCAGTATAAGCCGCTTGGTGAGTCAAGACGATGCCAAGAAATGACGTTACTCCCGCGGGCATTGCGGCTACATTAAGGGTAGCCCAAAAACTATTCCACCCCAGATTTAGCGATAGATGTGTTGTTATTGCGCTGTATACACATGCATATCTTTGCAGATGAACGTACACTTTTGCAAGAATGCAGAAACAGAAGTGTAACTCAGTTAAAACACCATGATTTCCGTATTCCGACTGGTAACTTGTGCGTGGTATTACTCCTAGCGCTATTGATCTGCTTAGTATGATGTATATTACAGAATGTTGCGTAGTCAACGGTACAAGAACTTTTAGTATAGCTGGTTGCCTGATGTTTGGAGAAAGTGATACCACTGCTACCATTCAAGTCCGAAGGCAGTGACCTTACGTGAGAAATTCACATGTTCTGCCTTTGTTTCTGCATCTGAATCGCACACGTTTGTCGCACACACTGTCACACACACACACACACACACACACACACACACACACACACACACACACACACACACACACACACACACACACACACACACACACACACACACACACACACACACGCACACACACACGCACGCACGCACGCACGCACGCACACACACACACACACACACACACACACACACACACACACACACACACACACACACACACAACCATAAATGTGCTTGCAGCGTGTGGAGCGGACCACTCCAGACGAAAGCTGAAATTAAATGTAACTCCTAATATATGATAAATATCACTGCATTGTGCCTCTCCACAAATTAAAAAGAAATGTTCTTTTTCTCATTTAAAGTACCAATAATTGGCCAAGTGTACATCATTTAAGCACCTTCGTCGTGAATGTTCGGTGCCCACGAGGAATTAACACCACGTCGTTCACATCAGTATGTGTGGAGCCCAGCGCTGCAGAGTCTGGCGGCCCGGCGCGACGTGGTGCTCGGAATGAATCGCATGCTTTGGGCTCGCGTCCTGTCACTGCAATGCATCATATAGACCTCAGTATGCGATCCACGGGAGAGCACATAACGGAAATCAATAACTTAGTTTATCCCAATAGCCGGCTGTTGACTCACTCCCCTGGCCATCTTTAATGTTCGCCAGTGACCGTCACAGGAATCTCAAAGTGCTTTGCACGAAGTTCAGCAAGAAAAACATCCACAGCGAACCGCCAGGATTCAAACTCCGTGCCCACAGATGGCCATTCGGAGATTTTACCTCTCAGTCACTCCGCTTACGGTGTACAACAGAGAAATATTGCACCTGGAGAGAGCTCTCGCCCTGCTAGCTGCCATGATTGGCTGACGCGCTATAACTCACTGACGCTACGCTTTGCAGCTTACCCATAAACTATGCAGCACCGTGGTGAGAGAGTTTAAATGAAGCCAGCGGTAACAAGCAAAAATCGTCATATATAAAAAAAAACATCTGTCTCCACTAATCCGCGACCGGGGAGCGGCACCTACAAAAATGTAGATGACTCGGAATCGTCACTGAGCAACCTTTTCTTATTCTCAAAAGGAGATTATTCGTTTATTCGGATTCGTTTATTCGTTTATTCGTTTATTCGTTTATTCGTTTAAAGGATTATTCGATTATTCGTGCGCGTTTATTCGAACCGATACCAGACAGAAGAGCTCGATACCTTTACTGCGCATTTCGCCCTTGAAGCTCGCTGAAACGTTTTTGAACGATATATTGATGTTTTTTTTATTGCGGCTCCAGATACATTTTGTTCAGAACGTCTGGGATGAGACCGTATATTTTTATCTAAGAACTCAAAATTCTCTGACAATTCATCTTTTTTTTTTAAATCTTACTAATAAACAAATGAAAAATGAGGCGAATAACTACTGCACAGCGCTGATATACCAAGGCAAGATCGTTCTCTATCAAACAGAATAATAAGAACAGTCATACTATGAAAAAAAAATCAATTATTTACGGCATTTTCTTAACAGGAAGCTTTTCCATATAAACCCTGATAAAAAAATTACGCTGACGATAGTTTTCTTCAACGAAATCCGAGATGGCAGAGCTGAACGCGTGGCGCGCTTTTCCTTTTAAAGCGAAGCTTTCTTTTTTCGAATCCTCCCGGACTTTCCTGACCGTGGCTGCTCGGTGCTGCTGCTGTCTTGCCAAATAGTTCGCGCTTTAAAAAAAAGAAAGATTAATTGCGTGCCGGATTGTGGGATCGCATTTCGGTTTCCCCAGCACAGCAGCCCGATGCTCTCGCCATCAGGCCACGGGCTTCTACCGTGCCAACGAGCTCTTGCGAGATGTTCGCCGCGCGTGTCACGTTGCGCGTAGCACGGGTGCGCGAGAGCGCATGCGCGCGCGCCAGTTTCCTTTGCGCCAATGACGTCAAAATGAGATGGGCAAATTTAATAGCGTTTGATTCACCGCTTCACGAAAGCTTCGCTTCGCATGGGTCCCAAGATGTGCGTTGGATCTCGATTAAGGAAGGAGGCAAACTTTTCGATTCTCCTTCTCCCACACACACACAAAAAAAAAGTACAGCCGACGAATCCTGGAAAATGTCCGGTCAGCATGCCGAGTACGCGCTTGCGAAAGAGAGCCACCCGACCGCACGATGTTCACGGCGACTTTCATTTGTTATCATCGTTGTGCAATCGGCCGGCGGTGCAAGCAACGGCACAATGGAAGTACAGCCGCGTGGCCCAATTCTACAGGATCGCAGCAGCGGCGCAAGACGGCCTTGTGTTTCGTTGTCGTTCAGCCTGTTCTTCGTGTGTGTGCGTGCGTACGGGCGTGCGTGCGTGCGTGCGTGTGTGTGTGTGTGTGTGTGTGTGTGTGTGTGTTTGTGTGTGTGTGTGCGTGCGTGTGTGTGTGTGTGTGTGTGTGTGCGTGCGTGCGTGCGTGCGTGCGTGCGTGCGCGCGTTTATTTGTTCTTATCACGGGGGAGGTGGGGTCTCCAGTCAGCCGGGGATGAGGCTTCTTTCTTTCTTTCTTTCTTTCTTTCTTTCTTTCTTTCTTTCCCTCTTTCTTTTTTTCTTGTTGGCTCGTGCAACGACCATCTATTGTTTCCGTGGCTTGCTTTCTCCGTTTCCATACCGGGCTAATTTAATTAATTTGCGCAAGCTGTGTCGCTCATTGCCCGCCATTCGCATCGCGCCCGCAGGCCCGCGGAAGAAAGGAAGCCCGAGGCTCGTACAATGCTTCCGTAGGCTTCCTCCGAGAGACGAGCAACGCACGCAAGCACGCGTGGCGCGCGCGTCTTCCTGCGCTGCGCAAGCCTCCGCGTAAAGCCGCGGGAGCCCGACGAGCCACTGGCGGCTTGTGCTGACCGATTCTCTTACGGTCTGCGTACCCTTGCGAAAATGTCACATCTGTGCTGACGCACACACAAAAAAAAGTGTAGATATAGACATATTAAAAATGGGGCAGATATGTCCGTGAGAAAATGTTCCAAAACCCAGGGGAACTCATGCTTCAAAGTGTTATTCTCATGCTTCAAAGTGTCATGCTCATGCTTCAAAACAACTGACGATGCCACCCGCATAGGTGGCGAAACATCTATGATTTTGTTATTTTTCGTTAAGTAAAGCCAGCGAAAACAACACTTTGAAGCAAGATATGTCCGTATATGGGCCTCTTGTATGGTCATATCTGTGAAATTTTGCATGACGTCGCCACTCTATACATTTCACCACTGTGTTTTACTGCTGTGTGCATACCGTGAAACTAAGGGTTTCATTACATAGAAAAATTCACCTCATGCACACCCGCGATCGAAAATATGTGCTGATCAGAGGTTCTGCAAGAAAACCGGATTTCTTGGTAAGTCAGGTTGTCAACCTGAGACTGACTAATGCACTGAGATGCACTGCGATTAATGAAGTCCGCACTGGAGTCTAGGATTTCAGGTTGCATCCTAAAAGTCATCAATTAAATTAGTATTTTTTTCTTTCGCAGCGCCTGCCCCGGTCTGCATACTTTTGATCAAGAGTGCACATACTGAAGAAAGCTTTTCACATAATGCCGCTAGTTTACCGTAAATATGCGAATTTAATACAGCCCTTAATTCTGGCGCATTTATTCGACTATTCTACTTTACATCTTCCGTGTTTTCGCTTCGGAGCGCACTCAGCTTTGTCCCAATGAGAAGCAAAATACTGTATTTACACGTAAATAACGCGACCACAAATATAACGCGAATGGAGACTTTAGGTATATCCGGAAAAAAAAGAAAAAAAATTATTGCGATTAGAAGTCCATCACAGACCCGAATATAACGCGGGATCGAATCGCGACCGCGGCGGCCGCATTTCGATGGGGGAGAAATTCAAAACCACTCTTGTCCCATACGGCGTGCATCATAATCATATCGTGGTTTTGGCACGTAAAACCCTAGAATTTATTTTTTATGCTTACATTCTTGTCTGCGTAAGTTCGAGACAAACAATAGTTTGAATGTGTAGGTATGGTATCAAAACTCGTAACCATACTGAGATTTGAGATATGCGCCGTCAAACTTGCCGTAAAAATGCGCTGTCGTTTCACTTTTATACTGAAACGCCGTTTTATGCATTGGAGCTAAAAAAATAACTGGAACGTTAGTTTCTTTCGTCGCTCGCTTTGGGGATGAATTAGGCAGTTTTAGCGCAGCGTTTACGGCGATAAGACGCTTGGTAAGCCAGAGAAAGCGCAGTAACAAAAGACGGGTGGCGACGCCTCCTAGAAGTTCCCGCACCAGCTCGCTGCGACGTCATGGATTTTGACAGGGCCTTCTAGGGCCTAGTCAATTCTTTAGCGGTAAATATACACTACATTGTGTTCTAAACGAGCCAAAGATTGAACATGGCAAGTTTCCGTAACTTTTGCTAAGCCAACGCGGCCTGAATGTGAAAAATAAAAAAAAATATTTTGAAATCTGTGACGTCAGAGTGGCGTACAGGCGTTGGGGATTCGGCGCGAAATTCAAGAACCTTGACTTTCATTTCTTCTTCTTATAATCAAATTATTATTTAGAAGTTAACGACAACAGAGTTTTCATAGAACACTTTATCCGCCTAAACTGATATAGTGTTTTGCATGCCGCCAAAACAGGTGCTCAGTGATGAAGATTTGGCAGAGCGATGTCGTATACGTGCCTAAAGAGCTCGGTAACGTTATATTGCCACGCAAAAGTTTTATTATGCGCAAATAAATGAATGCTCGCTGGCAGTCATCTTCTATTTCTTTCTATTCCTTTCGAAACGCCTCCCCCCTCCTCCCCACCCCCAGTTTCCGGTTATTACGAAAAAGTTGGGTTTTGTTTGGCATATTCATGCATCTTTAGTGCGCACGCGTCAGTTGGACGTGGCGAGTTTCCGCGGTATTGTGAGGTTGCGAGGTAGACAGAAGAACTAGGCGTGGCCAGAAAATATTTTCACCAATCGCTGTAGGCTAATGGTGACAAAAGTTTAGAATCGGAAAGAAATGCTTTTTTTTCGTTTATTTGGCCTAATCATGCATAATCAGCGTGTCACTTCATCTTGAGATGGGGGAGTTTTTCGCGGTCTTCGCGACGTCTCATGCCAAACAGCCGAAGTGGGTGTGGCCACAAACAGCAATGTTTTGCCAATCGCTGAGGGCTAACATAGGAAATGGAATAGAAACAGATTGGAATAGTTTTACATCATTGCGCCCCATATTCATAAATTGACCTATCGATAACAAGAACTGCAAATGGCCTGCAACCCGCCGCGGTAGCCCCGTGGCTATGGCTTTGCGCTGATAAGCGAGGCCGCGCGTTCTATTTCCAGTCACGGCGGCCGCATTCCTGTTGTCATCGTCTCTGTTGGGAACCCGGAAGCCACGCATATAAGCTGCGACAAAGCTGCATCGGGTGCGCGTTTAACACCGTGGGTGTGAAGTAATACAAGCAGTGCACCCTCAATGTTTACGTCGGAACGCGCCTGTGAAATATGTGCTCCTGTAGCCGCCAACTCCAGTGACGCGTATGGCCATGTTATGCCGGGACGCCGCTCTCGCCACGTCATGTAAACAGGCAGGAACGAAGTAGCGGCCCTCTTCTGTTCCCTCGCGGAGCCCGTTTCCCACGGCCAGTCTGCTCGGGGCTATGTAACCGCGAGCATTTCAATAATAATAAAAATGGTGACCTATACCATACAACCTTATCATGCGTTGGCACCCCAATTAAAGATTTATTATTATTATTATTATTATTATTATTATTATTATTATTATTATTATTATTATTATTATTATTATTATTATTATTATTATTATTATTATTATTATTATTATTATTATTATTATTATTATTATTAAATATATGATCATAACGCTCGAGGTCTTCGCACCTAGGCGCCTGAACTATTTGCTAACATTGTTCTCTCTTGTTTCCCCCACTGTTGCTCTAACGGAAACCTGGCCGTGCAGTGACAGCTTGTCTGACCTGCTTCCGCCTATGTACGCTGTATTGCACAGTGACAGAGTCTTATCTGGATCCAAACAAAAAGGTGGCGGTGTCCTAACGTGGCAGCTGCCTTATTTGTGTAAGACGCTTCGACCTAGCTACTGTAGACGAATAGGTCTGGCTATAGAGATAAGTCTGGCGCGTCGTCAAAAACTATCAATTGAAGCTTTTTATTTGCCTCCGCACTTCGATCATGTCATGCTTGATGAGGTCATCACATCTAGTGAACATGTTGTGACCACGCATTCAGAACACCGACTACTCATTCTTGATGACTTTAACACACCTGGTATCCAGTGAAGCGAGTACACCTATTCCCACTACAATAACCTCGTAGCGATGAAATGCTGTACGATGTTATGTTTCGTAGTTTTTAACTACCTCCAACTATATAGTTTAACTGAGAACTGTCGCGCTAATGTCTTTATACGTGTGCTTGTCAAATGTACAGAATGGAAAAGTGTCGCACTTCGACATTTCCTTTGTACGTCCTGATAATTTTCAACTTCCGCTTAAGATATCTGCGTGCTTGTCGAACTCACACCATAACGGTTCAGATGCGGTCAACACATTCTCCCCCTTTGCTTTCAAATCTGGTGACTATGTTGGCCTTTTCGACTTTTTCTCTGCAGTTGATTTGCCTCTCGTGACTAGCATATATGCGATGTCGACGAACAGGCCCATCAGTTCACCGAGATAGTTCTGAATGTTGTGTGTGTATGACTACATTCCCTAGGGCAATAAAGGGCAATAAATGATGCAAATTTCCCTATTGGTTCTCTGCAGAACTTAGAACTTCTCTAAAGCGTAAAGAGCGTGCAAACTGAAAAGCCAAAAGTCTCGAGCCTAACGAATGGATTAAAGAATTCCGCTTCTTGCGCCTCCTCTATGATCTCCTGCCTAAGTCGGTATCACGAGTATCACACCGACTATTTTGAGCAGAGCGCCTCTAACCGGCCTGCGGACTTTTGGAGAAGACTTTCGTATTCGCTACAACCAGCGTGGAGATCGTATCCGTCTGCTCGATTTCTGTGGGAGACAATTACAAAAACAGTCGCTGATTCTTTCGCTGTTCATTTTCCCTCTATATGTAAACCGTCACCTGACAGCACTCTCCACCAGCCGCGCTCTTCTGTTGGAATTTCCAGCTCGGTATACTCTGATCAGAATCTCGTCAGCGAATGCCGCAGGCGTGTGAGACCGTTTTTGTCCTGTGGCCTAGGTGGCATCCCGGAAGCCATTGTAAAACCCTACGAGAGTATCTTTGTATCTATGCTGACATTTTTTTTAACTGTCTGAATAATTCAACTTTTCCGCACACTTGGAAAACCGCTCGCGTTTTTCCTGTCTTTTAATCCGCCCCAAAACATATGTCGCAAATTATAGGCAGATTCCTTTTCTCTCTGCGATTTCGAGAATATTAGAGTTAAGCTATTCGCAGTGCATTGTTGTTCAGTGTAAAAAATGTTTTTGTTCCAAATTAGCATGCATGGACTTCTTTCTGCACCGCTCAACGACTACCAACCTAGTCAGCTTTACGATGCAGCTTTCCACGCCCATCACGCAAAAGGCGCAAGGTTATGCTGTGTACTGCGACCTCAAAAAAGCCTTTGACGGTGTCAGTCATCCCCTACTGCTCAAAAAGCTTGGGCACTACGCTGTTGAAGCTGTTAATTGTAGCTCTACTACTCAGCTATCTCCTCGATAGATACTGCTTCGTGAGCGTGAGCGATTCTTCTTCTTTTGTCTATACGGTATGTAATGGTGGTGCTCCAAGGTTCCGTGTTAGGTCCGCTTCTCTTCTTAAATTTCATCAACGACGTTTCCTCAGCAATCCAGAAGCCATCATATCTTCGTTTCGCTGAGGACATCAAAATATTTACGGAGATACACAGTACTGAGGCCTGCCGCATTCTGCAGTCCGACATATCTTCCTTCACTGAATGGTTCCAGGTAAACGGACTCACATTATTACAGCGAAGCTATATATGGCTAGCCTATTTGTCCGTCTGTCTGTCGCCTGTACGCCGAAAACTCCTCCGGCGCAACCCCATGCGCATGCACGACAAAAAAAAAAAGAGAGGCCATCGTTGCTCTCCGTCGCAGCCGAGCGCGCGCGCAGCAGTTTCTCTCCGGCTCCGAAATGGGTAGGCCATGCGTCATACGTACTCCTGAGGAGCAGGCAGCTTTCGATCAGCAAATCCATGAGCAGAACCGGAAACGAGCTCGTCTACGCCGTACCGATGGAGCAGCCCGCGGGCACAACTACAGGCTCGTGCAGCCGAGCGCAAGCAGCAACTGCATACCGAGGATCCGGCAGCCTACCAAGTCGTCGTTTAATGAACCGTCGGGTTTAACCCACTAATAAAACTAATAAACACAGGGGCCGCACCTTTCAGCTTCGCATGGTTAACCATCTGTACGTAGTGCTTGGGCGGTGATCTTGTTTTTAATCAAAGACCAGTTTTATCATATTCGCATAAAACTCCATAATATTGTCGTCATCTTATTCTGTTGATCGCGCAGTGTTGACCAGGGTTATTGAAATAAGCAACCTCGGTTTGCTTTTGGATTGTACGGTGTATGGTATCGAGCGCTCGCAATAGTTGTGCAACGCCGTTGGCAGCGGGTCACGAAACACTGTCACTCACCTGTCATTCCGCCCACGGTGAGGTCAACGGGCTTCTCCCATTGGCTGAATTATTGGCGGGATTCAGGCCCTTGCGTGCATTCTGGGTGCGCGGGCGCAATGCAAGGCGGGACCTGGCGAGATCAGATCCTGGCGTCACAAGGTAAGTGTTCCTCTCGGCCGACGGCGGGCCCTTTCTCCGCCGCCGGCCGAAGGTTACTTCGGCTCGTCGGGGTCCCGGCCTCGGCGGGCGCGCGCACTCTCCCGTCGTCTCGATGTCCTGAGGCAGCGCCGTCCGATCGTGCCCCCGTCTGTTACTCCGGTTGTTTCTCTTTTCTCTGCTGTGGCGATGGCAGGCTTTGCTCTTTGTTCTTCTTTTGTTGCGGTGCGCCGTTAGTGGCTAGTGGCGCTCACGTGGCTGTGTAGTAGTAATTACACTCCACTTCGGTTATGCTGTTAAACTTGTGCTGTATCTGAGCCCAGCCTAACAAATGTCATGTTCTTTCCGGAGAGCTGCGCCTAAAGCATCCCTTGCCGTGTGCGCGGGCTCGCCTACAACTGGGACCGGCTGTACGCGCGTGTAGCGGCGCCCTGTGTGCATGAAGGCTCGTAGGGCTCGAACCCGCGGTGGTCCTTCGGTGCGCGCCATCGCAGCGTGCGTGCCGTGAGCGGGGTGTGAGAACACAACGTTAAGCTTCTCCGCGCATTCTAAGTGCGTTGCATCACGAGACCTGAGCGCGCTCGGTTGCGTCTGCACACTTACAAGAGAGTTCCGTGCCCCACTTCTACCCCACTTCCTTTCCCCAAATTGTTTACATCCATCTGTCTCCCATCACTTGAATATGCCTCAGTGGTGTGGAATGGCGCACGCAATTCAAACAGCATTTCAATTTAGCGTGTGCAGAAGAAGTTCATAAGTATATATAAACATTGTTTTCTGACCTCGTGCATCAACAACGTTTCAAGTCTGGGTAATCATCCTACACTTCCGTCACTTAGCTGCAGACGTAGTCGTACCGACGTCTTTTATTTTTCTAAACAAAATTATTCGTGGAATTATTCCATGTTCGGGTCTACTAGCTTCTGTTTCACTGCGCGTTCCGCAGAGTAATACCAGGGAACATCCATATCTCCTTCCACGTTCCTGCCTCTTTCAGCAAACACTGGCCTGTCCACAGAATGCAGACTATATAACTCACTTTCTGCATCTTCATATCTTTCAAAACGCGTTGTCTTCTTTCTGTTCCAAGCTTCGCGTTTTCTCTTGAGCATAATTCCCTCTATAGCTGCACTTCCCCCCGCCTCCATCTCCTGTCTTCCCTCATAGTTTCGCTTTACTTCCTTACATGTTGGTTACATGCCCGTACATTGCGCGTTGTAGTGTTGTTCGTTATGTAGCTGTTTATCTAGTTATTTTTCGTTTTTTTCTATTTATTTATCGCATAACTTTTAGTGGTAGTTCTACATTTTTTTGTGTGTTTTCGTTTTTCTGTACACCTACACCCAGACCTCAGTGTTCTTACTGGACACATTGATTGATTGATTGATTGATTGATTGATTGATTGATTGATTGATTGATTGATTGATTGATTGATTGATTGATTGATTGATTGATTGATACTAAACAGACGTTTCCCGGCATAGCGGGATCTTCCTTAACGCACGAGATACTTTCTCATTTTATCCCCGTGAAGGTTCATTCGACAACTCCATTCGCAGGATATTTGTTACAGCAAAACAGCTGAGTCTGCCACTCTACGCGTCCCCCAGGATAACTCTCACGTGCGTCGGTCCGGACGACTAACTGGATCACAGGATGCCGTGTCCAGTGCAGTCATTATGACGTAGCAGGAACGCGAAAGGTCCAGATGACTGGGCGCACTGGTATTCTGACCGTTGTTGTTAACTCTGTTTAAGCCGGCTTTCGTCGCCTTCGTCCCGACCTATAGCGTCGCGGGCGACACCTCCTTCTTCAGCTTACTTTGCTAAATTATCATTAGCAGCTCGGGAGTTTCGCGCGCTGCATAAAGTACTGCCAACGCCTTCCATGTGTACGGGAGCTCTACGTGCGCTGCATGTATCTAACACGCCCTAGCTAACATATAACGTGCGCAGACTTTGGAGATGTCAGTGTATCTCGGAGGCTATAAATAGCAAATAGTGCATCGCATATCTCAGAGGCAGCGTCGGGCACGCTCCACACCATTGATAGACTGTCGCTTGGGCGATAACTCAGCTGTTCGGCCCGAGGGCGGGCTCCGGCTCGCACCACGTGCTCCCGGGCCTAGTCTGTGCATAACTTGTCTCTCTGGGCCCACGGTTACCCTAGCAAATGGTCCGAGTTGGAACGAGGGTATACGTATAACACGCCCGCCAATTATTGGAACGTTCGAAAATTGTTCAAATACTATATTCCAGCCCTGAAGATAACTGGGTCGTTCCATTGTATTTCATCGCGAGTGTTTATCGCTACGTCGTTAGGATGCAGTGGTCTGTCGCTTTAAAGATACGCTTCCTATAAAATACGCAGTGCATGAAGTATATCGGTGTTCCATGCGCCATTTCACTCATCAGTCTTTCTTGCGTAAATGGCCTAGTTATTTTTTAATTTAGTATGCCTGTGTGTGCAGAGAACGATAAAAGTGTGGGTGGTGCCGCTTACTCCTTTTCGCTTAACCATACAGGAAATAGCAATAACAGGTCCTCAGTAAAAAAAAATGAGAAATGCTAAAGGTAAAAAGGTGCCTAAATGTCGTAACGCGGCTGCGCTAAGTGCAAGCACCGCGTTGAATATCTGTCAATGCATTTTCACCGCACGTTTTGGAGACGGGCATCTCGAGTCAGGTACGTGCTACGTCCTAGTAAATATTCATTCAAGCAACACACGAGAAACAATAAAAAGAAACGAGACAAGCTGACCGTTGTCTGCCAAGCAACAGTTCATTGGAAAATAACGTGAAATATGTACTTAACCTGACGCAGATGACATTAAAACAAAAAAGAAAGACGGAAAAATCGCTTGAGTTATATCATTGCTGGAACACGAAAATCACAATGATGCGATAGCAATGTAAAAAAAAAGCTATCCAGGAAAGAAAACTCGTCTTTTGTCCGTTCAACGGAAGCTGGACTTAAGCATGCGTTTTCATGTTTACAAATCTGAAACGGCCAGGCGCTTCCACGCTAGTGCTGGTGTGTGCCTTGCGATTATGAGATCGCGGAAGCGTTTTGATTGTTAAACATGACAACGCGTCGAGGGGAGGGGCAGGGAGCATGCTTGAGCGTAGCTTCAGTAGCACCGACAAAAACAAAATCTTTTCCGCGTTATCCTTGATGTTGCCGCATTCTTGCGGTCTGCGCTTTCCAGCAAATATGTAACCGTATCGATATTTGGGTTTTAATTATATTTTCTCTGCCTTGTTCACAGTACGCATTTCAGGTTATCTTTTCGATGAACATTCAGTTGACAGACATCACTCACCTTGTCTTACTTTTCTTTGTCTTTCATTGTTTCTTGTGCGCAGGATACGTCTGCACCCGGTTTGTAATTATTTTACAGATCGTTCTTTGAACACTAAATGGCACTAATTCCGTGGTTACTAAACTTACGAACGGTTATGAATTAAAATAAGTGCAGTTAGTGAACATCAGTGATTGTCGCACAATCCCTGACCTGCAATGGTCACTTGCCCGCTGCTGCTCTGCCCGGCCACACTGCCTCCCAGAGCAGTCATTCTGCAGGCGACGCTGGAAGTAGAGAGCATGCAAGCAGAGATGTCTTTTTGTTTTCCTAAAAACATTTCTTACGCGTAAGAGCCTTTGAGTCTGGGAAGACTAAAACAGCTAACAGCACCATGGTGGCTATGAAGAACGCTGAAAAGTGGTGCATACTACAGTCGCAGGAGTGGAGGCTGGGACGTGCGAAAAGTCTTTCCCACTTGCCCCATAAGTCGCGCTATACGCCTAATTACGAGTACGCCTGGTACACATCCGGGAGCAAGGAAAGAAGAAAGTGCGGATATATAGAAGGTGGAAAACTAGCAATGCCGTTAGAGGCTCTCGCGCTAGAACAACGAACGAGAAGACGCCATCAAGAGCGTCTGGCCGGCTAGACAAATATTTTCTTGTCCTCTACGCGGTACCACAGCTCCGAACAACGAAACCACCCTAACAGGCTATACAAGCACCGTAGTAACCAAACAGTTTTTCCAAGTACTTCAGTCGATGTGCAGAAGATCGTCTCCGTGTGAAGAGGCGATCGATCTTTTGGCCTGACTAAGCTAGTGATCGCAACTTTCTGATCAATCAACTAATGCTTTAGTGATAGATATTATTTTTGTCCAGTAAGTCTTTCGGAAGTCACGTGGGCCAAATCATACTGGCCGTATGGCTTGGGGAAATGTCTCACCTTAAGTTACCGGGCAGGACATTGAGTGCATGTTGATAAGTTCGTATACTGCCAGCACTGTGCCGTAGAATGTGCTACTTAAAACTACAATCATAACGTGCTGTAGCGAAGACGGACAACAAGGTGCGATTACGGTGTAAGCGCAACTTTCTTCCACAGCGTCGATTACAATTACGCGGCGTCAGTAGGCTTTAAAAAACAGCAACCGACTGCAATCAATGTAGTGTTGGCTTCTTTAAATATGTTATTCGTGTTAAGAAATGTCACTCCATAATAAGACGGGTCGTTGTAGTTACTAACTAGTCATAACATTCACTACCTTTTATATAATTGTTCTTGGTAACAGTAGAGTTCGTAAAATTAGTGACTAAACAAGGTAATCACTGTTACTAATGGGTTTCAGCTACAAATTCAACATGTAATTAGCCCCACTGGCTACGATGTTTCTAGCCTAAAACGCGTTTTATCGGCCCTACTCTGGAATATGCTGCAGTGGGTCCGATAGATACGTTATCGGCTAGAAACATTGCACCCAGTGGTGCTGTCAGTTAGCACCGCCATTTAACCAACCAATTGATCATTGAGTGGGTCGCGACTAACATTCTTATTTAATGCATAAGCGCACAGACCGAACAGCCTTTGCAAACGAAAAAGACTTCTCGCTCGTGCAAAACTTGCGACTGAACGAGTCTTGTACTGAAATCGACTTGCAGGTGGGAGAGAAACGCACGGAGATGCGGAGTCTGCAACGCTTTCAATGCACCACTGTGCCTAGTGCAACCTGAAGAGTGAGCAAAAGTGCGCATGTAGGTGTAACACAACCTGCCGGTACAACGCAGCATTATTTCGTTGCACTCACCTCAAGTGGCGTGCTTGCGAAGACACGCATGGGCAAAGTGTTTTTGGACGAGTGGTTTGCACTCGACTCTTTTTCCTCGATGTCAATTCACAATATGAGTATATTTTGAAAGAAAAAAAATAACGTATAAGGTACAATAAAGCTCCGAATGGCAAACGAGATGATGCGGCAGTATAATTAACGTGGCGGGCATCAAAGTGAGTATCCGCTCTATTCAAGTAAGGTCGGCGGAAATCCGCAAAGCGGGGGAAGTTTCGTGTTTCACTTTGTGGATTTCTACAGAATTTATTTGAAATTTTCGCTTACATCAAGCTTCCAGCGCTTCGAGTAGTCGGTTAGTTTGGCCTCACATTGCCATCTTCGATTCCTCTGGTTAGCTCAGCGTAGCTCAACTGAGATAGCCACTGCGTCGGAAGGGGTCACGGTCCCGAGCTATCCTTAGACCAGGACCAATTCGTCTTCAGCTGCGAAGCTAGCTTCCGAGCTTGGTCCTTTTGTAAAAACCCGCTTCATTCAAGTGAATGTCAATTTTTCCTTGCGTGAATGTCCGCTTTACAAGAGGCAAAATGGACAGGAAATGAAAGTCTGAACTTTATTTTTCAACTGGTTTGAAAGCGGCAGCCAAAAAAAGAAAGCTATAAAATGCAGCCGAAAAAGCACCCTACCCCTTTCAACTATACATCACTTAGCACAGCATAGCTACCGGACCATCACTTCGAGGAAAAAAAAAAAAAAAAGAAGAGAGAGAGAAATTACACAGATCTTGTAAACACGAGAACATGCAGGCAATCGGAGATAACGCTGTGCACCAAACAAAGATAAATTGCAGAATTCACAATATCGCACGATCTCGCATAGTACACGGATGAAATACGTTATACGACTAATAAAAATCGGGCCCTCGGTTTTCTTCCCGTCAACTATACAATGTGGTACTATTAGATTCTGGGCTGCTAGGTGCTGAAACCACGAACTGATTATGAGGCTCGTCATAGTGGAGAACTCCAGAGTAATTTTGACCACCTGGTGTTCTTTAAGTAAATTTAAGCGCACGAGCGTTTTTTTGCGTTTCGCCCCCGTCGAACGATATTCAGAGCATAACAAAAATGTGCAGCACAAAAAGTTCGCGAAGCCTCTGGAACAAACGAGATCGCATTTCAACGATACGAGTCAGAAAAATAAAGGTGTGTCCGTGTCAAATGGTTATGGCCATTGCCAGCGTCGTTACTGGCACGGAAGAGAAAATTGCAAAGGCGCACTGCTCACCGCTCACGTGTAGTTGGAATTCAATATAGGCAATGACAAAATCTTTTTTATCAACGTTTCTGGCTTACAACTTGTTCTAAAACAGTACACTCTACCAAGTTTCGATTATATATAGTTTCATGGGTAAATGAACACGTTCGTCTAAGCACTCTAGTATTCATTCAAGAAACTGGTCATTTCGCCCGTTACTGTAATAATATATCCGTAGAATTCAAGTACATTTCATGGATCCTGGTTATTTAAATGTTTCGAAGTGTGTTCGGTGTGTTTGCTTGCGCAGGGCGTTATCAACAACACGCAGTATTTGTTCCTGCAACTCGCTTTCTTTAAATTCGTATCATTTGTATAGTGTCTCACACAATATGACAGTAGTTAATATGTGATACAAATAACGCGTTATGTATCGCCATTTAAACTGAACTTTCAGGACATCTTGATTTACGATTTAATTCACCGGGTATGACAACTTCCGGAGAACAGTGCATGGTTAATTCCATCGTAGTGCCGAAGAAAAAAGAAGAAGAAGAACGCCTAGAAATTTGATCTTGTCACCAACTGCAGTAGGTGTTTCATTTTATGGGATGATGATGCAACGGAACAGTAGTAGCTTTCGAGAGAAAATCACGAGCTTTCATTTTAGCTCAGTCTAGTCTTACGCAGATTTTGTTACATAATGCACTGTGCTGAAGAACCAATACGCAGGTGATACGTAAATATTTTATGCGAATTAACAGGTAATAGTTTAACGTTGCAGTCTGCTCTAAACAAACACGGACAAACTGCAAATAAACTTGAAACCAAACAAATTAAGAAAGGCACATGCATCGAATCAGACAGGGCGACCCGTCGTCATTGCTGTCATTATTTTAATGCGAACAGCACTCGCGGCATTGTCAGACCAGTTTTCTTTCGTGGGCCGATCCCGAAGGCGGTGAAGTCTTAAATATGGCGTTCACGGCGTCCGAAAGTAAACTTGGTCGTGCCGTTTGAACAAGACTGCCTTTCCCTAACGAACGCCAGAAGGGAGCCATGCGCGGACAGCGCGTGCTCAGCAGCCACGTGAATCCTGCTCTTGTAGTCCTCGATCCGCGATGCATCGACGTGTTTGGTTCGGCCCGCTGCGCATGCCGGAGAGCCTGAAATTAGGCGTCAGGCCGTTGGGTGGCATGCCGCTTGCGCATCAGGTAGCCGGAACACTCTGCTGCATTTCCTTTGCTGTTTCTTTGGAGATTTTTTTTTGCAATGCGTATGCACTTGATTCTTATTCGGTTTCCTTTTAAGAAATACAAAAACAATAGGAATGCCATAATCGCACAGCGACGTATCGTCGTCTTCCTCTCCCGTACTATAACATCTTAGAGCGGGTGATTCTTCTTCGTCTTCTCTGACGCAGACAGAAACTGCGGCGATTATTAAGTTGAAAATTTATATCAAGCAGTGATCTCTGTTCAAACACATACTTTATTCAGCACAAGAAGAAAAAGTCGAGGGGGCTTGATCCGTGCGATATGTTCAGAAGGTAAGACGAAGAAGAAGTTTGTTGGTGGGAGCCGCCAGGGGGCACCGAACCAACGACCGGGCCTTGCGCGTTCGAAAAGCACGTAGGCGCGCGCTCACGCGGCAGCACCGGAGCGAACGCCGACGTGATCGCCGAGCTGCCCGTCGTAGTGCGTGCCTGCGAGAGACGCCTGAGCCGGGCTTCTCCATGTCGCTGATGGCTCGCGATCGGCAAGCAGAGAAGGGCCAGGCAGGCACCGACGACGCAGCCACGCGTCACGACCAGGCTCTCGATCCGCCAGCCGAACAGGGGAGCAGCGACGACGCCGACGGGCGTCAAGGCCAGGAAGCCGCGGAGAACGCAGCGGACCACGGCGGTCCCGCTGAATCGGTGCACAGCGAGGAGTCAGGGTCGGTCGCACAGGCCGAGGGCTCCGCTGTGGACACCGACGGTTCTGGTCAGGCAAGTAGCTCGAGGCGGGCCGCGCGCGCACTCTGTATCGGCGTTCTGACATCCGCTTGCTTTAGGAGGCCAACCTCTGGCGGAGGGTGATTCGCAGGGCTTCTCAGAACGTCGTGGCGCCTTAGGAACAAGCTCTTTTGTTTTTCTTTTTTTCTTTTTTTTCTTTTTTTTCTTTTTTTTTTGTGGCAGAATGGCTTGGTTCGCCGTCGGTGTGCGCTCTTGCGGGAGGAATGACATCGGCGTGTGCCCGTGATTCTGAGTCCAGGATGCGGCCTGTTCGGCGAGTGATCAAATGAAACGGACTGGAGACGCTGGGACGTCAGAATGCGCCTTTAGTGAGGACAGCGGTACTTTCCAAAAGTAGTACTGAGACTGCATGCATGATTTCGTTGCTCTATAGCGTGCTGGGAATAATGTGTGGGGCCGGCTGCTCAAGAAATTTATTTCCGTATTGGTTTTACGTGGGCACTGCGTGATCGTCATATGGACAGGTGGGCCAGTTGAACAAGTAAGCAAGACACTCTGAGGAAGATATTTAACGCGCGCTACTTGTGCGATGCGTCCGTCGCCAGTTACGTCTATATAATGTGCATTAAGGTGTTTAAGTGACACTGGTACGCACCGTCAAGACGTATGACGGATAAGAGCGGCGTCTGTGTCCGCTTTAACTTCGCTACGGATCAAACCACTGTGGTTAAAGAGCTAGAAGTGGCGCTGAAGCCTAGTGTTTCTGTTACGTTTCTCATTTAGTGCCCAGGTGGCTAGAATATATGGGCCGGTCTCGCTCAAGCGAGTACACGGCGAAGACGCGAGCATGAAGCACCCAGATAGTCAAGGAGACGCCCACGCTGGACAAGATGGCTCGAGCCAGCACCGCTTTAACTAGAGGCGTACGCACGGCTGCCCGATGCGTGCCAAACGGAGCCGGACAACGGGAACGCGATGCGGCATCCCCGGTCGCTTGCGTAGCTTGCAGCCAGGCTGCGGATGAGGCGTCAGAAGTACTGGTGCAAGAAAAAATGGCTGTGGCTTAGCCAAGGTTAAGCCCAGGATGCGAAGCATACTAGCCTTTATTTTAGTTGTTGAACCACTGTTTAGCCTGGTGAACTGCTGTTGCTTGGCTATATTTGGTTCGGCTAGACGAAGAAACAACTCATGCGTTACTCTGCTTCGCCTTCTAGA
Organism: Dermacentor albipictus; assembly: GCF_038994185.2. NCBI lineage: Eukaryota > Metazoa > Arthropoda > Arachnida > Ixodida > Ixodidae > Dermacentor > Dermacentor albipictus. The sequence goes on along the minus strand of NC_091821.1, from coordinate 179,187,042 downwards.
GTGGAACGCGACAGCGTTCCCGTCGACCCGCCAAGGGGTGTAAGACAATGGGCTACGGCGCAGCGACTACGCGCCCCGCATTGGACGCGGTGAGCGTCGAGCAACGCAGCGTTCGGCGCGGCAACGAAATGTGCGCCTGAGCAAGCGACGCACGCCTGAGCCTTAGAAACAGCTCGTTTCTAAGGCAACACCGTATTCACTAGAGGCGCTTTTGTACCGCTTTGAAGCATCGTACTCGTGGCTCAGTGGTAGCGTCTCCGTCTCACACTCCGGAGACCCTGGTTCGATTCCCACCCAGCCCATCTTGCAAGAGTTGAGCCAAAGCCACCTAGAAAATCAGTCTCTGTAGCACGCCGCAACCTTCGCTTCTCATTCCAACGAGCAGCTCTGTCTCCAGGAGGCATCTCACCTCGTGAGTGTCTAGCAGAGGCAAGCGCAGCTGCTTATATACCGCCGCGACGCCGCGAGCGACGGCGCGAGTTGGAGCCCCGTTTTTCCTCTGTCGTGACGTCACGGTGTCACGTGGTATTGAAGGCGACACCGCCGCGCCTGAGGAGCTGGGTTGAGCTCTCGTAATATGCTTCGCATAAAACGGCAGAAACGCGACTAAAACAAACCAGGCGTGAGCGTACAGAGCTTCCGCGCCGTGATCCTCCTCTAATGTAGCTGTGACAGCGCAGCGGTCGGGGAAGGAAACGCACGAGCACCACGTGAAGCGACCGCAGGAACGCCATGCAGGCTGCGCGAGATCGCGAGCTGTCGGATTGCAGGAGCTGCGTTGAACATAAGCTTCCACACGCACCTCAAGGCTGTAGCGAAGACTTACTATAGCGTTTGTAAAGCGAATCTTTCTTTGCCGGTTCCCCCTGGTTTGGCGTTCGTCGCCGTTTACTCGCCAGATATGTTTGTAGATATACATAGACAACTTCGTACACTCGGTATATGCTGGCTGCCGTCTGGCCGAGTAGACAACCTGGTTCACTTGGTATGTGGCCGAACAGACAACTTCGACACTGTGTATGTACGACTATATACCACTGGGTGCGAGCCCATTGTTGTCCAGTCAAGCTGATTGTGTATCTGCCGCTCTGGCACCAGAGCTATGCAGCCACACATGTATTTAGATATGTGTCGCACTTCTGCGTGCCCATGCACCACTCAACATTCTTCCGTCGGCAAGCATATCATACATCGCCTTCGTCATCATGACGCAGGCAGCTACGCAGGCGACGAGGCTGTGCTCGTGTCCTCCGCTGCTGCAGCTACCTCGCTAAACTCAAGCAAGATTCGCGTCATTTAGGCTCCAATATTGCGTTGCATATGCGTGTTTTATATTTGCCTTCTCGCCTCGTATTTATTTTTACACTGCAGGCAGAACGCGCTCTTATATGTGCTGCAATACGAAAACGTTGAGCAATTATAATTTAACGAAAAAAAAACTTGCTGCAATGCTGTAGTGAGAAGCGTTGCGTGCTCAGAAACATGAACATGCATCTAAAATATGCGACCATGACTTTTATATATAATCTTTAACTCAGAAGTGTGGCAAGCGCTCCTTCTCCTTCGTAGGAACTCCTCTAGTGTGGAAGTGTGAAGGAAGCTTTGAGAATTGACTGGCTCCATCCAAGGGCCTGCGAGGCCAGAGGAATGTTTGGTTCCTTCATAGGCGTCTGTAGACTCGCCAGCGTAGCTTGGCCGCATGCTTGACCGGACGGCTGCGCGCTTCGGGCGCCGCGACAGGCCTCTTGGTTTCGCGCAAGTATACTTTAAACCGCGGTATAGAATAGATGGCGCTTAGTGTTTCTCCACTTTTCGGTCTCGCGCTGCATAGCTTCCTTCCTCGCATCTTCACACTTCAGCAGAGCGCGGAAGCGACAGAAGCGGGCAACCACAGCCGGCAATTACTGCAGCAGTGCAGACAAAAAGTGCGGTTTGTATAGAGTGCGTAATTGCTTGATCCAAACGCGCCGGTCAACGACCGTTCTTGTAGAACGAAGTTAGGAAGGTTGTGAAAAAACTGTTTTAGTTAACTGAATAGTCTATACCAATAGTAAAGTAAAGAAGTAACGATTTCGAGGCCCCTAACAATATCCTAGCAATAACCGCACACTATAGGGCTCGAGAGAGCGTTTCTGCTACAACTACCCATGCTATACCACGAGAGGCCGCGCTGGCATCGTTTCGTGATGCATGGAAACGGTGGGCGTCGCTATCTGACTGCGTGAAATGACTATAGAGACTAATTCGGCGGGCTCCCCCTTCCCCCGGCAGATGGTCACCGATGCCATAGTGTGCGATTGCCATTTATCCTGCGCTGTCGTGTTATTGCGGCACGATGACCCCGCTCTGTCCTCCAGCTTTGCGAAACTAGTGGCGTCTGTATGCAGTTCGCATCCAAGCTGACAGCGCTCCGTTGATATCTTTGCATACGTAGATCGCTTTCGGTGGGGTAGTTTCGTTTTCTCACACTTTTTTTTCTCTCCCGGCTTCATCGCTAGCTTCTGGTGGGACGTGGATTCCCGTATTGTCATTTCCCTTTATTGTTATTTTTCGGCTCTCATTGCTCGTAGCATGCGCGGCTGTCGGTGCTGCATTACCCACACTCGATACGCTGGGAAACATTTCGCACGCGATCGAGCAAGTGAAAGAAAAGTAGTGTTCCAGTGGGTTAATAGCAGCGCTCAGAAATTCTCTAGAAGTGACGCACACAAGTTCACTAAAAAGCTTCATGAAGAAAGCGTACGATGTCTGTGCTCTGTATATGCGCATATTCTGTGTGGTGACCTTGCTGTAATATTTGTTAGGGAGGCGGAGCTTCAATAGAAATACAGGCGTCATGGCACAGAAGTGGCGCACCTTGTCCAGCAATTCCATGGGTTCGTTCACAAGCCTAAGCGCGCAGTCATCATGAGAGACCCTTTTCTTTGTCTGTCCTCTTGATCGTGTAGTCTGCTGATAGAAATGCAACTGTGCAATTACACTTCATGTAAAGGAAGTAAACAGAGCGATAATTTCGTGTAGCTCATGCAGCTGGCAGAACGCGTTAAGGACGTTCTGCAACACCTCTCGCCAGTTTTTTGGTCGTTCAGGAATGGGGCAGCAGACATGAGCAACCACCCTTCTTTTTCTTATTTTTCTTTATCAACCTGTTAACGCGCAGGATTGGCTGGCAGCTGCTCTTACGAACAGTTCTAGCTTAGGAACTTTTCTGTGAATACGGGCCCTGGGGCCCTATAACGTAAAACTACTCCAATATGTTTTTATACCGCATCTCTGTATGTCAAAGTTACGTAACCGCCGACGCAAGCATCATGCGGTGACCCGCAGTGTTGCCTGAACAGCCCAATCAAACGCTCGCCTCGTTTATAGGAGGTCACTTTTGTTCGCTTTCAAAACGAATAACATTTAGCGGTTTTTCTTATGCAATTGACTGACAAGAGGCGAGGAGCACGCCCAAGTGGAGAGGGTTTCGATGGGTCGAGCGAGCGCACTGAAAACAGATAACAGGACGAAGAGGGACGTGCCGGCTTCTGCGATTGGTCCGCTTTCCCTTATTTAGCTCGCGATGACTTGTATAATATCGCAGTGGCGTGCAACGGACGGTTAAAAATGCCGCTGAAACTAATCCTCAGCAAGGAAGAGTTGGCAGTTGGAAGCTTGGCCTATTATCGTTTTTCCTCTGAAGTGAAAAAGCAACCAAGAGGCTATTGCGGTGCTGCGCCAGCTTCTAGGAATGCATGATCGCATATAGAGTGAAATATTTCGCGGCTGTTAACCTTCGATGCCTTCGTACATCCCCTCCCCCCTCTTTTCCCCCCTCTTTTCCCGCCTCTTTCCCCCCTCTTTCCCCCCTCTTTTTTCTCTTCTTCTCTTCCGATGGGATCCAGTCTGCAAGAGCCAAAGCGCCCGTGGCAACCAGTGATCGAAGCCCGCAGAAACGTCGGCCGATCCCGTTAACGTGGTCATTTGCGACGCCCCGTGCGTAGCATGCTGAACGCTGCATTGGCTAGGAAAAGCCGATGAGTGTTTGGGACAGATCCGGCGCGCGTGTCAGGCGGGCCGCGCTTATGCTTGTTTCGCAACGCGAACTGCCGCAGGGGATTATGCCTGACGACAGCCCCGCCCACGCCACCTTTCGGGCCTGTGTTAACGACTGCTCTACGCTCATCAGCACGTGTCTCCGCGCTCTGTTCCTCAGTCTGTCATGCGCCACCTTCAACCTCACTCCGGCACTTTTTTTTCTGTTCTTAGTTTTATCTTTTCCTTTAGCTAGGTTTCGTCGCAAGAAAAGGAGCGGTCGGGCGAGCGCCATCTTGGTAGCCTTAGCGAGCAAGCGGCGTTGACTAAGCGACCCGTTTTCGGGTGGCATAGCCTGCTCACTGGTTTGAAAATGGGGAATTTTTTCAATTAATATGGGGAAGTCGTACTGCGTCATGTCCTATTTATTCAAACTTCCTCCCTTAATTCATTCCGTCTTTTCTTTTTCGAACATGTTTCACATTGCAGCGTCTGCCTTGAAAGTGCGTCTCATTATTTGTTAAATGCCTTATCGAGTACCTTCTTGTTAACGTTCCTCTCGATAGTAACTTTTTGTTGATGAGCAAGAAGAATAAGGGAATCCGAGGGGATCGATTTTTATTGCTCATAGTCATACAAAGAAACAGACAGCGAAGCCAGAGAATTAAATCGCGGGGAAAATTAAATCGCATGCTTAACTGAAACGTAGAAGTACAAGGCAAAGGGAAATGAAAGTGGACAAAAGGCTAGCTTGCCGCAGGTGGGATTACAAGCCACATCTTCCGCATTATACGCCGGCTGTGCTATATACGCCGGCTGTACCTCGGCGCTATCTTCCCGGCCACGTTCTGGCTATTAGTATGAGCGTGAGAATGAGCCCTGGGAGTGTTAGGCATGCAGCGCGGCTCACGGCCAAGGCGGCGGACCTTGTTAACGTAGTGCTCCTTTCACGCAACTGCCTTTGAGTTTTGAAAGGAAGAAAACGAACCAGGCACCTGAAATCAAAAAAAAAATTACTATTGCTAGAGGCTCAAATCCCTGTGAGTATACAGTCCATTTTTGCTCCCTGGCGTAAGCGAGTATACCGAAAATCTACCTGCCGCTGCCAAATGCAATAAGCTAAAGGAACGCCTGCCGGCACTCCTGTAGGCATGAGTTTTATTCATATCCACAGCGGATTTATGTAATTGCTTCGCAACCCGATGAGCGTGAAACGAAATTGAAGGAGCACGCGTGCGTTGAGACGGTCTCCTGTGATTCAGTCTGTAAAACAGCATAAAAAAGGAGCCAATGACTAAAAAATATATACATATTTACGTGTAAAAAGTCATCATACACTCACGAGCGATCAATGAACGAGATCTCTTCATTTGCCAGGGAAACTGATGGCTGACTTATGATGAAATCTCGTTCATTGATCGCTCGTGAGTGTACCATGGCTTTTTACGTGTACTCTACGTGACTTTCATGATTACTAGGAATATAATAATTCTCTTCAAATAAAACTTTCAGTTCTTAGACCAGCGCTTGTCCTGTCTTCTTTCTCGTGTTTCGTTTGTGTGCGCGCTGCCAAAGAACGGACTTGCATCCCTGTCGTAAACTTCGGTTTAACCAAGCAAATTGTGCGTCAAGGAATTTGCCTCGCCACACTTGAGCCTTTACATGACCATCACGCGGCGGCTTTCTCACACGACGCATGGTCTTGAGCATACCAAGTGTCTAAAGTTTACCTCTAGTGCTGATCCCAAGATACTGAAAATTATTGCGACAGACCTTTTACCTGCACAAGCCGAATACCTTTACCGTGTTTTGTTTTCGTACAGGGATGTTTTCAACTTTGACAATCGCCCCTCAGGCTTGCTGTCAAGCACCATATTAATACTGGCGATGCTGCTCCTGTTCACCGCCCACCATATCGAGTATCTCTAGCGGAACGCCAGGTAATTCAAACTGAGGTTAACAAGATGCTCGACAAAAACATCAATGAGCCTTCTTCGAGTCCGCGGGCGTCACCAGTAGTGTTGGTTAAGAAGAAGGACAGGACATGACGCTTCTGTGGGAATTACCGCCATCTGAACAAGGTGACTGAGAAAGACATGTATCCGCTGCACGAACTGAATACGCCCTTGACTGTCGGGGCCAGCTACTTCTCCTCTATTGACCATCGATATCTGGATACTGGCAGGCCGCCGTCGACGATATGGGCAGAGAAAAGACCGCATTTATAACGCCCGATGGTCTTTTCCGGTTCAAAGTTATGGCCTTTCGATTATGTAACGCGCCGGCCACTTTTGAGCGCATGATGGACTCTTGGCTTCAAGTTTTCAAATGGTCCACATGCCCGTGCTACCTCAACGACGTTATTGGTTTTTCACCAACATTTGACACTCGCGTCGAACGTCCCTCAACCATACTTGTCGTTTTTCGTAAGGCGAGGCTCCAACTCGGCTCATGGAAATGTCGCTTCGGCCGCCGCCAAATTAAGGTTTTGGGCCGTCTTGTCGGCGCTTTTGGAGTACACAAGCTGACCCCGGCCAAATTCGTGCCGTCCGAGGCTTTCCGGTGCCGAAGTCAGCCGCAGATGTTCGCAGGTTTGTTGGGCTATGTTCTTACCTTCGCCGCTTTGTCTAAGATTCTGCCACTATTGCTCGCCCTCTGATTGACCTCTTGAAGAAAGGTGTACCCTTCTCATGGAGACATCCACAATCTGCCGCTTTCTGTCATCACGCGTTTGACCTCACCACCGATACTCGCCCACTTCCACCCTAATTCCGCAACATAATTGCGCACGGATACCAGTGGTAATGGTGCAAGCGCTGTCCTAGCGCAGCGTCAGCGTGGCCACGATCGCGATATCACTCATGCCAGCCGCCTTCTCTCGCAATCAGAGCGTAACTATTCTAATACGGAACAGGAATGCTTTACTGTTGTCTGGGTGGTTGCTTGTTCCATCTTTACCTTTACCACCGTCCCTTTTCCGTAGTAACTGACCATCATGCTCTCTGCTGGCTTTCCTCCCTGAAGTATCCCACGGGCCGTCCTTGCCGTTGGACTTTGAGGCTCCAAGAGTTTTCATATTATGTGATTCACAAATTTAGTTTAAGTTAGACAAATTATCCTTGATTCGCAAGGATAGTTTGTCGCGTTACCCCGTCGACAGCTCTGACGTACCTGACGTCTAGAATGTCGCTTGTGTTTACTGCGTGTCACAGCTCCTCCGTATCGCCGACGAGCAACGTTGTGATGCCCCACTCAAAGCGCTCATCGATCGTTTTGAATCCGCGCCCGACGAAACTTCCTTACGCCTCTTGGTTCTCCGGGATAGTACTTCGTACCGTCGTATGTTCATCCCGAAGTCCCCGATCTCTTTCTTGTCATGCCAACGCACCTCCGTTCGACCGTTCTAAAGGAACTTCACGTCACGCCCACCGCGCGACATCTCGGCGTATCTCGAACTTACGACAGAGTATGCCCCCGCTTCTTCTGGCTCGGTCTTGCACGTTCTGTGCGACGTTACGTCGCAGCTTGTGAGCCATGTCAAAGCCGCAAGAATCCATCCCTGCTTTCCCCTGGTTACCTGCAGCCATTTGAAATCCCGGTAGTGCCATTTGGTTGTGTTAGCTCGCACCTCCTGGGCCCTTTTCCGACATCTTCGTCGGGAAACAAGTGGCTTGCTGTCGCTGTTGACTACGCGACCAGACAGCTACGCAGCTGATGTGGCAGATTTCCTGCTACCTGAAGTCATCTTGATGCATTGAGCTATACGTCAAGTGCTCACAAACCGAGACCGTAACTTCCTGTCCAAGGTCATTGATGATATCATGCGCGTGTGCACTATTACGCATCAGCTTACCACCTCCTACCATCCAGAAACCAACGGCCTGACCCTTATATTACAGATATGGTTACAGAACAGGACCGTAATAGATATGCTGGCGAAATACGTTTCATCTGATCACCGCAATTGAGACCTCGCTCTACCTTACATTACCTTCGCCTGCAGACCTCGCGCAGCATGTACGCGGCTTGAGCTGCAGAGCGATTACAGTACGACGGGCGACCGCGCGCTGTGCTCGGCGTTCACGGGTGTCCCTTCTGACCCGCTGCAGGGCGATGCCGCGGTGACGCTGCACCGTTCGCCGCGCTGGTACTTCAGTGGGCGCCTGAAGCTGAAAGGCCGGAACCGCGGCGCGTCCAAGCCAGCAGCATCCATGGCAGCGGCCGCGCTGCGCAAGCTGTTCCGCGGCGATCGCCACCGGCTGAGCACGGGCGCCAACCACAATGAGCCCAAGAAGAAGAGCGCCGAGGGCGGCAGCCGCCTGCTCAGCATGTGCGCCGGAAAGGCTTCCTCCGGTGAGTATGCGTTTCCATAGGACGCCTGTACGTTTGATGTCAGCGCAGCTTTTTTTGGAAGCGGCTTATTATACCTGTACATATCTGCGTGCCTGCGCTGCCCCTGTTGGTGCGGGCGCCGTTCGCGCGCGGATTCGTGGAGAGGCTGCACGGATCGAGTTCACGCGAGCATGCTTGCCTCCTACTACCTGCCCCCCCTCCTAGCACCAGTTTTGCCGTTCCGTTCAACATCATTGTATCTTAGCTCTTTTGCGGAGTGATCGTGCAAGCCGCTTGAAGCGGTTCGGAGAGGATAAGCTAAACAGCTTCTTTACATAGCTCTCTTTTTAAACTTGAGGAGATTTCCTTCTTATTATTGTAGAGGATTATTTTTATTGTCAGTGACAGCGCTATTCAGCCTTTACAGGTATAGATTAGAAGAGGCGAAAATTACCTGCATAATAAATGGCACCGTTGAGGTAGCTAAATGAAAGTTCACTATAATTACCTTCTTTAATTATTAATCTTACCTAGGCCACGTGGTGCAATTACGAAATTGAAGCCGATCAGTAAGCAGAATTCTGAAGAGTAGCACGGCTTTCGACGCACCCGTCCTTAAAAAGTGCTAGAAGATGCTTTGGTGTTCCAGTTTCACAAGAGAATCCCTCTAGAGCTTAAATAATATTGCGCGACATAAAAAACGACACGGACGTGAAAGACGACGACACACCAAGCGCAAACTTTCAACTAAGTTTATTGTGCCACTGCGTCAACTAAGTTTATTGTGCCACTGCGTCATTGACGCAGTGGCACAATAAACTTAGTTGAAAGTTTGCGCTTGGTGTGTCGTCGTCTTTCACGTCCGTGTCGTTTTTTATGTCGCGCAATATTATTTAAGCAATGGATTACCAACTTGCCCGGAATGCTGCTCCCTCTAGAGGTTCGGGACAATCTTAAATGGAATGCAAATATATCGTTTAACTGATTTTTCGGACGGATATATCGAATGGGCTACCAATCTTTTTTCTGCTAAGCAGACATGATCTCACTACTTCTCAGTTTCAATTTGCATTATATGCCGAATATCATATCACGAAGTTAATTGTTGAATATTTTTAATTCGCTACCTGGACAGCAATACGTAATCCACATGAACAGGCCGAATTGCGCTACACGCTATAAATTATCGGTCCGAGTTACAAAAGATATATAAGGAAAGTTCGGCAGTCCCAACTCGCAGCTCTATACTGCAGTGTATACCCCTTGCCATGACTTAGCAACCCCAGTCATACAAACGAACGAATTTTCACGTAAGCAATGCTCAAAATTTGTCCTCACATGAATGCGACTGTGCACTGCTCACTCACTGTCTTCACTTTCATTTCATTTACTCTCAGGGCCGAAGCATCTTGCAGTCGAAGGCACTTAAAATAAGTTTACCCGCTGGCAGGGGCACAATGTGTCCCTTCAAGCGGGCAAATGTATCCTAATTTGGCCTAAGTTGCTTATGCGCCATAAAACCCAATACAATACAATACAAAGTATCCTAATTTGCGGTTCGGGTTATTGACATTGCGAAATTTGCAGTTCTCCGTTCCGTGAAAAACTACTCCAAAGATGTACAACAACGGAACGTACCAGAGGGATAATTGTGACTGGTTGCAGATTCTTGTGCGGGGCCCTGGGCTTGAACGCAAACACATACGGTATGTGGTAGCTTCGGGCACGCGGGAGCTCGGAGGCGAGCATCGAGGCAACGCATACATCGCGGTGTCGTCAGTCTCGATCGGAACCCAAGGAGTCGCCAGCTGGGCATTGGGGCACGGTTAGGGCCGATTTACGCTCGAGCCGCCCATCGCCGCAAGCCGCACCGCACGCGTGCGGTCGCGCGAAAGATTGCACGTATCAAACACTTGTGCACAAATGTCGATTTACAATGTGTAAGGTATACACTGTGTACACAATGTAAACGGTAATTTGTCCACAAGTGCTGGATACGTGCAATCTTTCGAGTGACCGCAAGCGTGCGGTGCGGCTTGCGGCGATGGGCGGCTCGAGCGTAAATCGGCCCTTAGTGATTGCTCACATCGTGTAAGCCGTGGTGGAAGGGCTTTGCGAGAGGACAAGATGAAGGAAGTGCCCCAAATAGGCACGTGCGAATCGCCTACGAGCGCATCTCACGCCGCGCGCTGAGACGGGAGGCCGGGTCCTTTTCAGAGCGCGGACAAGGCAAGGCGGCCCGCAAGCCAGCTGAAGGCGCCTCGCCGCGTGCCCCGGGGAGCCCTGCCGCCGCCGGCGGAGGCGGCGACACCGCAGCGGACGCAGCCGTGTCCTCGTCCCGCACGGCGCGCAGCCCCCGCAACCGCGTGGCGCCCTGTTCCCAGCAGGCGGCCGTCCGCGCGCGCCGTCTGATGCGCGAGCTCCAGGAGATCCGGCGACAGCAGACCCGCGGCCAGCAGCCTTCCTTCACCGTGGACCTAGTCGAGGACAACCTCTACGAGTGGCATGTGCGCCTCTACCAGGTGAGCGGCATGCTGCTACCGCACGACACGATCCAGGTGGCAGCCGCGTGTGGGTAGGTGACGCTGTAAGCATGGTGTCGGTGCGATATGCGCTTAGCAAGTCCTCGTCAAGTCGAGGCCTCTTGGGAACTGCAAAGCTGAACATCTTGTGGAGCTGTGCATAAACGTATGTCGCAAATATTTACAGGTACGAGTGTACCCTGTTGGGGCTTCGTTGTTTTGCCAACAGCACAGTCGCGCTCTGTGCTTTCCGCTAAGGACCGCCCGACATCAGGGTTACGGTCCCTGTATGCGATTCTGGTTATACACAACTTCACCGAGAGTCGGCATTTCCTGTTGCGCCTTGGCATATAACACGGAGACGCGCTCATTTCGAGCTGACTTTCGGTGCAGCGGCCCGCTGAAGAAGCGTCTCGCTTTGCGCCCAGGTGGATCCGGAGAGCCCGCTGTGGCGCGACATGCAGGAGTCGGGCGTGTCGTGCGTCCAGCTGAGCGTCTCCTTCCCGGAGAACTTCCCGTTCGCGCCCCCGTTCGTGCGCGTGCTGGCACCGCACATCGAGCGCGGCTTCGTCATGGAAGGCGGCGCCATCTGCATGGAGCTGCTCACTCCACGGGGATGGGCGTCTGCTTACACGGTCGAGGCCATTCTCGTCCAGGTGCGAGCCATTTCCTTCCGCTCATTCTCGGGCAGCATGCGCCTGTATATTGGTGATATTTGAAGCAGGTAAAGTAGTATTCATGCTGATGGCGTCTCACACATCCTGTCTTTGGGGTGATGAGTTAAATGGGAAAATGAAGCTGGAAAAATAAATCCATACTGCAGGTTTTGAGACGTAGTCCGAAATCACAAAACGTCGCTTACGTAAGGACATCTTTTCAACGGTCGAGGCATTCCAGTGTCATCCCAGTGTAACGGTGTGATCAAGAGACTTTCGGCCAGGTGAATTGCGGCCGGCATTTACGCAATAGATGTTTTGTGAATACGGGCTCAGGCAGGGCTGGGCAAAGATATTTTGCAGTTGTATCACGATACGAAACGAGATACTCAGGCAACAAGTATTTGAGATACATATTCAAGATACAGTGGTCCGTCTCGATGGTGAACCTCGAACCAGCAATGTAACAGGCTAGCTTCTGAACCACGTACACAACGCAGGCATATTCATTTTCAGAAGCACTGTATGTTTCCTCACGAGCTGTGAGCTTCCTGCTGGCGTAGAGTACTGGGTGCTCCTCGCGTTATCTCCCATGTGACCCAACACCCATTCCACGATCACTCGCGTTGCACTGAACAATGAACGGCTTAGAATAATCCGGTGCGATTAAAACTGGTCGACTCGTCAGAGCCTTCTTCACTGTACGTAAAGCCCTTTCCTTGGCTTCGTCCTACTGTATCGTTTGCGGCTCTGTTATTCTCAGCGCATCTGTCAGAGCGTTTGCGAAATCGGAATAACGCGGAATATGTCTCTGATAATATCCTGCTACCACAAGAAATGACCGGATATCGCGTTTAGTGCGAAGTTGTGGAAAACTGTCGATCGCAGCTAGTTTGACTTCTTAAGGTCGGTGGCGGCCTTGCCAATCACACGACCCAAGTAAGCCACTTTGTCATGCCCAAGTTGGCACTTCGTCGCTTTGGTAGTTAGCTTCGCGCAGCTGGGCCAGTACGGCTCGCAGATGCGTCAGGTGTTCTGTCCATAATGCCGAAAAGATCGCGATATCATCGACATACGACAGTGCAAACCATACCACGCAACACCCGGTCCATAAGGCTGGAAAAATAGGGATCGTTTTTCAATCCAAAGCTCCGGACCTTTGGTCGAAACATTCCCAAGGGAGAAATAAATGCGGCATACCTATAGACTCGCCTGGTCTGTCAACGGAACCTGCCAATAACCACTGACTAAATCTAGGGTAGAGATAAAACGCTGCTCACTTTCTCAAGCCTTTCTTCGACATGAGGTATAGGACAGCAGTAAAACACGTTGTCGGGCTAGTTGGTGCATGCAGTTGGTGCATTCCGCTAGGAATATTGGAGTGAAGTCGGGAAGCCGAATAAAAAAAGACCATTTGTTACATATGGGATACAGAATTTGCACTAAAGGAAAGCACAGTACACATCCTGCATATATATATATATATATATATATATATATATATATATATATATATATATATATATATATATATATATATATATATATATATATATACTGTGTATACAGCCTTTATGTGCAGTCATAACAGAGGATAGAGAAACAAAAACAAGGAACAGAATGAAGAGACTGGAACACTAAATTAATTTAGTTGAACGCTGAAGAACCGGGGTGTTTCCTCCAGTGCTCGTTCGTAGACGTTTCGCTAGAATGTTTCTCGGTCTTCGACTAACGTTCTACACAGACAGTACACACCTACCTGGGCCGATCGAAACATGCATCGCAGGTGGCCGCGTCGCTGTCCAAGGGCCAGGCCCGCATCGCCACCAAACCAGGCAAACAGTTCAACAGGAAGCTGGCCGAGTCCTCTTTCCGCAGCCTGGTCAAGACTCACGACAAGTACGGGTGGGTGACCCCCCCGCTGGCCGACGGCTGAGCTGGAAGCAGAGCGCCTCAGCCCGGAGCTCGCCCGTGCACGGGTTTGCAGGTGGGCGCTCTTACTAACCCCTGCCTTTCGTGCCTCTATTTGCAACGAGCAGCTTTTAGGGATCAGTGCACCGTTTTAGGTCTCTCCGCATGTGCGTGGATGCGCGCGTACCTGGTATGTCTATGGGCCCGTTCACACTTGCGAGTCGCAGAGGTCGTGCGACCGTTCTGGTTGCAAAGCGACAGTCGCAAAGGGCCGCACTGGTCGAAAAGCGACGGTCGCAGGCCAGTCGCACGCTGCTCCATTTTCCAGCCTTGCGACTGCGAGTCGCAAACCGCTAAGCCAATCACCGATGCCACGAAAGTAGCGCGCGAGACTTTCTGCATCCGGTTGTCATTGCCGGCGGCAAAAAACGAAACTGGCTCGAAGAGAAAAAACATGAAGTACTCCACCGAGGTGCTCCTGAATGCGGTGAAGGAGTATACCCATTTCTGTACGACAAGAGGCATGCAGATTTCAAGACCAGATCGAAGAAAGACCTTGCGTGGCTGGAGATTGCGAAGATATTCGGCTTATCTCTGAGTACCACGCACTTTTGAGAAATTAATATTGAGAGACTGGCAAGAGCAGGACTTGTGTGGTGCAAGAAGCAACATTTCTCAGGTTATTTATTTGCTTGGAATTACTTTTAGAGCAAGCGCTTTATTGTTTTACTCTCTGTAATATTCCTCGTCGAGCGCTCGTAGATCTGCAAGTAGACGGCTGCATGCCCGGCCCACCACCGCCGCCGTCTTCTCTGCCTGCGTGCTTGAAGTGCCTGTACGGCTGCGGTGCTCATCAAAACCGCCACGACGTCCTCCTCTTCACTCAGGTCGTCGTGGTACATCGCGAGCAGCGAGGGACTATAGAGCACACCGAGCTCGAATGCGGGAGACGCGGTCACAGTAGACGAAACGCCCGCAAGCGCGCGAACGGCGTGCTTCCCGAAAGTTCTCGCTTCGAACGACTAGGTGACCCGCAAGTCGCTGAGGTGGCCCTTGCAACGGTGAACGTCGGTGTTGTCGAGCCGCTCGTCCTCTGCTACTCGCAAGTGTGAATGCGCCCTATACCTTCGGAATCCGCTTCGCCCATTCAGTGTAATACCCCTGTCACACGGCAAATCTGATGTCATTTCCAACAAATGACATTTGTTGCGATTAATGTCATTGTAACAGCGCGCTGTCATACGGCGAAAACTAGTGTCATTTGAAAATGTTGACAATGACGATAGTAAAACAAAAGACCGCAAACCCACTTTTGTCTAATAATTATTTTCCAATATGTTTAACAATCTCGGAAGAGAACAGCAATTTACAATAGGTAGCGAGGCGCTGGAAGTGGTAAGGGAATACATCTACTTAGGGCAGTAAGTGACGGCGGATCCGGATCATGAGACGGAAATAATCAGAAGAATAAGAATGGGCCGGGGTGCGTTTGGCAGGCATTCTCAGATCATGAACAGCAGGTTGCCATTATCCCTCAAGAGAAAAGTGTATAATAGCTGTGTCTCACCAGTACTCACCTACGGGGCAGAAACCTGGAGGCTTACGAAAAGGGTTCTACTCAAATTGAGGACGACGCAACGAGCTATGGAAAGAAGAATGATGGGTGTAACGTTAAGGGATAAGAAAAGAGCAGATTGGGTGAGGGAACAAACGCGAGTTAATGACATCTTAGTTGAAATCAAGAAAAAGAAATGGGCATGGGCAGGACATGTAATGAGGAGGGAAGATAACCGATGGTCATTAAGGGTTACGGACTGGATTCCAAGGGAAGGGAAGCGTAGCAGGGAGCGGCAGAAAGTTAGGTGGGCGGATGAGATTAAGAAGTTTGCAGGGATGACATGGCCACAATTGGTACGTGACCGGGGTTGTTGGAGAAGTATGGGAGAGGCCTTTGCCCTGCAGTGGGCGTAACCAGGCTGATGATGATGATGATAATGACGACGACGACGACGATGATGATGATGATGATGATGATAAATCCCACTAGAATATTATGTGTGATCGTTGCTTTCAAACCGTAGCGTTCGATCACTAATTTGTCGACATTGCAAACGAAGTCGAGTCAAGCCAAGCCAAAGCTAAGGCAAGCAGCAGGGCGAAGAGAGCGATAGGCACGTCCGCTACATCTGCTAAAGTGGTACGAGAAGGGCAGTTGCATGTCATCGCCGTTGTGATGTGCATGCGGGCTCCTAATATCCTCATTCATGGCGCGTGCCACAGGAAAACGCGCGCATGCTTTTACGCCAAGTCAATTGAAGCGGCCGCGGCCGATGCTCCGGTGCGAACCAACACGACTGCTGCAGCGAAAGCTAAAGACGGCTGTCTGGTCACTGGATTGAGAGTAGTTTCCTGTATTTACGCACGTGATGGACTTCAATGTCTTAAAGCAATAATTAGGTAATAAAATTGATAGAATAATAGTGATTTTTGTTAAAACAAAAAAAGAAGCATGTACTGTTTGCGGAACACTGGTACACTCGTGGTGTCGAGGATACACATTCGGTTCCAAACGAATGCGAATGACTTTGGCGAACTCATTCGTTTGTAAATGTCATTTTCGACGAATGTCATTACGTTTCACCGTGTGACAGTAAACAAACGGCATTATCAGCGAATGTCATTCGTTGTAAATGACATTAGATTTGCCGTGTGACAGGAGTATAACATGATGAGCACCTGCTGCCAACAAAATTTTGACATTATTTTTCGAGCTTCAAGCTTAATATAAGCATTGATAGCAATACTTTAACAGGATGGCTGATCAGAAATACTGGTTATTATAGCACATTGGAGCAGATCAATCTGAAGAAAATGTTGCGATAAGTTCTCATTTCGCTTTTTTTTTCCCCATTTCCCTCTCTGTCCTTTCAGGTGGATGACGATGGGTGCTACTCAGACATTGCCAACGAGGAGCTGTTTGCTGTATCGTCTTTTTTCTCTCTTTTTTTTTCGTCCAGTGATCCCCGGCTACGCATCAGCAGTACCGCGTCTTCATTTTGCATTGTTCAAAACCAAAAAAAAAGGAAGTGTCTCCGTGCCACCTTTCTTTGTGCGAACTCCCTTTTCTTTTCTCGTATTCCCGCGAGCTTATCACCGGCGTGTTCTAGGCGTAGCCTGCCACCGCCTGTTGGCGGCTGTCTGTCCTGAGTGGTTACGCGACTGCCCTCGGGGCGGTTGTAGCGAAGACGGTGTAGAACCGTCGCGGCTGCTGCACCTCGGTTTCGCTCAATATTTGTACTATCTCAGCGAAGGCGCTTGCCACCGCGACCAATTTCTCTGCCCCTTGCCTAATCGCCCTACCCCAGGTGTTACACGTAGAAAAGCAGGGACCTTTTTTCTTCGAATGTCAGCCATTGTCCACGTGGTTGTAGCTCTAAGCACATTACTTATTTCAGTACGGCGACTCTGTCGAAATGTATCGTTTAGAACGTATACAGGCAATCTAAGTGAGGGAAGAAAAACGAAAGGACGTGGTCACTGCCGCTTACAAATTACGGCCAACTTGCGGATAGCGACTAGTCCCGACAACCATATATGTACGCGACCCGAAGAGATTCTTGAAGTTGAGTTGTGATTTGAAAACAAGCGAGCGTATTTTAATATCGAGCAGCATGTCCACTGGCAAGCCGTTTGCCAGCCGCCAGAAACGGCGGAGAGCCCCCGGAACGCAATCATTCCAGCTGTGCTTCCGCTTGCTGCATAATTATCCGCTACATGCGAATGTTTACACACGAGACTAGGTAATTAATGTATCAGAGAATATGTTTGAGCGATTCTTTCGGTATGTAGTGAACGAGTGTGTAATGTTCACGTGTTTGTCGGAATTTTACTCCGTACGTGACCTCGCAATGTGAGAAGTTAGCGACGGAACGTCGGAGGCTGTGATTACGAGCGTGGCTCCATTCGTGATTTGACCGACACCATGCGCATCTCTGCATGCTCGAAAGGACCGCGCCGGATGTAGCAGCGCGAGCACGACATGCATTCGTGGTACGGCTTTACTCGCGCGTGGGCCAGCCTCGACGAGGCTGAATGCGCTGTTCGGGATAGGCACTCCGTGAAAAGAAAAAGGAACACGTTGGCGTTCGTATTTGCGCTTGCACGCATGGGCACCCGAACACGATGCGTTTGTATGTCTTGGCCTGGTCGAAGCCACGCATTCGGAGTTGAGTCGAGGTAAAATCGACGACTTTCGCACAGCGCGGACGAAGCGGATGCAAAGCGCAGGCCCACGCTTTCGTGCGAGTACGCACCTCATTGTCTGTAGCCCAGCAGCGCCCTCATTAGCTATCGTCCCGCTATCCTTCGTGGTGCAGTGGCCTGCGAGACCGCCCGTATGTGGAGACTCGGAAGCCATGGTGGCACAGCGGAGAGGCTGTAGCGGAGAGGCTGTGAGGCTTCCGAGTGGAACGCCAGCCTCACTCGCGGGCGGCTGCAATGTTACCTTTTGTTTACTCAGCCAGAGACGCTGTTAGTCGCTGCTCTCTCACCCGTCGCGTGCAAGAGGACCCACGCAGTGACGCACCGTCGTCTGTGTGCTGAGAGGTATTATTGAGAGAAAAACAAATACTCGCCACGTAGAAGACTTGTCATTCTGCTGTACCGTGTAAATACTGAGAGGATGAATGACGTATTGAAGTGTCTCACCATCGAGTGCTTGAATAAAGGAAATTTGTTGAACGAGTCGCAGTGCTTTTTACCGCAGGTACTTGGCGCACGTCGAACGTCTCCTCTTGGCATGGATTTGTTTGCGCAGAGAGACGGTTTCTTTTGACTCAAATACTTCTTTCTTCCTCTAAAGTGACTTCGCGTCTGCTACACGCCATGATGCAACCGTGGTCGTAAAGTTGTTTGGCGTTTGGAGGTAAGGCTTCTTGGCACAAGGGAATTCGGGAAACAAAAAGACTGTATGGCTCAGCCGTGTAAATCCAGTTAGATGATGCCGACTACAACGAGGACACTCGGCGCTTTGTGCTTGCTTCTGAAGAACGCTAAGAACAGGAATCCTGTATCTAGAACTCAAGTGAAATGTGTACGCACGAACACACCTGGCTTCCATTCCCTCAAGACATGGGTCTTCAAACTGTCTGGCCAGAGGGCCGGACTGGCGACCAGTGGCGGTGTTGAGGGCCGGACAATAACGAATTAAATATTAGTGAAAATAAATTCGTAAACTTGAGTAACGCTACTTGAAGTAGACTAAAAATATTAATCGAATTAATCTACCTACTTTCTTCAAATAATTTCGTATTTTGAAGGGACACTAAAGGAAAACATTAGGCCGAGTTAGATCGATAGGTGAATCCTTTAATGAAAGTCTATAATCGTTTTCTGTGTGTCAGTGTACGACTATGTTGCGTAGGAAACTGCCACTGAAGGTCCCACTACTGTTCCTCAATTTGAATCGCCTGCGCAAAAACGGACGAGTTAACGTAGTCACCACGGGACCTCCCTCTTTGCTACTCGTTGTAAATCGGTCAGTACTGACGTCACATGAGCAGTACTTTCGTCTTAAATGGGTGGTGCCACTACGATTTTCAATTTCGTCATTTTCTCGCCTAGAAACGCTCAGATCGCTAAGAATGACTACATCGTCGATACAGAAGCCTAATCTTCAATCTAGTTCGACCAATTTCTCCTTTAGTGACACTTTCATTACACCTAGTTGGGTGAGTTGGTTTAACATGACGATGATGTAACTGCGCTTAACAGACGTGGACGATTGGTAAAGACGAGACATATGTAGCGCTCAAAGTCATTTCGTGTCACTTTTTTAGTTTCTCCAAAGAAACACGCTAATGAATGTCAAAAACGGACGCCAGAGCTTCGTGCGCTTTTTTCTTATACAACCTTACGGGCGGAACAGTGAAGTCTCCTTCTTTGTCTGACGTTGGGCACACAAAGAGTTCGTTTTCAAATAAGACGTTGTCCGAGGAATGGGCTGACAAACGGAGTCCAGATCGCACTTGGACACAACGTCTACAACGCTGCTGATGCAGCGTTCAGTTTCACTTGAAGGACTGAGGTTCGAAATTTCTCTCATCATGGGAAAGCAGTTCGGGCTGTTAAGGCTGCTACCAGTTGTTACGGGGACGGAGTTTCGGCGACCTTCAACAGCGCCTGCTTGGAGCTCGAACCAGGTTGACCATCTGAAAGGGTTCGGCAGGGAAGACGAGGTCATGTAAAAACAATAACAGAATTTTAATACATTACGGGTGAGCGATGCGCTCCAAGACAAAAAGATACAGAAACGTTCGGCGTGCGTGCTCCGTGATGAAGGCACTGCCGTTGAGCGGTTTAAGTTGTGGAGATGGAACTGCCAGAGTCTAGATGAACTGGCTTCAAGCGGCCGATCGAAATTCTCTCTTCGCGTCCACTGACAAGAAGTATGAAAAACTTGGCGTCAGGCTTGAGGACTTTCAAGGGACCATCGTAAGGAGCTTGTAAAGGAGCGCCAGTAGCGTCGTGACGGATAAATACGTGACTGCTATGAAGTAAAGATCGGCTCGTGTAAACATTTCCGCGGTCGTTAGGAAGCGGCAGTGGCATAACGGTGGCCATTGTAATGCGAAGGTGGTCGGCGTAAGATTGTAGGTAAGCAGATCCCGATTCCGAGGTGAAGAACTCGCCGGGTACGCGAAGCGTCGTGCCAAAAACGAGTTCTCCTGAGGAACACTGTGCATTGTTGGATTTGGAGACGATCCCACCGCTGTCAACCAGTTGTCGGAGTTGAGGAGGTTTTTGAGATGAAAAGTGGAGGTTAATTTACATTATTTACAGTGAGAGTAAATTAACAGTCATGAAGTCATTACTGGCCGGCAGCAACTCGGACGCTGCGGCCCGTGGCAAGAAGCTCGAAAGAGATGAATGAAGGAATGCTCTCTTGCTGCTCCCGGTCTCTGGCTTTTAAACCCTTCGGTGTCTCGAAGTCACGTCACGTTCGGCCAATCGGCGAGCCCGCTCAGGTGACGCCATTTTCGGCCAATCGGCGAGCCCGCTCAGGTGTCGTCATTTTCGGCCAATGGTAGGCGCCCGTGCGATTGTGTCACACCCGGCGCACAGGGTCGCTCATTGGCCCCCAATTGTGCGAAGGCTTACTTCTCTCTGCGGTATTGCCTTCCCGGTCTGCAACTGCCTTCACAAAGGCGGATGGAGAGATTGCTGCCAGGGCTTCACGGTGCATTACAGCCGTCTATCCTCGGGACCCACGTTAACTGGAACAGTGCCAGGCTCTCGCTACACTTTCGGGAAGAGTCAAGCAGTGAAGAGCTCCACCTGCGGCGCACGAGGTGGGGGACGCCAACTCGTTTGCACGTGCCGCGCCTCGGGATCGGGGTAGATCTGCTTCTGCGTTTCTTACTTAGGTGTGGCGCGATTCGATGTGGTCTGGTGAACTCTAAGGAGGCTCAGGAAAAGGTCCCGTATCTAACAGCATCTGCTTTCAGAGCTGTGCGAAGACCTAGTAGAACCAAAGGCAGGCGCTCCCTCCATGGAATCAGCGCTGGATTAAGGTGGGGGGGAGGCTAAGGGGGCTGCAGCCCAGGGCCTCACCTCGGACAGTAGGAGAAGGGGGCCCATTTATTCTAACCTGCTTAGTATATGTAACCATGGGCAACGGAACTTCGAGCGACATGTATGAAGCGAGAAAACCAGAACGAGCAAACGGAGCCCCCTGCCTAATGTAACAACATGCGTTTAGCCTGATCATTTGGGGAGAGCTTGTCGAGCTGCAAAAACAGGAATCCCCCGCCACCCCGGCGGGGCCCTCTTTCTTACGAAGCGAGGTGCGTTTGATTGGAAGAGTTTTCGTGGTTTCCTGTCAGTCCGTCTGTCCAGTGCTGTCTGAAGAGGAGGGGCAAGGGGAAACACCTAAAACATGTAATGTGGGATGAGGACCTAAATCTCCCTTGCCCCTCGTCGCCACCCTTCACCTCTCAAATAGTTCCGCCGCTGTCCTTCTCATAAGAAGGATGTGCTGCAGTACCCAACAGCGCCTCCCATTCGACTTTTCTTCACCGTGATATAAATTTGGGTGGGGGAGGATGAGTCCGATAGCAGATGATGATGAGTATGATGGCAGAGTCTAGGTAGGAAAGGAAAGAAGACGTAACACATGCTTTTGTCCGCGTGCCGTGGGGCATGGAATGTTCACTGTTCGGGCTAGGGTTGTGAAAGAGTGAAGGGGGAAGTTGGAGAGCTGGACACAAAGGCCTGTCTCCAGGGCCCGTTCCTGCATAGTGGCGGCGCACCCTCGCGCGCGCTTGACGGAAAAAGTAGGTAAGACTGGCCGCTGAACTTTCCAGAAAGAAGTAGAAAAAGATGACTCAGAGGCGACGGAGGGCGCGTAACTTCGCCCACGTTAGGAGTCGCCCTCTCCCCTTCGTTCTCGCGCTCGGCGTTGACGGGGCGAAAGAAAAATCGAGAATCTCCCAGAACAGACGATTGCTCCTAGACGAGACCGGAACGGGAGAAGGAGTGAGTTTACGGCGAAGGAGGGAACTTGTACAAGGAACTTTATGCGTATGTGAACGCCTGCTTTGGCGCTAGTAACAGACAGACGCGGCGCGCGTCTATGCGCGTCTATAAAAGGAAGCCACCGGTTAAGCTTGCATAAGCCCGCACGCTGAGGAGCTCCCGGGGGACGCACCACTCTCGGCCAGCCACGGGCCATCCAGGCAGCGTGCGCCAGTCATCGGGACGGCCACCGTTGGACATTTGCGGTCGCGTCGGACTGATAAAGTGGCCAGTGAACAATTAGCATCCATTCATGCGAAAATGCTCGGTCGGAAGCATCAAAGTGGTGCGTCTAAACGAAAGGCGAAGTTAGAAAGAGAAGAGCGTAGAAAGAAGCTACCAAAGATGACAAAGTACCTACTGAATGCGGCTTCCGCGGAGCAGTACGATCGCTCTACCCAGAGTCCGTGTCAAACTCCCAATAGTACCGACTGTGCTTCTGTGGAGGACTTGCCAACTCCATCGCCACGGTTTCCTGGCAAGAAGCAAGGTTTGACTCATCTTGGTTGTCTGGATCCTGTGAAAACGGTGCCAACCTCGGTCGTCCATATTTCTGAGCAACCGACGCTAACCGAGCCATGTCCTGTTCCTGAGTCAGCAACGTGTATGCTACTCAGCCGGGCCCCGGCCACAGAGCTCTAGGTGTCCGGTCCGCCACGCCCGATTTCTACTACTGCTGATCAACAGGCGTCAAACCTCCCCGATGAGCCTCCTTCTACTGACGAGCGCCAGGAAACAACACTCCAATAACCGACTCACTTGTTTCCTGTTAGTTTGACTTCAAATAATAATGTTCCCACCCACAAAGTGTGCCTCGAGCGGACGAATGAGACGGCTTCTCGTTGCGGCAACAGAGAAGTACAGACACCCCCTGCAGCAAGAGGTACGTTGCGAGATTCTCCGAAGTGACCGTGCTAAGTGGCCGGACGTTATTACTGACAGCGCTCGGAGTGTATGCCTTGAGAAAGGGCCATCGTATTTTCAAAATCGGGCAGAAAATTTTCCGTATTCCGAACGGCAATACAAAACTCAGAAACGCTATATGTCACCTCATCTTTTCGTGCGAAAGGCTGTAAATGGCGAGGCGTACGAGCGACACTGATTAATGTACTCGGAGTCCAAAGGTTCCGTTTACTGTTTCATGTGCAAACTATTTTCGATTTCAAGCAACCCCAGTGCTTTCACCACGCACGGCTTTTCTGATTTAAAAAGCGCAGAAGAAAAGGTTTCCGCAAACAAAAATAGCGTCGAGCACCGCGACTACGTGGCAGCATGGCTCGCCCGCTTTAACTCGAGCAGCACAATTGACAAGGAGCTGGTTAAGCATCTTGTCACTGAGACCGTTTACTGGACAGAGGTGTTGAAGCGCGTAGTCGTTGTAGTTAAGCTTCTAGCTGAGCGCAACCTAGCGTTTAGGGGCAGTAAGGAGATTTTCGGTTCACCGAGAAACAGCAGTTATATGGGAGTGCTTGAGGCCATTGCCACGTTTGATCCCTTTCTAGAGGAGCACATCAAACGCTACGGGAACAAAGGAAAAGGTCACCCATCGTATCTGTCAAAAACCATTTGTGATGAATTTATCGAGCATATGGCAAAGGCTGTCAAGGAACGTCTCGTTGACGAAGTGAAACACGCAAAATACTTCTCTTTAATTGTTGATTCGACTCTAGACCTTACTCACGTTGATCAGCTGTCAGTTGTTTTACGATACTATTTAAATGTGAAAATGTACGAACGCTTTCTTGGATTTGTTCCAATTGAATCGCATACGGCGTTGTATCTTTTCGATACTGTGATGTCTCTCTTGACGAGCAATGGCATCTCAATTGATAAATGTAGGGACCAAGCTTATGATAATGCGAGTAATATGTCAGAAATATACAACGGAGTGCAAGCTCAAATCAAACACCTGAACGAATTGGCAGTCTACGTCCCGTGTACTGGTCATTCACTGAACTTAGTTGGCGCGTGTAGCGTTGACAGTTCCCTTGAGGCAGTCAAATTTTTCACTGTAATTCAGAGACTGTATGTATTCTTTTCTGCCTCACCTAAGCGATGGAGCTATCTTTTGCACAGCATGGGCGAACTGGCCAGCAGCTTGTTTTGAAAAGTCTCCCTGAGACCAGGTGGTCAAGACACGCTGAATCATGTAAGGCCATTCTGAAAATTTTCAATGCAGTCTTGTGCTGCCTTGAAGCTATATCAAAGAACGAGGAAGAAAATGGTGACACTAGGAACGAAGCGCACTCTCTCTTCAAGAAAATTACAAAACTAGAGACTGCATCCATGGCGATTTTCTGGAGTGAAATCTTGGAGCGCTTTGACAAAACGAGCGTAGCACTTCAGAAACCAGGCCTAGACATTTCAACTGCTGTAGACCTGCTGAGCTCTCTAGAAGGCTTTGTTAATTCTTTGCGACCTCTCTTTGATACCTTCGAAGAGAGAGCACGCACGCTAAGTACCAATCAATGTTATCAGGATGAGGGCAAACGCATCGTTTTGAGTAAGCACCCGGACGGAAAAAGCGATAGGGCGCTACAAGGTAGAAAAAAGTTTTTAGAGACCTAGAATGTTCTATTTGACAGTCTAGGCTCTGCTTTGCGAGTGCGAAAGGCTGTCTACACTGAACTCTGCGAAAGATTCGGATTCTTAACATTGCTGACAGAAGTTGGGAGCGAGGCCTAGCTCTCTGGAACAGCAGGCTGGGAAGTTGGTGAAAACCTACAAAAATGATTTGGAGCCAACATGTTCAGTTTGCGAACTTTCTGCACAACTGTGTGCCAGGACACGAGTCTCCTGGGAATAATGAAGTTGCTGCACGAAAGAAAGCTTATTGATGCGTTTCCGAACCTTTTTATTGCTTTGCGAATGTACTTAAGCATACCCGTGGCAAACTGTGAGACCAAACGATCGTTTTCCAAGTTGTCTCTGATAAAAAGTCGCCTTCGTTCGAGCCTCCTTGACGACAAGGTGAGCTCGCTTGCTGTCATGTCCATTGAAAGTGACCTCCTCCGCGATCTATCTTTCGAACAGACTATATCTGATTTCGCGAAAGCGAAGGCGCGAAAGATGCTATTTTAAAAGAGGACTGTTTGCGCTATACATGAATAGTTCCAATAAATCCGTTGTGTCGCCTCCCAGCCTCCACGTTGCCAATGAAACGCTGAGCAGTGCAATTCAAGATATGCAAATCTTCGTTGTTCGTCTCTTGTTTGTTCTTCTTGTGATATTTAGCGTGCTTATAAAGAACTGCATCTTTGTTGTTTTTGATAGTGCCACGTTTATTTGGTGTCGTCCTTGCTTGTCTTACCTTTAAAGAAAAAATTTGAAATAATGTTTTGTAATTATAGTTGGTAATTTTCATCTGTATTCTAGAGCATTTGTATGGTGTTTGTGTTGCCTTAAGTATTGTATACATCTATTGCATATTTATAGAGTAACGTGTATAACGATTACTGCAGTCTGATGCTTGAATTTTAATAAAGAATGTTTTGGATACAACCATGCGTCTCCTCACGGGATTAAACTTAGTGATGCAAACAAAGCCTAGCTTCAGAAGGATCGACATCTGAGCTGTGTTGTCTTTTCTACGTTCTTATTCGTCTTGAGTGCACTAAACTTTTCCTTAAAGCCTAGCTTTTACTGAAAACAGAATGTAGATTAATCAGAAAGTGAACATATGTGTTGTTGTTTACAACAGCACGCGTTTCAAGCAAGTTTTGTTGTTTTCCTTACAATAATAACAATAATAATAATCCCGTTGATCGCACTTCGTTCTTTTTAATTTGGTGGAATTAAAATGAAACATGGCATATTTACAGTAGCGTAGCAGGCGACAGGGGGGGGGGGGCAAGTATAGGGAAAGGGGGCCTGCATGCGCATTAGCCCAGGGGCCCCATTTTTCTTAATCCGGCCCTTCATGGAATCGTGGAATTATGGGCACGAAGTGCTGCTTTCAGTTGACAGTGGAATCGTTCTACCATGCCATTGGAACTTGGGTGATAAGCTGTCGTTCGTATGCGCGTTGCACCCAAAAGACGGGAGAGCTTGAAAGAGGGACGAGTCAAATTGTCTTCCTCTGTCTGTCGTTATGGTGTGTGGTACGCCGTGACGAGAAATCCAGGTATTTAAGATTGCCTGAGCTACAGACTCTGCATTAACGTGAGAGCTAGAGTGGCATTGCTTCAGGCCAGTGTGCGAAGCAGTCGGTACAAGTGAGTATGTATCGTTGGTTCCAGGACGGTGGTAGCGCACCAACGATATAATGTTAACGTGGCCGAAACGAACGTCTGGTGGTGGAAAATGACCAGGCGCACTGGCACTGTATGCGTGCCAGAGCCCAACAACGGACGTCGGCGTTCACGTGCGCGGCCACAGACAGCGGGAAGTGACGAGACGTTGTGTGGCGCGTGCTCCAAGGTGCGATAAGAGTGCAGTGCGTCAATAACTTGCTGCCGAAATTGTTGTGGAACATACGGTCGAGGACGACCCGTAGACATGTCGCATATCATTGTGATGTTGCAGCCAGGCAGTAAGATATATTCGAAGAGCAGAGAATCACTGGCAGTCCGGAGTGTTTGAAGTTCACGGTCTGTGCGTTGAGCGGTAGCGAGGCAGACGAAGTCAATGCCGGAACCATTTACTTGGCTTGCATTTATATGGATCCGTGAAAGAGCGTGAGCAACGGGATTATCGGCACCACTGATATGCCGAATATCAGTAGTGAATTCGGAGATATATGCAAGCGGGCGAATTTTGCGGGGAGTGTGCTAGGAAGTATTGGAGGTGATAGCATAAATGAGTTGCTTGTAGTCGGTGAGAATAAAGAAATGACACCCGTCGAGGTTGTGACGGAAGTGGCGGACTGCGAGGTAGAGTCCTAGCAATTCGCGACCGGAAGTGCTGTAGCGGGTTTCTTGCGGTGTAAGCTTCCTTGAAAAGAAAGATATAGGCTGTCATGTCTTGCCTACCAGCTGTTGAAACACGGCGCCAACAGTTATGTCCGAGGCGTCTGGTTGCGGGTGTGCCAGTAGAGTAGTGCACCAAGGGCGTCCTTGGCACAGATAAAGGCAAATTCAGCAGCATTATTCCATGATATAGGCGTGCTAGCTCGTGTTGTGCCAGAGAGTAGAATGTGCAGAGGCTGCAAAATTGAAGCACAACGAGGAATGAAACGGCGATAGTAATTGATGAGGCCTAAAAATGCCCGTAATTGCTTGGTGGAAGACGAACGTGGAAAAAATTTAATGGCTTGGACACGTGACGGGACAGGTTAAATGACATGCTCGTCTACTCGACGGCCCAGGAAATCGAGAGAAGCAACGCCAAACTCACTCTTTGAGAGGTTTACAGCCAGGCCATATTGACGGAAGCGTTCAAACACCTTACGTAGGTCAGATTCGTGTTCCACAGAAAAGCGGCTGAACACAAAAATGTCGTCTAAATAGACGAAGCAACAAGTCAGGCCAGAGAGTACTTAATCGACGATCCGCTGAAATGCTTGAGCATTACAGAGGCCGAATGGCATGCGCACGTATCAAACATGCCAAAAGGGGTAATGATTGAGGTTTTAGGAACGTCGGAAGGTTCGACAAGAATTTGATGTTTTACTAGATCCACCTTGCTAAATATGCAGCAACCATGAAGCGATGCGGCGAAATCTTGGATGTGGGGTATAGGGTACCTATCGGGAATCGTCACTTTGTTTAAGACACGGTAATCGCCACACGTCGCCAATCGCCCATCTTTTTGGGCACCATCTGTAAAGAAGATGACCAAGGGCTAGCGGAAGGACGAACGAAGCCCAACTTGAGCATGTATTCGAATTCTTGCTTTGCAATTTTCAGACGGTCTGGTGCTAAGCGGAGAGGTCGGCCGTATACTGGTGGTCTTTTAGTCACAATGTGATGTGTGACGTTGGGCACTATTGGATGATCTGGCGAGGGTGGTTCGAACAGCTCTGACAATTCCAGCAGAATCGTGGACCACGGTTTCGGTTTCTGGATGTGTACTTGTACGAGACGCAAAGGTGGTGCAGACGTGGTGATACCTTGTACGGACAGGTTTGTTGAAGAGAAGGTGGCAGTGGCGAAGGTCGACGAGAAGGTTAAACTTCCACAGAAAGTCGGCGCCGATGATCGGCCCGCGTACGTCGGCGACGGTGAATAGCTATAGAAACGGGCATCGCAGACCAATGTCAAGAGTGACAGATTTCTGGCCATACATTTTAATGTTGGAACCGTTGACGGCAATGAGAAAAGATGTGTCATGGCGATGTCTTCTGCGGTCTTGAAAAGCAAAAGGAATGACGCAAATTTCCGCACCAGTGTCTACAAGTGAACTTTCCTGACACGGTCGGTGACGTAAAAGAGACGGCTTGATGTAGGGCCAGTAGCACTAGCTGTCATCAGTGACTGGCCCGAGCGTTTCCCGGAAAGTTGCAAGGCGGACGGCACTGACGTGCGCGAGTGCCATTTCTGGCGTGATACCAACAAATGAAGGGAGAGGGAGGGCGTGACACGTTTTGGTCATGAGAGCGATGCCGCTGCTGAAGGTTATCCGCACGAAAGCGTAAGGCAGCCAACTGGTTAGTTAGTTCCTTTACTTGCGCAGTAAGGTGCGTGATTGAACTGTCGGGTTCGTCAAAGTGCTGCTGTAACTGAGGTCGTGTCGCCACGGGTATTACAACGGTCAACAGCGGATATCACAGGATGGAAAGAATCCATAATCTGGTCTGCCATCGTCGCTAAGGCCTCGACAGATGTCGTAGTATGTGAGGCACATAAAATCGTGCGTACCTGGTTTGGTAGACGCTGGAAGAATAGCTCCCGAAGTATTTTAGAGTCTGATGATGATGGACTGGTTTCCAGGAGTTGTGTCATGCGGCGAAGCAGCTCAGTCGGTTTTCTGTCAATAAGTTTTTCTGATGAGAGGAGCTGTTGAATCAGTCGCGACTCAGAGTCG
The DNA here is from genome assembly GCF_038994185.2 of Dermacentor albipictus. Taxonomy (NCBI): domain Eukaryota; kingdom Metazoa; phylum Arthropoda; class Arachnida; order Ixodida; family Ixodidae; genus Dermacentor; species Dermacentor albipictus. The sequence goes on along the minus strand of NC_091821.1, from coordinate 179,158,067 downwards.
CTGGTACGCCGTAGTAACTCCCGCTTAAGGGTGTCGTACTGATCATCGGGCGGAGGAGCTAGCAAAATGTCGCGGACCAAAGCTGGAGTGGTCGGGCTAAGCGCACTCACGACGTTGTCGTACTTGGCCGCCTGAGATGTGACTCGGTCACGGCGAAACTGCGCCTCGATGTGCACGAACCAGAGGTCACAATCCGAGGGCCAGAAATCGGGAAGTTTGAGTGTGGCGACGGAAGACGATCCGTTTACTTCGAGATATCGTTGTTCGGCGGCCGGTTCCATGGCGTCGAGAAGAAACTTGGTAGACGTATACAGTTGTGATGTGGCATCACGTCCGGGTCACCAAATTGTAGGAACAGAAGGCCCACAAAGTATTGCCACTTATTTATCACGTGACTGCTTTGATGTCGCGGCTACCATCGTCGAGCCTATATGCCTGATGGCGCTAGTCCAGTCTCTTGTTCTTCAACCGAGGGGCTCTATGAGTACAGTCCACTACAGGCCCTTTGTTATGCTGGTGTGTCGTTACCGCAACTTCGGTGTTTCTACGAATCCGTGTTGACTTATGTGCATACTGTTTACGTTTCAGCACTCTAGATATGTAGGCCAGATAAAATAGCGTAATACACAGAATGGAGACGCTCGTGCTTCGCCTTACTCACTTCCCTGTGTATTGCGCTATCTTGTCCTTGACAATGCTTTAGTTTTTAGATCTGCCAGAAAAGACGGCTCGTCATTTTTTTTAAAACTGAGACTTAGAAATGTTACGCGACTAGGCGCTTGAATATTCGCCCTATTTTTTTTCTTTCTGTTCTATGTGAGCGCACTCATGCAGCGATTTCTATTATTCTATATTTTCTATTCTATTCTATATTTCTATTCTATATTTATATTGTACTATTAATTTTATATAAGCGGTATATGCTTTTTATGAACAATAATCATTGCCGTGCTGCGTACCTTAGCCCTTAAGAAGACGGCTTACCTCAAGAGATACCTCTACGTTGTTGGGACTCGAGGTAGCGTTTAGGCCAGCAATTCACCCAGCACATTGATGAGTACATCCGGTAACAGGAATGAAGGTAAATGTTTGTTTTACATTCTTTACACTGGCTCCAGATACGGAAGGCCACTCCGTGTAGGAGCATATTAAACGTCTGAGTTCTTCACATCAGGACACGTCAGCCCACCTCCGTTGCGCCAAAAGTCCTCGCTTCTAAAACAGTCGTCTTCCCTAGGAGACTATACTAGGAAATCTAATGACTATATCTCGGCCAATCATAATCGTCGAACCGCTCGCATTATCCGTCCCATGTTGTCGTACCGTTCCGCCGGACTACGCCTCCTACATTGCACCCTCGCCCCCGCATACGAGGCAACCACGTCAAAATCTGGGAAACTCAAGTCGAAGCTGTTCCCACGGTAGTCCTCGACGTTGGCCCCTTTCATCACTTGTCAGGATAGTGTTTAGGTACAGGGGTATTCGCGGTAATTTACCGCCTCCACGGTCGGCGGCAGTTGTCGCCTCGAAGTGAGCTCCTTTGTTTGCGCGTCACAGACTACGTCGGACCTCGTCGCCACCTTGGCGCTCGCTGATGAAAGGACGGCCTCGTGGGAAACGTCAAAGGAATGCGCATCGCCGTACTGAGACGTAACAACTTGCACACGAGCATTTTCGGATGGCACGCTAAGCTCATTCTTTTTTTTTTCATGGTTCAAGCCATCAACCTGGTTGAAAAATCAACCAGGACTGAGCGCCTAACAAATTGCTCGATACTTAATCGACCAAACAGTCAAGCCCTAAAATGTAAACCCTTCATCGCAGGATTTCAAGTCGCATGAAAAAAAGAAGAACAGCTTGAGGCTTCTGATTACAAGTGATTTATGTAATACCACATGACATAATAATAATGATACATCTGTAATGTACAATAATACACATTACATAATAATTTATCTAATACCACATTACGCACCGCTCGCCGTGGTTTCTTAGTTGCTATGGTGTTGGGCTGCTAAGCACGAGGTCGCGGGATCAAATCCCGGCCACGGCGGTCACATTTCGATGGGGACGAAATGCGAAAACACTATGTGCTTAGATTTAGGTGCACGTTAAAGAACCCCAGGTGATACAAATTATTACCGAGTCCCTCACTACGGCGTGTCTCATAATCAAATTGTGGTTTTGGCACTATTAGAGTCGTCGGACGATCCCACCGCTGTCAACCAGATGTAGGAGTTGTCGGACGATCTCACCGCTGCCACCATTTGAAGGAGTTGAAGGTCGAGAGGAACTTGGGAGGAACTAGGTGAACAGGGTTTATTTACATTATTTACAGTTTAAACAAGACATACATGGACAGTCTATCGTGGCTCCCAAATGAAGCCCGCAAGACGAAGCATACAGCAAACGAGCACACAGCTCACGAGTACATTTCGAGCACGACAACGAGCACCAGCACCCTGTAGCAGCCAACAACCGCTGCTTATAAGCACTCAATTGGTCCCTAGTTCCCTAGGTGAGGAAAACGTTCGACCAGTCAATCCGTAGAAAGTCCTCGTGGTCGCCTTTGTGAGAAGGGGGTAGGGGTTTGACACACACACATGCCGCACAAGTTTCAGTGCTCTCTCCGAGGGCCGACGACCTTTGCAGCGCAGTCGTCGTGGTATCCATTGTCTTGCGTCCCCGTAGTCAGGTGGTCACGCCCGACCTCAGCCGGCGCCTCTAAATTCCAGGGCTGCCTTTTTCCTTGTCAGCAGATTGTGACCAATCCTGGGGCCCCCGGCGCCAAACGTGGCCAGCCCTGCTGCCGTCACCGATCCTCCAAACGCGGCGCATGGTCGGTTAGCGTTGTCGTCCTCGCTCGTTCTCTGAAGGGCGCCGCCACCGCGGGTCGGTCGAAGCACGTGCAGCGGGCTGAAATAGCTGGCACGTTGCCACCCCGGCCGGCCATTCCTAACAGCACGTAAAACCCCATAATTTAATTATACCAGATTGTATAGTTAACGAGAACAAAGAGAACCGAGGGCCCGATTTTTATTAGTGATATCCTTTGAAGCAAACAAAGACACCAAGGAAATTTATATGCGAAATTACACGTACTTATTAAAGGAAACCGAGGGCCCGATTTTCATTAGTCATATCATAAGAAGTCAACAAACAAAGTACATGTAATTAGTACATGTAATTTGTCCTGAACTGCCCTTGTTTTTATTTGCTGGCTTCTTATGATGTGACACACAGTACAGTTGTGCAGATATAAAGCCAATAGAAAACGAAGCCAAGCAAATCATCGGGTAAATTAGCTGGGGTTGAAATGGGCTTTGGATGTTATGAGCGTCGCCATTGGAACGGGGCGGTGGGTTACACCACCAAGCTCTTGCTATTATACCGCCTAGTGTCCTACCAAGGATAAAAAAGAAGAAAAAAAAGACAAAGAAAGCCCACGATGAATTCCTGTAACCAAACTTTCTGACCTCCTATTGTGAACTTTGTTTTGTACGTCTCCGTTTTTTGTCGTTTCCCTTACTTTTCTTCCACCAATATTCCAATCGCTTTTTACTAATCTCTATATTGGAGACATGTTTACTTTCCCCCTGATCTCGCTGAATGAACCCAAGGGCTTCAAGGAGTCCATTGGTGTCTAAATCGACCGCTGGGCAGATATCTTCACATTCTAATAAAACATGCTCCATCGTTTCCCTAGCTTTGCCGCGGCAAGCAGATGCATCTTCTTCCTTCTTATATCTCGCTTTATAGATGCGTGTTCTAAGGCACCCTGATATCGCTTCGAAAAGTAATGAGCTTCCCTTCGAGTTATCATAAATTGTTTCTTTCCTGACTTCGTTTTTTCCTCTTAAGTAGTAACTCATGGCAGGTTTCTTTTCCATTGCTGCCACCCATGAGATTATTTCAGCCTCTCTGGCTTTCCGCTTCACGTTCCTTGTTGCTGTGTTGCCCACCCTACAGGCCGCATACTTGCCGGTAAGCTTCCTAGTTCTTTTCCTCCACTGTGAATCAATGTTTTTTTGTTCTGTACAAATACTTCAACACTCTACCGGCCCATTCACTTTCTTCCCTGTTCCTCAGTCGTTCTTCAAATTCAATTTTGCTGTGAGCTTCCCTCACTTCAAAAACTGGTCCAGTCCATATCACCTTGCACAGCGTCATTTGTAGTTTCACCGTGAACGCCCAATGAGAGGCGTTCAACTGACCTTTGGTTGCCATCGAGTCCTGATTATACTCCTGATTTCAAGGAAACAACCGCATTTACAAAGGTAAGTCCTGGAACCATTACACCTTTCCACATACCCCGGAGCGCCTTATACCTATTTTATTATACCAGTATATTGCCATGTTTTTTTTTCTTCACTTTTGTATGTATTATATCTTTGCAATTATGTCAAGTAATTAGTTTAAATTTACTTCTCATGTTTGTATTCTTAGTATCCACTCCTGCATGGGCCCGAGAAGGGCCTGCAGTATCGGTAAATAAATAAATAAATAAATAAATAAATAAATAAATAAATAAATCCCCGTAGTGCTCTGTGCTTCATTATGCCTGCATTTCTCTCCCCGTTTACTGTTATTGTTTTTCCCTATGTTTACGTATACATATTGTCTTCGTTTATCCATATACCAAGGTATTTATATTCTTTTACCCGAGGTATTTCCTGGCCCTGTATTGCCACTGTCTGTTCACTGTTATCATTGAATACCATAACACCTGATTTTCTAACGCTAAATTTCAGACCTAAATTCTCGCCTTCCTGTCAACAGATATTGGCCAGACGTTGCAAATCCCTTTACCTGTTTGCTAGCAACACAATGTCGTCCGCATAAGATGAACCCGGAAGCTGCTCCTCTGCTAATGCACCCGCCTCTTTGTATGAGAGATTGAACCCGATATTACTTCCTTCTTGCGCCCTCTCCATCCTAACTGCATGTACATCATAAACAGCAGTGGGGATAAAGGCCACCCCTGCCTTAGTCCCTTGTTGACGTCAATTTTCTACTCACTCCTCATCTCTTCCCATTCAACGCAAACGGTATTTTCTAGGTAAATCTCTTTCAAAAGCTGTAGACTATTGTCGTCTAAGCCTGCCCCTTCCAGAATATCCCACAAAATGTTGCAGTCTACGTTGTCATACGCTCCCGCAATGTCTAAAAAGGCCACATATAACAGTCTGCTTTCTACTCTTGATATTCAATACAGTGAGTAAGAACAAAAAGGTTTACCTACTCTGAAGCCATGCTGATGTCCTCCCAAAATGCTATTATTCTCTGCCCATGCTTGCAGCTTTAATTCGAATGCCTGTATTTCTAACCTGTATATTACCGATGTAATAGTCAACGGTCTATACGAGTGAATTCTGCCTTTCACCCCCTTACCTTTATTAATTAAATTGATTCTACTTCGTCGCCAACTGTCTGGTATTCATCTATCTTTTAAAGTTTTTTCCACTGTTTTCACCAGAGCTTCTTTACTTTTTGGTCCTCGTTCATTAATCAGCCTAACGGGAACCTGGTCTAGCCCTGTGGCTGTGCGCTTAGGAATTTTCTCTTCGGCTTTCTTCCAGTTGAAATTTGTCAGCACCAGCTCCTTTTTCACCTGGTTCCTTTTCATGCTCTTTTTTGCTTCAAATACAACCTCGTCATTCCCTTGGAAATATTCGACTGTTATTTTTCGGATGCAAATATTCGTCTAGGACATGTTGTATTGTTGTTCACTTCCTGCCTAATATTTTTATGTGGTTGCAAAATATTCTAGGTGCGGCCTTCTTTTTTTTACGTATTTGTGAAAACCAACGTGCACTTTCACCTTTTATCTTTGCCTGCACCAGTATTTGAACCATATACATTTTCCCTCAGTATATTTCCCATTTACTGGCTTCTTCATCCTGCAGAAACTGCGCCTTCTCTGCCTGCCTGTGCTCTCGGGATGCTTTCTGTCGTTCGGCGATCGCTTCTTGTATCTCCCTGTTCCGCCAGCTTTTGGGTTTCTTTTTTTCTTTCCGAAGAACATGTTGTTTCTCTTTCCGTATTTCTATCGTTATTACACTTAGAAGCTCACTATATTCCCACTCTTGGCCATTTACCAAGTTCTTCCTCGACTCTATTGACTATATTTGTTATTTGTTCAGCGTTAAAATTTGGACTGGCCATTTTGCACTCCTTGCTCTCTTTCCCAACTACATATCCCATTTTCAACATGATGTGTTTATGGTCACTCCCTATGCTGCTATACCCTTCCTCCTCAATGACCGTTTCTCTCAACTTATCATGAATTCCTTCTGCCATCAGACAGTAATCAATGGTTGATTGCCGGTTTCCCACTTCGCACGTGATCTGCCCTACACACTTCACACTTCACGATAATGAGGTTATGTTGCTCACAAGGGTCTAGCCTTTTTCAGTAGAGTTACTGTATATGCTACCAAAGGTACTTTTGGTAGCATATACAGTAACTTTATTTTTCAGTTCTGCAGAGCGCCTCTAGCGGCTACCGCCGAAATCACAACTGAGGATCAAGGCATGTCGAGGCGGCGCGGCGTGTCCAGTTCAGCCAATGCGTTTGCCGTGCGTGCAGTTCTGTTGCTATCGTTTCTTCTCGCGTCTTCGCGCACGTGCTACTAGAAGTACTAGGTTCAAACGCCTGCTACAAGCTTCCCACTTTGTTTCTTCCTTGTTTAGAGCATTGAGCGGTTGAACCGCGGTGTTCGAGATGTATACTCGTTAAACGAGTTCAGGTCGTTTTACGACACCGTCGCTGAATGGACATCGGACCTGGCCTGTGTGCTCGACGTGAGCGAACGCGTCATGGAAGCCCATTTCGCTTCGTCGAACCGCCAGCAGCACAAATGTTGGCTGTTCAAAGAAGAACGATGCATTCGTCGTATCGAATGTACTGCCCACCGGCGCCCATCCGTAGCCGAGGTGGTCCTACTAAAAAGCATATGCCTGTGCTCCATGAAGCTTGGCCATTACAGGCAGTTGTCAAAGGCGGCCTATACGTACCACGCCTTCAACCTGTTCAACCTGTTCAATCGAGATAACGCTCCGCTACGACTTCTCTTGTGGTTGAAGACGGACGGCACGTAGTCAGGGTGGTGGGGAAAACGGGATGGCTCCCCTGAAAAAATGTGATAAATTTCATTCAATCATTACGACAACTGTGTTCCACTACATCCTGCGTTATTCCTTGGAACAGAACCACTTTTTAAAACAAGCACACTGATGGCATTCTTCAGTGATATTGGCACATTACAAATTATATCTACACAGGGCTACTAAATAATGACACGTTTGCAGCCCTTTCTTTTACATTGAAAGGAGGGATTGCTATCATCTCATAATTGTCGCTGGTCTCACTGCACCTGCTTCAGCAGGTGTACGAAAGAAAGAGAAAGAAAAGATTTATTCGGACCATCGAGGTCATTGCTCTTGAGGTCGAGTGGGTGGTGTCCTCATTCCAGGACTCCACTGGCCATGGCTGCTCGACGTACTTGCTGGACGAGGGCTTCTTGTCCCGCCAGGGTATCGCCGGTCAGCTGTACCTCCCACCGCTCAAATGACGTGCTAGGCGTATAAGTGTTGAGGTTTGCCCTCGCACCCCCACGATATGTGAAAGAGTGTAGGGCGTGTGTCACCGCACCAGGGGCAGATGCCGCGATACGTATGTGGGAACATTTTACTGTATCTGTGTAGGTTTGGAAATGTCTTGGTCTGAATAAGTCTGAAAGCTACTGCCTCTTGAGTGCTGAGCTTTCTATGAGGGGGAAGATAAGTCCTGCGGTTAAGTCGCTGGATCTCGAGTCGGTCACAGTAACTGGATGGCAGGGGCACGAAGGTATACAAAGGGTGGGGATTGATGAGACGACTGGTCTTGCCCCGCTCGGTTGATTAGCGCTCGAGCTATAGGGCGTTCGCCCTTTCGTTCCCCTCCAGACCCGCGTGGCCTGGCGTCCACGTGATTTGATGGGATTCTTGCAGCCTCGTGCCTAGAATCTGAGCCGCCAGTAGCGGTGTTCGCCCGTTGGTAAAGTTACGGCAGGCCTGTTGCGAGTCGGTAACGACATGAACTTCCCTGCCTACCCTGTCTTGTTGCTTTATTACCAGCGCCGCGGCTATGGTCTCAGCCGCAGCTGGGTTGTCTGCCCTGACGGAAGCCGCGAGGGTCAAGGAGTTCTCTCCCGTTCACGGCGGCTACCGCGAAGGGGCCCGCTACAGGGTACGCCGCCACGTCCACGTACGTTAAGTACGGGTCACCCTTGAATTGTCGGCGCTGTCTGTCGACGCGAGCCTTGCGTCGTCCTGCATGGAGTTCATGACTCATGTGCTTCGGTATCGGGTTCGCCTTGATCTTGCCTCTGACCTCAGGCGGGAGCGATCTTTGCCCATCGAGGGCACGGAGCTCCGATGCCGTTCCGGTCCGGTGGAGGATGACTCTGCCCGCCGCCGTGTTCTGTCGTCTGGCCTTTTGCGAAGCCATAACCGCATCCGACAGCTTAGTGAAGTTGTTGTGGATCCAGAGGGCCGCTAACCTCTCGTTTGAGGTGGTGACAGGGAGACCCAGGGTCGTTTTGTACGTGCCTCTGATGATGGCATCGACTTGTTCTTGGTCGCGTTTGTTTAGCAAGTGGTAGTGATAGGGCATGCTATATGTTACTCTGCTGATCACCAGAGCCTGGACGAGGCGAAGCGTGTCCTCTTCTCGCATGCTCTTGCGGCTTCTTGTAATTCGTTTGATAATCCGCGAGATATGGTTGGTGGCAGACCTTAGGGTTTGGATGATGTGGGAGGCTTTCAGGTTGCTCTGGATCCAAAAACCCAGAATCCTAATCTTATTGCCTTCCGTGATCTTCTGGCCTTCAAGATAGAGGTCGATGGGGCCGGGGGACTTGCAGATTCATCCTCCGTGCACCCGGATCACCTCGGACTTCTCGGGCGCGCAACGCATCCCGCTCGCTGCCGCAAATCTCTTCACAGCTGTCGCGGCCTCTTGAAGGGTCGCCTCTTTTCGCGCTAGGGAACCCTGGTGGCCCAGAGCGTGATGTTGTCTGCGTACAGGGCGTAACCTAGGTCCAGGATCTTCCGCAGCGCTTTGGTCATTGCGACGTTGAAGAGAATCGGGGAGACTATCACCCCTTGCGGTGTTCCTTTCTTCGGCACGTCGATCGTATCCGATCGAGTCTGGCGTATTCCGATGGTTGCCGTCCGGTCAGTCAGGAACGATTTAACGTAATTAAAGATGCGCTCCCCGCAGCTGATGTCGTTCAGTCCCTTGAGAATGGCCTCGTGAGAGATGTTATCGAAGGCCCCTTTGAGGTCGAGTGCGAGCAGGAGGTGTTCTCCTCCCTTCGGGATGCCTTTGAGAACTTCTTCCCTTAGGATTAGGAACGCATCTTGCGCAGAAAGTCCCGGCCTGAAGCCAAGCATGGTGTGCAGGAAGAGGTCACCGTCCTCTATGTAATTTTGGGGGCGGGTTTCGATGACCCCCTCGTACAGCTTGCCGAGGCACGAAGTCAGCGAGACGGGACGCAGGGCGTCGATCGCGGGCTTCTTGCCGGGTTTGGGAATGGTCACGATTTCCGCGTGTTTCCACTCGTTCGGTACGTGGCCCTTGCTCCAGAGTTCCTCGTTTAGGTATTCGGTCAAGTCCTGCATGTGCATCGGGCTCAGGTTTCTAATCATGGCATTGGTGATTTTGTCAACTCCGGGAGCAGTGTTGCGCTGTGAGGCTCGTGCCGCGGCATACGCCTCTTCCTCCGTGATCGGAGCGTCCAGTTCTGGTCTTGATTTTCCTTCGTATTTTTGGAGGCAGGGTTGTATGGGGTCGCTACCAAGGTAGCTGGTTTTTAGGGTGTCAATCAGATCCTGGTCGTTTCCAGGGAACTTGTGTGCGATTTCTAGAAGCGTCCGACTGGTTGTCGATTTCGCCTTGTCGGGCTCGATCAGGCAACGTAGGATGGCCCACGTCTGCGCCGTACTCAGGGTACCGTTGAGCGAGGTGCAAAACTGTACCCAATTTTGCTGCGTCAGCTCGTTTGCTTAATTACTGGCTTCGTCTGTTATTTTCTCGATTCGTAGACGCAGTTTCCGGTTTAACCGCTGTCGCTTCCACCGTTTGAGGAGGCCCTCACGGGCTTCCCACAGGTGTACGAGCCGGCAGTCGACTTCGGGCATCTCGACCGTGCGCTGGATGGTTTTAGTGGTTTAGATGTGGGCGTCCCGGGAGTGCTCCATCCGTTCCACTATGTCCGTTATACCGTTTTCGGGTGGTGGATACTGCCTGAGCGCCTCCCAGTCCGTGAGCCTAATTTCGCCAATTGTTCTCTTGAGTTTCGGGGTGGATACCGAGATGCTGAGGATGTAGTGATCGCTGCACAATGTTTCGCCCAGGTGCGTCCATGAGTATTATCTTACGTTTTTGACAAATGACAGGTCCGGAAACGTGTCTCGACTTACGCTGTTGCCTACTCGGGTTGGTTGGAGGTGGTTGGTAATCAGTTCGAGGCCTATTTGGTCAACCGCATCGAGGAGCGACCTCCCCTTTTGCGTGTCTTGTTGGTCCCAAGTCGTGTGTCTAGCGTTCATGTCTCCCACCACTACCAGCTGGTTGCAGGCAGCGGCTCTCACGCTGTCGTAAATGATTTTGCGGAAGTCGTCTTTCTGAGCCCTCGGCGGACTGTACAAATTGTACAGGTGTACACTGTACAAATTGTACTTGGTACAATTTTTGCTGGTACAGTAAAGTACAGTACAGTACAGTACAGGTGTACTGAGTACAAATTGTACTGTACAAATTGTACAGGTGTACAGGTGTACGACTATTCTGGAGGCCAAGCGACATCCTCCAGCCTTGCATAAATAGACATCAACTCATACTATCGCATGACAATCTACAGCCACTGTTCTCATCTTGTCTATCTGCGAACACTGTGAACTCTTAAACAATTAACGCTTCAATGTGTACATGCCCATACTTTTATTGCATAGCTTTTAGACATATTGCGGTAATTTTAGGCCAATTTACAGCCCTGCTACATGCACCATCTTACATAGTACCATCTCACAGGATTAATAGCATTGTTCTGCCGCTATTTGACTACAATTGGCCTTTGCGCCCTTAAACACCACATATCATCATCATCATCATCAATCAATCAAGCATCTGTCGTATCCACGCGTGTACGTGAACTCCACCGGCGCCTACAGCTTCACTCAGATGGCAAGTGCCAAGATTCTCATCACATGATTCTCGTCATGTTACACCATATCCCCGAAAATGCACGCGTCTTAACGAGAGTTTTCCCTTACTTCGCAGCTCGCAAAAAATGCGCTATGGAGTCGCCACTAGGGAGTCGCCAAACTGGCCACCACCGCTGAGCAAATATACATCCATGGAGCTATACGCGACGGTTAGGCCAGCAACAGCTGTGTTGTTTTTAGCGACGCACTACTTGCGTACTAATTTTTTCCGGCTGGTAAAGAAACCCCACGAAATATTAAAAATATCACGCGACCGCGTTCCCACCCGCATCATAATGAAGCGCCCTCAAATGAGCTGATTGAAGGCAACTGTATTGCCTGTCGCAAACCCGAAGAGACAGCGCATCACCTTGATAATGGTACGGAAGGAGCTACAACAGCAGGTTTTGCGTCTTCGCAGCTATGCCTTCCTCTCATTTCTACGTCACACTTATTATCCGTCTCTCAAGGTCGGCTGCTTCGATTGAACACATTGACAACAAAATCCCCTTGATAACGCGGCCGATCCGCCGCTCTTACCACGCGAACAGCAATAGAAACGCGAATAGCAATAGAATAGGCACAGAATGTTTCAAAATCCCGGCTCTGCTCGCACCCCATCGAAATAGCGCGCGCGCAGCTATATGGCTATATTACGCGTCAGAAACTTGCTTCGGACCAAACCAAATTAAAATTATGGTTTTGTTTTTCATGAGAGTGTATACCTGCTGCGAAACAAGCTCGTGACAAAAATAAAAGCGAATAAACAGACCGGGAAGCGACCCACGTGTAGGAGAAAGGCAATACCGATGTGTTCAAGCAAGTAAATGTACCACTTTTAAATGAGCCAAATTGGCAATCAGGAAGTTTGCAGAAAAAAAACAACAGAAAAAGAAAACCATGAGATTTCAGTGTGTCTTTACTATCTGTGAATCCATAAGCGTCGTTGATGCCTGGAGGACGTTTTCGAATAGGTGTCCTTCTGCAGCTACGCAGTACTGAGTCCGCTTTACCACATCTTCAGTGGCTTACTTGATGACTGACGGTGGAATTCTACGGCAGACATCCGTTATCCTTGCCTTGAACTAATCTGAATTCATTGTCTCGATCACGTACGCGCTACATTTCCCATAACCCCAAAGAAATAAATCGAGTGGAGAGAGGTCAGGTGACCTAGCTGGCCAATTCACTGGCCCGCGCCTTATAATCTATTGCGCATGAAAAGTCGCATCCAGCCAGTTTAGTTCTCGACTGCTGCTGTGTGCTGGTGCTCCATCTTGCTGATACCACAGAAGTGGAAGACGTGACAGCGGGACTTCGCTGAGAAACTCATCCACCACTCCTTTAAGGATTTCGTCCTCGTAGCGCTGTAGTTAGGATTGGGGGGCTGAATCCCATCGCTCGTAATCAGTTGTCAAGATTGGAGTCGGGCATCAATTAGAAGGTAGCTGGCCCATGCCGTCGTCCAACTTATCCACGCTGAGGACGTTGATGAAGGGAAGGACTGCTTCTCATCGAGAACGAGGAATGTGGGTTTATTTACAGTATCTACATAAGGATGCTGCAGTTCATCAGTCTAGCAAGACTGCGAGAGAAAGTGCATCAGTCTAACATGACTGCGAGAGAAAGTGCATCAGTCTAACATGACTGCGAGAGAAAGTTCACTGAGCAGCCGCACAAAAGTGGTTTATAAACACTCTGTCCTTCCTCGATCCCAAGGTGAGGGAAACGGCCGTCCAGTCATCGTAAACAAGTCGCCGCTCTGCGGGACGGCTTACACACACACACTCACACACACTTCTTTGCGCGAGGTTCACGGTCCGGAGCCGACATCAGACGGACTTTGTAGAACCCGGGGCTTACTTCACGAAAGGCGCCTTTTATTCCCCAAGCTGACCCCCGCAGCGCACCGCCAGGTGCCCATTGCCTTGCCTCCTGAACGGCGCGTGGAAAGGAGCCTCGAACTACGTTCCCTCGGGGACTCCCTCGTTCACAGCAGACCAGGTTGGCGGTGGTGGGTTCAGGCACAAAGCCTGCTTCGTCGCACTCATCTTGGCTCCATCGACGGAGAGTCGAGGACGCGCGTATTATTTTTCACACACAGTCGACTTAGTGACGCCGTGGCTAGAGGTTTGCGGTGGCGTTCCACGAAAGTTGACGCCGCTGTCGCAACTGGCTGGCAAAACTTGCACCTCAGCTGGGCCGTTCTTAACACTGCCCAGTCAGTGTGTGATCGAAGAAGATGGGACCGATTATAACACCGCCGTAAATTCCGAACCACACATTGAGCGACCACTGGTACTGGTGCCGATTGCGCTTTACCCAGTGTAGATTGGAGTCACCCCAATAGTGTGCATTATGCAAATTTACCTGGGCGTTTCTGTGAAAATTGGCTTCATCTGTGCACATGATGTTGCTCAAGAAGTCCAGTGACTCATCGGCTTTTGTGACGAACCACTTCAAGAAATCTAGACAACTCTGCAGTTCCCATCTTCCAAGATTGTTGCTGGCTAAGATGGTACGATACGACTGAAAGTCCGAGTGATTTCGAATCCTCCAAGCTTATGACTTGGAAATTGGTGCTTGGGCGGACACGTCCCGCGCGCTAGCATGAGGGTTTGAGGCCATAAATGCTAGAACATCCTCTTCCATAGTTTCTTGAAGCTGCCGGTTCGTCTCAGATTTTGTTGATTTCTGATTATACTCGATGCTATTGGTCTACTTCCATGACACTTCCATGGCCATTTTGGAGGTGGCCACTTTAGCCACTTCCATGACATATACTTTCGGCCTTCCTCTTGTTGCCATTTGCAGATCCCAAGGCAAGGATCACGTTTACTTTCTGCTCATCAGAGACAGACATGGCGATTGGGATGAAACAAAACGCACCTTTGATCCTTTGCACTGAGGTTGTCAATTCGATTTTGTGGTGGTAGGTAATGTGGCAAAAAAAATAACATCCGTGCACTTTATCTTCACTAAGACAACAGCTACGACAGCTTGTTTCCAATTAACGCCAAACGCCACGTGTTCGGCCGTGACGCGGCAGATAAGGCTCGGTCACGATGTTTTTTCTTTATTTCCTTTATTTCGTTCTGAGTAACTCAGAAAGAGAACTGTTCGAGGGCGTTGCTTTATGATGCGGGTGGAAGCGAAGTCACGTGCTATTTTTTATATTTCTTGGGGCTTATTTATCAGTTGGAAAAGTTTGTACGCAATTAGCACGTCGGTGAAAATGCCACAGTTAGATGTCCCTTGGCTATACCTAGAAATGCCTCATTGACACTTTGATAATTTGGACACGACGTCTCGAGTTAGATACCTAACTACAATTATACCTAAATAACTCTCAGTAATGAGATATTTACTGGCGGCTACTGCACTGTACTGGAAACAATAGGCCCTAAGTTTTCTTCGAGTAACGCAGTTGCTCTTTCCTCAAATATTAATGCATCATAGTTAATTTGCACACCCTCTATATATTTATGACATGTAAGTGCCGATGTTTCTATCCCCAATAAATGGTGTAACTTATTAAAAGAGTTTCTCTTTTCTTTTTTTAGTGAGTCGTTAGCATTGCTTGCTGGAAAGAGAAGCAATACTGAAACACACATCATTCACGTGCATTTCGCACGCCGTTGATGAAAGACTCTGCCGAAGGGGTCACTGAAGTCTGCAGGTTTTACTTTCAGGGTCAAAAAAGCATGCAAAGCAATTTGAAGTGAAGTGAACAGAGAGCAACATATTCATTCTTAGGCATAGGCTATCCATTCCTTTCAAAATAATTGTTAATTGGCTACCCCCTCCTCTTTCCAAAATTAATTGAATCTGGTGTTTTACGTGCCAAAACCACGATTTGATTATAAGGCACCCATTTTTCAAAAATATAATGAACTTCGTCCTGTGTATATAAATTAGAAATAGTGCACATGTGCAGGATGTTTACAGTGGTAACTTAAAACAATGTTGAAGTGAAAATATACCGATGAAACAGCTGCCGTTGATGCTTCTAATGCGCTTGTCATCCGACTGCCATAATTTATAAATAAAGCTAAATTATGAATTAAAACCCGTGCACGTCTACGCCATTAATTATGCAGTAAGCTATAATCCCCAATAAAATGTTAGGTGAAAAGGTAGAGGCAAGCCAAAAGAAACCTCAAATGATGTGGGTGACACAACTCAACTAATGACATTTTAGGTGTATGTGGGGGGGGGGGGCTCGCCCCCTCCCCCGGAAAACTACGGAGGAGATTCGGGCCCCGGAGCTTCCCCCCCCTCCTCCCCGTAGTTGGAGCCTATGCCCACGTATTTCCCACAGAGGGCCTGCTCATGAATCCTGAGGTCAAAGAACACTGGCTTTGAGAATTCGCCAACTTCAGCAGCTTTTATTCGTTACCCTAATAAGGGAAACTTCTTTCCTTATTAGCGCTTCTTTAACTCGAAACATGCCCCCCCCCCTCAATCCCTCCCCAATCAATAGTGACAGATTTTAGTTTGCCCCACTACATGCTGTACGCGGACAGTCTTTTCTTCCGTGTTACCGGAACTAATTAGCACGGATCAGTCGTCACAGACGAGTGATCCGTGCTAATTAGTTGCTAATTAACAAAAATAAGTTAACATTTCGAGATTTTGTTTCAGCGGGCACATCGTAAGTGGGAACTTGAAGAGAGCAGAGTACAACTTTTTGTTCTGGAAAAAATGCGATTATCCGCGGAACTGTGGCATTTCCGGCTATCCGAGCGCGCGAAACTGAAATTGGGAGGCTGCAGCGAGCGCAACGCCGCGTCCCTGGAGGCGACGTTCTGCTTACGTCAACCAACAGCGGGCAGCCAGCGCGCTGCGGCTCCATCGTCCTCGTTGTCGGTGTGGTGCACGGTGTAGTCGGAGGCCCTCATTGTTCTTAGACGCAGATTGAAAGCTTTCGTAATTAAGTTAAATAACCTCATTTCTTTTTCCCCCGACCTCATACATATTGGGCTTTGGGCTTTCTTTCAGGGCTGTCGCACACTGTCATTGCCACAGCTGCTATTTCGATTCATATCTTGTTCTCTGTAAATATTTTGAGGTTCCTACGCGCTTTGGAAGGCCTTTATCCTCGATGCTTTCTGCATTAATACCACGCAGTGTAGTTATGTAAATAAGGTAGGAGTTCCCAAATGAATAACTTGTCACAACCTGCCTCAAATAGGTATTTTAATCTCACTTAAAATCTGCGACGAAGTATTTACTTGTTAAGGCTTGGAGATTCAGTCGATTAACTATCACGTAATAAATTAGCGGCTCAGTCACAAATATTTTGCAGCAGGTTTGATCAGTTCAACAGCGCAAGAAAACTAGCGTTGCGTACCATCCAAAAATGCTTGTGCGCACCTGGAGACAGCTCTTTATGTAACCCGTTTTTTCAAGGAGTAAGATATCCTGTACTGCAATGTTTATTGTTCACAAATATAACAGTCTCGCTTCATTAAAATAATCATATGCTCCAAATTACAGCAGTCGTATTTTCTGGCGACATTTGAAACGCAACCATTGCCAACTATGATATAATGAAATACACATGACGAAGAGCAAGACGAAACAACACGAGCGATAGCTATCTGACATTTATTTGTCACAGTCATACACGAACTGGCCTACATTCCCACGCTACCTAAAATTAAATGCCCTATGCGCAAAATGAAATTCGCAGAAACGCCGGAATTGCATGCGGTAACGACACACCAGCAAAGCAAAGGGCCAACTGTAAATTTTCAGACAACCTCAACGTCTGCTTAGTGCAGGTCGAACGACTGTGAACATGCAAAAGAAACGGCGTGCTACTGAGAAATGTGCGCAAGCTTGTTTGCCATCACCAATGTTAATTAAAACTTTAAATCGATATACCGACAAGACTTGGCGGTACATGCCAAATTGTAATCGTAAAATAGTTATTTCGATCCTTTCCAGGACGTTATCCAAGAAGGTCAACGACACTAATTGAAATATATTATTTCAACAAACAACGTGAATTGATCCTAACAAAATTATTACCGTATATCCGGCCGCTGTGTTACTTATGTATACTAAATTATTCCCACAAATTTTTATTTAATACTTTATTGTCCGGCCCTTGACACCGCCACTGGTCGCCCAGCCCTTTGGCCAAAAAGGTTGGAGACCACTGCCTAAGCCATTAACAAGCCAACAACCACCCTCTCTGCCCTGTATTTTTAACGTATGAAGGAGCTGAAGTATTAATATTTCCCCCATACCATTAATAACAGGAGTTCCTCGTCGCATCCATTTGATCAGGTTAGCAATTGAAACGTACTTCTTCATTCTTCATGTGTGTTTCAATGTTTCTTTGTTACCGCCCTGCTTGGACCTGCACGTTGTTCCTAGTATTCTAAATAAATAAATAAATAAATAAATATCAAAACAAACGGCTAGGCACATATATAGGGCAAGCGCAAACGAATACTTTACCAACACGATTCAAAAATGCGCTTATCATTGGAACTAGTAACACAGGCACCTCCCACCAACGGGCACCCAAACACAACGCACATTCTATGAGAGTGCGGATCCCGACCACATCACTCCCTTCCAAAAGCAAACTTAGCCTACCTCTCCAACTGTCCAGTGCCTGTCTCAGGGTGCCTCCACGAAGATCAAGGGTGCCCACTCACTAACGTCGGATCGCCACTGGCGCGAGTGAGCCTCTGCACTGAGGGGCTTCATCTTTTGTTAACCTACATTCAAGAAAGGTCTATCTCTACGTCCTCTATTTTAACCATCTTGCCATTTGAAGAAGTAACTTTCATCTAAGATACTAAATGAGTACACGTTGCCACTGCAGAGAATTTGTTACACTGATCAACTATGACTCACAAAAGCACAAGGTCACGTGAGTATATTTTGTTACCTGATTGATTTAGTTATTCGAATTATTTTTAGTTGCGTACAAGCGTGAGTCAATAGCAAAATTGAGCAAAACATGGCTCATTGAGATAAGAACTGTAGCTCTGCCTTGTTACAAGAAGCGCTCATTTACGAACGAATTAAATGGCGACGCATGCAGCACGCTTGCTGACAAAAAAGCGCGTCGACTCACAGAATGTTGCAACACCCATATACGCCGCAGCTCCTGTCAGGCTGAAACAGCATTAAGCTCAGGGTCAACGATCTGCAGCTTGGTGTTCTTTTATTTACCGTTTAACGCCGTCAAGCTTGGCTGAGATGTGGAAACGCGTCTTGATCGAAGCCGACAGCATGCACTACTCTCTCTGACCTTTTATTTTCCGCCTCAGAGAGAGCAGAAGAGAGGGGCTAAAAAATACGCGGTGGGCCGCTTATACAGGCCCCTAGAAAGAAAGTCGTCCCCGAGGCAAGCCTCGGGCCATATTCTTCGATGACGGTGAAGAGGGCGAGAAATATGCATCTGGTAGGAGAGATGCACACCCTCCGGTGATGGTACGCCGCCCTGGTGGGCAAAGGGGCTCCTGCCCCGAGATGAGAAATACCAGCCCCGGCCCATTGACGTCAGTGGCGCTTCACGTAATCGCTTACACTACACTGTACTTGAAGGTGGGGCGCATTATTTCGCCGCGAAGATACTAGCCTCCACAAAGTGCAACTTAGTTCTGTGCATTTCTTGTTGCACAAGAGGAACGTTCTCCATCGCCGGATAGCAACCATCAAGCAAAGATGATCTTGTCCTCGACCGAAAGTCCATGCTTCTTTAGGGCACGACACTCAATATATATTTCGCACAAGGGCACGGCGTTGCGGCAGCGTTCAACCACCACGCCACACACACAACATTCCGGATGTCGGCTTCTCGTCGGCGGCCGGAAGTCTTCCCTCACGAGCCGCTCGAAACACAATAGAAAGCCACACTGTGGACATTCGCTTTGTAGTGGGCAAGCGCCACGCCACGCCCAAACATGGCAGGCACGAGTCACGCACCACATGGCTTGTGCGGAAGTGGCGAGTCGCAACAGGTTCTTCAGCGCATACCATCGCTCGGTAGATTAGCGTTTTTTCCATTCCATGACCATCAAAAGGCAACCGCCATGGCCGAGAGTCGAACCCACGTCTCCATGTTCAGCAGCAATTCTGCCAAAGTCACTGAACCATCGCGATTAGAATTAGTCACGTTTTAGCTTTAAAATAAGTTTTAAAAAACGACTGGTCCTGCATGACTGTAATGCGATATACGACTTTGGTTCAGCGTCGTTTACAGACCACTCCACTCACATTCTATGAGTTTGGGCACAGGAGAGGCGCTGCAGTGAAGTGCGTTCATTCCGCATATCAGACAGCCTATAGTCACAACTTGCGGGCCACGCACGGTCAGCTCCGCCGCGATACGGCGAGCAAGCGAAACAACGAGCGAGCCAAGCGGACGCCCAGTCGCGTTCCGCCCTGTCGGCTCAGCAGCGGAGCATGGGTCGTGTTCGCATGGCTTAAAAATCTAGTACTCTAGCTGCGTTCATTTAGAGGGTTGCTGGTTGCAGGATGCGGTAGAAGAGTAACTATACATTTGAAGCAAGAATATGACGAAAAAGAAATATTTGAAATAATATACAAAGGATTATGACAAATTATGTGATAATAGGTGGACGTGTTGCTTAGATAAGTAAGTTGTCACTTTGTATTCTTTGTGATGTGAGCACCTTCCTTTCTGTATGGTATAGCAGTGCACGCTGTGGAATTCGAAATACGTACAGGCATTAGCACTCTAAGAGCTCCCATGTCTAAATAGGTTAGCTTTATTTATAGCAAGCTTATAGCTATATGGAACCTTGTGTTCGCAGCTATTCGGACAAAGGCGTATGCTAATTTTTCCTTCCTTTTTTTATATTCAAGGCGGTCCAACGTTTTTCTATGCGGCCCAAATTTAGCTATTTCAGTATATTTTATTCACAGTCACTGTGCATCATGTTTATTATGGTTTCTTATGTATTCCATTGCGGTGAGGTTGCCTTGTGGTCACTGTAATACGCTTCTAGAAGTTGTGAAAAAAATTGGCTGCGACTTGGCTCAGCTAACCCTACATATATGCAAAGCGAAACCTTGGTATAGCCTGATTAAGTCTTGGTTTCACTTGGTCAACCTTTGATTTAGCTGTAAATATTATACTTAGGTATACAATCATCGTTCAGCCAGGTATAACGGCTGTGCTTAGGTCGGTGACTAGACATGACTGTAATTAGGCTTGGGTAGACGCGCATCGTTCGACAGTGCGACGCCTGTTGTGCCACGGGGAAAGCGCAAGTGCTAGACGTGCAAAGAGACACCGCGAACACGCGCAGCGTCGAAGCACAAACGGACAGGGCGCGAACGCGGTCGCTACATTGATCTCGACGGTGCGACGCCTGTTGCATTCCGGACCCTCTTAAGCGAAGCAGCTCGGCGGGCGATATCCGCGGGGTGCTCAGACGACGCTTGGCCACGACGGCTCAAAGCCTACCGCTTCCGCGCAACGCTCAGAGAAGACGGCCTCGCTCGGTCCCATCTTGTTCGGTCACACACTGACGTGGACGAAATCCTTGAAGGAGTGGTTAAGGAGTTTCTCAGCGAAGTCCCGCTGTCACGTCTTCCACATCTGTGGCATCAGCAAGATGGGGCACCAGCACACAGCAACAGCCGAGCCCGAAACTGGCTGGATGCGACCTTTCATGCGCAATAGATTGGAAGGCCCGGGCCTGTAAATTGGCCGGCTAGGTCACGTGACCTCTCTCCACTCGATTTCTTTCCTTTGGGTTATGTGAAATGTAGCGTGTACGTGATCGAGACGATGACGTCAGGTTAGTTCAAGGCAAGGATAACGGATTTCTGCCGTAGAATTCCGGCGTCGGTCATCAACAAAGCCACTGAAGATGTGATAAAATGGACACTGTGCTGCGTAGCTGCAAAAGGAAACCTATTCGAACGCGTTTTCTAGGCTGATGTTCAACGGAGCTTACGAATTTATAGATAATAAGGGCACACTGAAATTTGATGTTTTCTTCTCTCTCTCTCTCTCTCTCTCTCTCTCTCTCTCTCTCTCTCTCTCTCTCTTTTGTTTTCCTTTTTTTTTGCCGACATCCTGATTGCCTTT
Source organism: Dermacentor albipictus (assembly GCF_038994185.2). NCBI lineage: Eukaryota > Metazoa > Arthropoda > Arachnida > Ixodida > Ixodidae > Dermacentor > Dermacentor albipictus. Next base: position 179,136,727 of record NC_091821.1, on the reverse strand, counting down.
TTCGGATAATTTAGAAGTAGTATATTTACTTTCGTGAAAGCATCGGTTTTGCCATTTCTCTACAAGTTGGTTACTTCCCGGTGTGTTTATTTCGCTTTTATTTTTTGACACGAACCTGTTTTTACAGCACGCATACGCTGTCATGAAAAATGAAACGCTCACTTTATACTGACTTTGGTCCGAAGCAAGTTTCTGGCGCGAAATATAGCTTCGCATGCAGTCTTTCGATGCGGCGCGAGCAAAGGCGGGATTTTGAAACAGTCTATGCCTATTACATTGCTCTTGGCATTTCGTGCGTGATCAGAGCTGCACTTCGGCCGCGTTATCAAAGGGTTTCTGTTATCAATGTGATCAGTCGGCTTTGAGAGACGAATATTAAGTGTGACGTATAAATGAGAGGAAGAAATAGCTGCAAAGTCTCGAAACCTGCTGTTGGTGCTCCTTCCGTACCATTATTAAGGTGATGCGCTGTTTATTCGGGTTTGCGACAGGCAATGCAGTTGTTTTCAATCAGCTTATTTGAGGGCACTGCTTTATGATGCGGGTGTGAGCACATTCTCGTGGTATTTTCCATACTTCGTGAGGTCTTCTTGCCAGTCGGAAAAATTGTACACAATTAGTACGTCGCTGAAAATACCGCAGTTAGATGTCACTTTGGTGTGCCCACAAATGCCTCATTGACACCTTGAAAATTAGGACAGTACTTCTCGAGTTAGATGATAGCCAAGTATGCGACAATAGCTATGGGGTCTTGTATATCCCCATATACCGCCGTGACTTCAGCACTCAATTCTTCGACGAGGTCACACGAAGTTTCAAGTGCAAGAAATGTGTGTGTGTGTGTGTGTGTGTGTGTGTGTGTGTGTGTGTGTGTGTATATATATATATATATATATATATATATATATATATATATATATATATATATATATATATATATATATATATATATATATATATATATATATATATATATATATATATATATATATATGGGATTTAGAAAGTTGGTCGGGCCCAAGACCCCTCCCCCCCGGACAAATGAGAAATCTCCGCCTATGGGAGAAGCTGTGGATAACGAGGCTGGAATACATGGGGAAAGCAGAAATCATGTTTCTTGGCAACCACTGCACCAAATTTGATTAAGTGCAAACTGTTGGTCGCGAAATTTTCATTACGGTCGTCAATTCTTTTAATAAATATTTGCAGTAATCGCAAATTTTCAGGAAACGTAACTGTCGCGTTTACAACCTTGTAACTGGGGAGTCAAAAACGATATCACCATTCTGTAAATTTCACGTAGTAGTACAACTAAAGCGGATAAAATTCATACTTATGACCATGGCTCTCAAATAAACCACCAAACAGTGTATCAAATTTTTCAGCTTTGGATACTCTAACGGATGCAGTTTATAGAACTGCGATAACTGCGATATCTGTTCTTGATGCATAGTTACGTATTTGTAAACTTCATGCCTCTACTTTATTCAAGCTTACCAATATTTGAAAATTCCTTTAAAAAATCTAACCCTTAAATCAATACTCCGCTTCACCAGTCACTAAAATTAAATTTTCTCTCTCAAATGCACCAAATTTCATTAAAATCGAGCCAGTGGTTATTTCAGAAAAGCGCTTCTGCGGTTTACATGTATTTTAACAGGTGGCATCGGAGTTGTACCCGAGCTAAAGCTTCCTCTTAACAGAATGGATGGATGAACGAAGGCTGTTACGTTCGACCTGCGGGGGCTCGCGAACTAGAGGAGAAGCGACCGACGAAACCTGCCTGACCCGCTGCGATGACTCACTTTGTGAACACAACAATGCGCCGAGTCAACAGGCCATCGGCGCCACCATGTCTACTGCGGCGACTCGCTTTGTAAGGACGACAATACGACAGTCCCGAACCGTGCGGCGCCGGGATGTCTACACGCAGTTAGCGGACCATATATTGTTAGTGGATTCGCCGTCACCATCACGGTTTGTTTGAAGTGGTGGAACTCCTGGAAGAAGGTGTTTTGCGGCGCCGCCTCACGGGTCTTAGAAGTCGTCAGTCAATGGACAGACACGGCGGCCACTGTTTGCGGGGTCAACTCTGGGACCAAGAGACGCCTGTTCACGGCAAGACCCACGTCTGCGAAAACCCTCTCACCTTGGTGTCATCAGTGAAACCTGTGTGGAAGTGAGTGTGTAGACCCTCCCCCTCAAAGGCGGGTCGGCTACGATGACTTTGGACGCTCCAAATCGGTCCAAGGTTGAACGGCCGTTTTCCCTCACCTAGGGATCTAAGGAGGACGAAGTCTTTATAAACAGCCGCTGTCGGCTCTTCATTGCGCATTCTCTTTCAGTCATGCTAGACTGATGAACTGTACCGTTCTCATGCAGATACTGTAAATAAATCCCATATTATTCGTTCTCGATGAGAACAAGTCTCTCCCTTCAACAACGCCCTCAGCGTGGATGAGTTGAACGACGGCATGGGCCAGCTACCATCTATTTCATGCCCCACCCCAATCATTACATTGCGCTCAGCGGAAGAGAGCTCGGGTGGTGGTGGTGGTGGTGGTGGTGGTGGTGGTGGTGGTGGTGGTGGTGGTGGTGGTAGAAACATTTATTGCCAGTGATCTGAATGGTGGGGACGAAGCCCCCTACATGGCACTTGGGTGCTCCCTCACTATGAGGGGGCCAGTGGCGTAGCCAGGGGCGAGGGGGGGGGGCTTATGGGACTTCAGCCCCCCCCCCCGAAATTTTTTCGTGCTGTCCATGCACCGCCGACCAAAGCAACCTCCGGCGCCGGAAATCATCCTAGATTTTGTCTAGAATGTCCTTTTCACGCTCGAAAAGACATTTCACCGCGAACATTGCGAACTCGGGCTGGATTTCGCGTCAACGTCCATGCACCGGGAGTCACATAACGCAAGGAGCCCCATCCGAGCACCAAGTTTCAAGGGCGTTTTGATGGCGAAGGGGCTCGCCACGGTGTCTCGTGGAGGCCGCGGAATCTACGGAGCGCATGGATGTCAATTCTGAAACTGCATGGGTATAAAGTTCTCATAAACTTTTGATGCGAAAAGTGCATTTACATTTCCAAAGTTGTGCTTTAGATTTTCAATTGCGGAACTTTGTGGGTTTAATGTTGTTATAAACATTTGACGTCAAAGGTGCATTGACTTTTCTACAGTCTTACATCGGAACATACAACGAGACAAGCCTAATCAACCCCCTATCAGACAAGTAGACAAAGCACGCAGCGAAGTCTGATGAGACGAAGCGTTGTGGTGATTGATTCGTGCTGTCATGCACACATAAAAAATATCAACATTTTTTTCACCTACGCCAAAGCATCCATGTCAAGACACTAAAGCCAGCCAAGGTAACTACGCTCTTATTTATTTTTTGTACTTTGACTTTTATTCGCGACGACACATTGAGCCTCTTGATTTTTGTTCTCGCTGCCATACCTGCGGGCTGCCAGAGCCAGCCAGAGTGCATGCGTATTTCTCGTGTTGCCGAACCCCACTTCGGTGCGCGTTCGGACATGGAATGGGGCGGGATCTAGGATGTTGTGTATTTGTGAGTGCGCAACATGCTTATTTGCCTTGTTTGACGCAATATATACAGTAACTTTTTCTTAGATAGGTAGATTTATTGGAGACTTAAATATATACTTAAATATCTTGTGGCCAGGTTTTGTGTATACCTGCAGCGAACTTTGTTTCTAGTGACACTTTTTTGCCCTTTATCAAGCTCGATAAGCATCGATGAAATGGCAGAGCGCGTGGACATCAATCATGGTTCGGTTCACGACATAATTCATGAACATCTCGGTTATCGGCTCTTGTGTCTGCAATGGATGTTCAAGATTTTGAACCACCGCCAGAAGACGGAGAAGTTCGGCGCTGCATTGACTCATCTTATCCGTTATCATAATGAGGGTGACGACTTATTGTCTGCAATTGTGATCGGGGACGAACCATGGGGCCACTACTACGAGCCTGAAACACGACGACAAAGCTTACAGTGGAAACATTCGAATTCACCGCCCCCAAAGAAAGCAAAGGCCGTCAATTCCGCCGAAAAGGTGTTGAGTTTTTTTTTTTTCGATCGTCGGGGGCCATTACTGATAGAATTTGCTAAATCTTGAGAGGCTATCAATTATTTCCGATATTGTGAAACGCCGGATTGGCTGCGAGTCGCAATCAAGGACAAACGACGGGGAAAATTAACGAATGGGGTCATCTTGTTCCACGACAATGCCCGTCCCCACGTCGCTGATGTGGTTAATATAAAACTGGCAAGCTTCAAGTAGGAAACGCTGCAACGTCCGCCACACAGCTCAGACCTGTCGCCTTGCGACTTCCACATTTTGGGGCAACTGAAAAAACAGCTCTAGGGCACCAGATTTGTGTCGGACGATGAGGGGAAAAAGTCAGTTGCAGGCTTTTTGAAGCAGCAACCCAAGGAGCTTTATGAGAAGGAAATCACGCGACTCGTTAGTCAATGGGACAAATGTCTAAATGCTCATAGAGACTACTTTTAAATAAAGTACCCCGTTTGTCATGTATTCCCATTGGCTCATTTTCATTTGACTCGCCCTCGTATATATTGCAGAACTCGTGCTTTTTATACGTGCTCTCTGTTGCGACTATAATTTCGGTGCAATTACTCACGATATACGACCGGTGACAGCTGCTCCTGCGTAATACATTCGAACAAACGACAGCGTCATTGAGATTTTTCTCTGGTCGTTGCATATGTACGAGAATGTGAACAAGGTTCTTGAATGACAAAGTTTCATTAACACATTTTTCGTCAACTTGTTCATTTCATGGGCTTTATATATTTATATCAGTGGCACACACTGCTTTGCTGGCTTCGAACTGATCTAGTTCTAAAGTTCGTGTGATATTTCCTTTACTTATTAGATAGACAAAAACATGGAAGCATTGATATCAGTTATTTCGGGCATAATTTTGGGACATACGAGTACATTCTATTATGAAAAAATACATATTTTGCTTGTTTTGACAGTGTGTAGCGTTCAAGAATTCGTTTCCAGCATCTTTGGTAATGGCACTGCAGTTATTATTCGTGTATTTGATTTCTCGACAAATTGCTTAAGAGGAAGCTTTAGCTCGGGCCCAACACCGACGCGGCCTATTCAAGTACATGCAAAACGCAAAAACGCTTTTCTGAAATAACCCCTCGATCGCTTTCATTGAAATGTGTTGCACTTGAGAGAGAAAGTCAAATTATAGTGTCTGTTGGAAGCGTAATTACGATTAAGGGTCTGAATTTTGTTTAAATATGTTGAAAAAATCGAAACTTCGAAAAAAAAGAAAGAAGCACGACGTTTAATAATAGCTCTGCATCAAGAACAGATATCGCGGTTCTTTCAACGGCATCTATTATAACAGTCAAAGCGGACAAATTTGGTATGTCAATTTGCATCTTACGTGCATCGCTTATGTTGTGTACAATGATTCTGCAAAAGCCCTATTTCCATAATACTAAAGTTCTTGAGATTCATGGGTAACATATCAATGTTGTCCGCTGTAGATGTACTATTAGATGTAATTCACAGAATTGCGATATTACTTTTCATTGTTGAGTTACAGAGTTTTAAACTTGATAGTTTCGTTTTCTGAAAATTTGTGATTTTTTGCAATTTTTAATAAAGAATTGACAACATAAATGAAAAACTCGAAACCAAAAGTCAGTAGAATTTAGGTTTTTATATTAAATCCAAAAAAACCTCGTCAATTTGGTGCAGTGGTTGCCGAGAAAAACGAATTCTCCTTCAGCATGCATTTACAAAGGAGCACACGAGCTAAAGCTTTCTCTTGAGGAGGAGACCGAGCTACTATGTGAGCCCCCCCCCCCCCCCCGAACGAAATTTCTGGCTACGCCACTGGAGGGGCACCCTTATAAAGCGAAGGAGAGCCCTTGGAGCGCAATCTTTCTTATAGCACTGGAGATGATCCGGCACTGGTCTTGAGCGGAAGTGCAGGTCAGAAGAGTCTCCCAGTAAGACTCCGCCACGGCAGGTGATGGGGGATGAGGGAACGTGGGGCATGTGAGGAGGATGTGTAGGAAGTCTCCTGGTTGGGAGGAGCGCCCCGGCGGCTGCCGTTCGCGCGCTGTACACAAGAGTGACGCGCACTGTAATACTCAGCGAACTGCAGTAGTCTCGACTGTCGAAATCAAAACGAAATATTCTGCTCTATAGCATCACCAAGCATGTCCAAGTTGTGCGCTAGCATCAGGAATTGCAAAAAGCGGTGCCGGAAATCTAATGCTACCCCTGCTGTCTGAGCTTGCTTTGTCCCTACTTGTGCTGCCTCTTCCGAACGCAGCTGTCGAAAGTGTGTTGTTCAGTCAGGTTTCGTTGACAAAGAGTGATCTGAGAAACCGCATGTCGAATGAGACACTGCGTTAAGTTAGGCCTGGCAGAGAGTGGGGACTGCTACAAAGGTATTCAGTTAGATGAACAGTTTCTGTCGCGTTTCAACTCTGCCGTTCTATTTGGCCCAAGTGGCAGAGGGAAACTGGGCTAGAGAGTATATTTAATCCATTTGCGTAAATCCCTAGTGTGAAAAGAATCAACTGGGACGCTACACAATGTTTCTTTTTCCTTCTTTGTTTTAGTCAAGCAGCTTTGTATTGCGTGACGGTTGCGATTGTTTAATGATACTTTTTTGAACGTTGCATATTATTACAATGATAAGCTGTGTAAATATATTAAAAGGATGTTTGTCCACAGTGAGGATGGCAAGGCAGCTGCTCACCAAAGGTCGACGAGTGATTGCTTTGCCAAATTCAGGTTGAGGACTCGACGATTTTCACACCGTACTTCTGCGGCATTTTTTTTCCTTTAAACTATGTGCCTACGAGTAACTGCGACTATGGCTTACTTTGTATATGTACATACTTTATGACCATTGTAATTCCTCTTTGTTCGTCTTATTATTGTACTTTGCTCACGCGTATTTTCGAGCTGTGATGAAAAGAAAAACTGCGTTCGACATACATAATAGGCGTTCGTGGTACTGTTACGTCCATATTTTATTATTTTTGCTCATATCACTGTGGTGGTTGGGCAAAGAGTTCTTGCTAGTTTGCAAAGGTTTATACAGTGTTCTATTGACATCCTATTCTGATGTACAGTGCTTAAATTCGTTAGACAAAGGGGTTTACGCTGTACTTGATGACAGCCGTCCGGAACCCATAAAATAAATTTTCTTCCCTAGTGGAATTACATTTCATTTTTTTTAATTGCACTGGAAGTAAGGTACACAGAAATTTGGCAACACACGCATTCGGGCCTGCATTCACAGAAACTTAGGTACATGTTTTCCATATTGCACGAATCTTACCAGGAAATCCCTGTTTAAATATTGCGCAGTTCAACTCTTTTCGATACTGATACCGCCTGCATTATTGCCAGCGCCGTAATCCAGGTGGCAACTGAAACTATCAACTTTAATTGACATATTCTGTTAATGGGCAGCAGGTCATTCTGTTTGTTCCCACTCAAAAGCGAATTGCAGTCACAACTGCCGCTTCTTCGCGCGAGGAAAACGCGAGAAGGTTTCAAGTTTTCTTCAGAGTCCAGTCTTCCTCCAAGCAGCAGCATTTGTTAACTTAGCTTCGAGCTGCTTTCGAGTAAATTGAGAGAGAGAGAGATAACATGTTTATTTTATAAACCAAGCCTGTAGGAAAGGCATCCCTATTTTAATGCCTTGAGTACGGGCAGCCTCTTGGGCACTAGATCGTGACCAGCCGAATCTGATCCTCGAGGCTGGAGCTGGCAATAGTTTGCTTGACTCTTTAGAAAAATGCCTTGGGTACAGCGAGTAGTGAACTAAAGTTAGCTTAGAACGTGGCTCAGTAAATACCAATAATGTCATGAGTAAATCGGAAATGAAATTCTTTGGTTCATTGTAGCAATAAGTGGTGCCTATATCTACGTCTGAGTAGCAGCTCTCACTAGAATTCTTTAAGCTGATCTTGAGGCCAGTGTTGTGCTGGTTGCGTGCGGCGGAGTAATTTTGGAGCCGGAAAAATGCGCGGTGAGATTTGGACAACGTGTACACCACCTGCACAGACACCTGCAGAATATCATCAAACGTTTTGGCCACGTTTCTGGCTACTTTTCGCTCACAAAAAATTTGGGTTTGGCTATTTTTGGGCTACATTTTGAGATCATTTGGCTATGTTTTGTTCAGACCATCTGGCAACACTGTCCGCCATCTTGCCCTTGCGGCAGCAGCTCCCGGAGGTAGCCACCATACCGGAGGTAGAGCTAAGCATAACGCGCGAGCTGGGGTACAAGGCGCGGGAAGGGACCTCGATACCCGCAAGTTCCCGAGAGGGTGCTACGAGATCTTGCCGTTGAGTGCAGTTGGCCGACGTTGAGGAGGATTTTGAGAACTGAAGGCTTATTTACATTATTTACAGTAATAACAAAAAGTAATGAACAGTCATAAAGTCATCCACGACCGGCAGCAAATCGGACGCTGCGGCCCGTGGCAAGAACGAAAAAAGAAAAAACTATTCTCCGTCTCACGCTTTTAACCCCTTCAGTCTCGAGGTCACGTCATTTTCAGCCAGTTGTCGAGCCAGCTCAGGTGTCATCATTTTCCTCCAATGGTAGGCGCCCGTGCAAGTGCCATCACATTCGGCCAATGGGGACGCTCCGAACAAAACATAGCCAAATGATCTTTGTCCGAGGGTTGACTTGCCTGCGGTGTCACCTCCTCGCCTGGAAGCACTGAGCTGGAGGGGACGGGTTGTTCTCCAGCGACCTTTCAGAGCCGCAAAAGAGCTTTGCTCGGGACCAAGATCAACTAGCAGGATCCGTGCCAGCCTCCCGTTGCATTTTCGAGAAGTCAAGCAGTGGGGGGGGGGGGGGGGGAGACAATAGCTCGATGTACGGCGCATGAGGTAGGGGTCGCCAACCTGTCTGACGGGTCCGATAAGTGGTATACGCGCCCCGGCACACCATAATTGGAATGCGACGGCGATTGGATGTGGTCGGGAAACTTGAGTGATGCCAGGAAAAGGGTCCGTATCCAACAGTACATATACACATCATCAATACGCCTTTTATTGTTTTTATTTTTTCATTTAATACTCGTACATGTATATACCTTCAGTCTTCGTGGCCAGATGTCCTCACGTTACATACTACAATGCCGATTAGAAGCAGAAATATGACGGCGGTACGCGGTTCAGCAACACACCGTGGTCACGCACCACACGCACGGACAGTGTATATCGTAGATCGGCAAGTGCGGGTACGCAGACAAGTGCGCGAAGGCGCGCCAATTGTTCGGGAAACAGTGAACAAGGATTAGGAGGGTGGCTACCTGACCGCGCCTAACTAGTGAACCGCCGTGTACGCAAATTAGAAGGCGCACCACAACAAGTGAAACGATTCATATATCGGACCTTCGTCTGTTTCGCACTGAGCCCAGCAACACGTCAGCACGTCTTTGGGTGCTATGCGGATTTCGTGCTTTCAGCTCAAATGCTCAAGTCGTAAAAACTAAAGGGGTACACCACGCTGCTTCCAGTGACATATATTGTCGATAACAAGCACGTACCCAGGATTTCTTTTTCAGGGGGGGGGGGGGGGGAAGGGGGCAACCCAAGGTAACTTTTCTCTGCAATGAGGGGGGAGGGGTATCTTTACTAGTACTAATGTGAATAACGCCCACCATTCGCCATAAAAACGCGTAAACCCACAAAAGAGAAATGAAATAAGGTGTATTTTACACGTACGCCTGTGCGATACACCTCTCCTTTACTTGGCAAACTACGAACCACGTCAAATGGAGAGAGAGAGAGATAATTTATTTGTCATGAGATTGGGTGTCTTCCTCGTACCCAAACTCATGACAAATGTTTTCTCTCTCTCTCTCCATTTGACGTGGTTCTGGACTCGCGCAGGAAAGAAGCGCACAAAGAACACTGCCAAGAGCAAGTAAAGAAGCGAAAGTATAAAATAAAGATTACTTTAGTAGATTAGAACTTTAAAAAACAGCAGTTGGCAACAAAGGCACACGGACTGCGCGGAGTTAGAGATGAGACGCGGAGTTAGGTTACTCCGCCAGCCAATCACAGAAGCAAACAAAATCGTCGTCATGCGGCCTTTTCAACATGGCATCGTACTTGACACCTCCGGAGCGTCTGCTGTTCGTGAAGAGTCTTTTCATCGGCAGAAGCAATGAGGTGTGCGAAAGACATGGACATAATTATGGAGTCTTCAAAAGTCTGTGGTGCAGTTCATTTCACTGTTGCACCCGCTTTACTCATGATACTCCACTGCCAACTGAAGTGAAACTTTACAACAAATAGTTGTAGCGAAGCAAGCACGTTATTCCAGTTCAATTAGGAATTAGACATTCGCCATTCCACTATAATAGGCGAGAGAAAAGGTATAAAATTACACGCTAATTTTACTTTTGTAGTACCGCCTTATTTGGGTAACAGAAAAAGTTTGAAGTACGAATTATTTGCGGCCTCGCTAGCGGTTATGAGTGCGTGGGCAGGGTTTCATTGCAGACTTAAGTTGTATCCGACTATAGTAGCGTTTTTTGAATTAGCTCTGGAAGAATTATACAGAAATACATATTCGCGGAACAATCACAGTTCTTTTGGATCCCTCATTTACTGCTCTAACAAGTGCCACAACCGACTTGTATTGTTATTTGGGAAGTTACGTAACGATGCGTGGCCGCCAATCGCGTACAACCGCGTATGGCGCAAGAAGCTGCGATTCTAGACGTCCTGCGCCCACCGCGGAAGGTTAGGAAAACACCTACATAAACACAGCAGAGAAGTGGCTACGTTAGGCGTCTCTAATTATAACTGTAGAAGCGCAATTCAGAACACACGGAATTGTCCTCAATTTCCGGCGGCGTTTTCTCTGTTTCCTTTTTAAATAAAGAGATGTTGATCCACGAATATTTCCAGAAAGAATGGCTAAATTTGTTAATTTTAGCTTTTCCTTCCTGTTTGGCTGTTGTCTCGGCCCTCTCCCTTAGTACATTGCTTAATTTCTCAACTCCTTGAGACTCTTCTTTCCAACTGCCAATTTGGCACGAAAAGTGCTGTACAATGAGGGGAAAACCAGCCGAGTTAGCGGGTGACAGTCATATTGCCTATAAGTTTAAGGGTTATTGCAGGGTTCGATGATGAACGCTATATTGCATTATTTTATTTTCCACCTTATCTAACCCATATCACGGGCATATGGTTCCGAGGATCTGTCAGCATCGCGGCGAGCCGTCACTTGAGGAAATAATGAAACAAAAAGAAAAGTTAAACGCAATTGGCATTTTCTCTGGCCGCAACTCATTCCACGTGCATACAGACCAGCTGACCACGAACTGTATCCCTTTCCTGGTCCCTGGATCAGTCTAGACGTAGAAGGTTCAACTAACGAAGCAACAACGATGCGCGTGACCGTTGAATAGAACTGAATACATCTCGAGTTAATCGCGCGGGCACCGAATTGATGAGAAAACTGGCCTTCACATCCCAGTAGACGCCGATAACTACCGCCATCCAAAAGGAGTGAAAAGGGCAACAAAATGTTGACCGCTGAATAGCTGTCAAGTCTCAACATTGATTTGGCGGCGCTTTAGGAATGTGTGTGAGAAGTGGTGGCGTGGGCGAAAAGGGGGGGGGGGGGGGCCTTAGGTACGTGCCTGGTCGATAACTATTATTGCAGACGAGATGCAACAAGATCCGCAAGACTACAATTAAGCATGCAAAAAACCCGTTAACTCCTGGTTCTACATTGTGTCGGCCATTTTTTACATACTATAGATGATACGAGATGATACGTGACACTGCACAACCCATCTCTCTCTACCACTCCCACCCCTCCAAGGAGCAGGTGGTTTTGTTTCATACACACACACACGCTTAAGCGTTGTTTTTGTGGGTATAAAGACTCGCTACATCCCCCCACCCCTACCCTTAACTTCCTAAGAAACTGCAACAAAACCTTTGAAAGGCGACATCTGCCGTTTTCAATTCATCCCATGTCCCCCACTACGGCGTGCTTCATAATCATATCGTGGTTTTGGCACAAAAAAACTCAATTTTTTTTTTCATAAGTACGCATTGCATGTGTTTTACGAACTACTTATGCGTTTAAATCTCCCAACATATTTGTTATTGCCTCGCTGAAATGTGCTCTGGCAACTGGGTGATGCGATGCGCACGTGAACAAAAGCGCTGTGATACGCGGAATAGATTAGCAGCTGTAATATTTTGTCGTCTATGTTATACTAAGCATAATGAGCAAAACAAGAACAAGGTGAAAGCAGGGGCCAACGTTTCGACAAGTGGACCTGTCTTCTTCAAGTCCACTTGTCGAAACGTTGGCTCCTGCTTTCACCTCGTTCTCGTTTTGCTCATCGTCTTGAATTTCCATGTCCAGCCTTCCCCCTGTTTTCCCTAGATTTATACTAAGCGTGGCACTCAATTTATCAAAAACGACGGCACTCATGTTGCAGTGCCGTACGTCTGGTGCACGTATGGCTACGTATGCAGTTCATAGCCTTCTCGCATCATCGGATTAGAGAGGAGACGCGGCGAAGTTCGGCGCTGCAGCTAGCAGACGTCCAGAAAACGACGGCGCTGAGCTGCACAGAAATGCGATTCGCTATATCACGTAATCCGGATATTGGACGCCTAGAACGACGGCGATATAGCATGTGACCACACTTCCTCCTTTGAAGGTCGGTACACAATCGCATTTCTCCCTCGCTTGTTGACGGATGATAGGCAAACATTGTCAGAAGATAGGCGAAGTATGGTGTCCACATATGAGATGACCGGAGAAGTGATAAGGTTGTCTCGTAATGTGAACATACCAGAAAACACATGTGAACATGTCAGGAAAACATTTCTCTCAAGCGGGAACTGAAACGCCGAGCCTCTGGAGCAAGCTCTGATGGCGGTCACGCATGAAGACAGGCAAGCTGACGTATACTGTGGCAAACGCCGTTCTATTAAAAGCAACTAAATGTGAACGTAGGCTACGCAGGTATCGGACAAGAGCGTCAGAAATCAGACGGCATGGACGCGTGCTAGACCTCCAAGTGCGAAAAAGCTGCAACTGCTATTGCTCGATTTGTCTTGTTTACTGCCATAAACAAGAGGAAATATAAAGGAACAATACACTCGGTCGTCATTTCTTTAAAACTGCTATACATAGAAATTATTGACCGGTCAGCGCGTAGAACAGTAGAACATCACAGACATCCACCTAGCGACCTCAACGCATAAAAGACAAGGGAGAGGTGGAAGGAGGGGGGAATGCATGTGTCATCATTACAATTCCGTGCAGCGTCCCCTACGCATTGCATGCTCTCGCCAATTGAAAATGTAAAAGCGTTACGCCGACTTCACAGTTTAGAACAGTTCAACGTTTTTTCAAGTGAAGCTTGTATTGGCTCACAAGTTTCGGTGGCGTTGTCGTGGTCACGCAAAAAATACCACTTGCTCCCAGAGCAGAGCAGCTGCGGGAAAGGGTGGTTTGATGAGTTGACATCTGCGCCGGTGCCGGAGCGTGAGTCATTAGCAAGGACGCCAGCTGCATAGGCGCGCGCTCACGTCACGCGCGCAACCAATCAGCCGTTTCGCTTCCGCAGGGAGGGATAGGGCAGGAAATAAAGGCATGCCGCCTTCGTTTCCATTCAGTTCAGTCTCGGAAAACGGATGGGACGGCCACGCGTTGTGCGTTCCCCCAAGGAACAGGCAGCCTTCTACGAGCGATAACTCGCCAATGAAAGGGCTCGCTGTCGGCGCGCCGATCCAGCCGCTAGAGCCGCCCGAGCCCAGGCAATCCTACAGCGACGAAAAGATCCCGAGCTGAGGGAGCGGGAGGCCGAAGCAATCCGGCGCCGTTACCTGTGGGTTTCCTAACCGTAACGAAAGTCAGGTGCACGCAAGACAAGCTTTGCTTACCCCCATTTCCGGTAAGGGAAGGGCTGGTCATTTCTTTAAAAGCCCACGCTGAGAGCAACCTGTAATGTCACGCAGCTGTATCGACGCCACCGGCGCCGACGTTTTTTTTCTTTTTTTGACGCACACGCCAGGGCGTATTCGGTTTTAACGCGATAGCATTATGGGCCCCGTGTCGCAGAAGATCCGGCGTCCAGCGTCGTTATGGCAAAAGAATTCGAACCACGCACACACAACCACGCAGGCCCTCCATGTAGCACAATGAAGTTACTGAACTAATTGAATTTCTCAAGGTAAAATACGTCAGAAAAATCGTAAAGTACGACTTACACACAACCTACAGACATGGTAGCATCGAATTATAATTTTGATATACCAGAAAACATCATTCTGTTACGCGGAAACAAAAAAAAAAGACACAAGCCCCATTTTTAGCGTTTCTACCATTCATAGAGCGGCCATGGCCTCCGAGATTTGCACCCGCAAATCTCAAAGGCCAAAGCGACGCGCGACGCGCCTGGTTCCTTGCAACACCTCCAGATACGCTCGCCTTCGCCGCATCGTAGGAAGTCTCTATGTACATGTACATGGAGGATCCCTACCGCATCGCGGCCCACACGATTGTATACCAGAAAGCCCGCCTTCGTGCATAGCGTTCGCCGCCAGCGTTTTCCGGTAAACATCACGGTTACATAAGCTGCAGTTTCTGGGAAGCGTGAGAAGCAATTGGGGATCTTTGAATGCTACCGCGTTCCACTTTGAAAGGCGAAGCTTAAGCGTCCTCCAAATTATTTTTACTGTCGTTTGTTGCACTTCTGTCTTCCTAGAAACAGAGGCATGTGCAATGCATGGACGGTATTCCCGAAGCACTTCGTACAACTAAAGCGGCTCGCGAGAACACGTACTAACGGTGTTGCGACAGTGTTAGCGGCCATTATGTTAGCAAATACACACACATACATACACACAAGAATTCTGCCCTAGTTTCACATTGAAGATATAAGGCATCTATGTCTTGCGCGCTAGCCCAATAATGCACGAGAAAGAAAAAGAAAGTTACTCTCAGACATAAATTCTGCATGTGTCTCTACGCAAGATTGAATTCTGACTTCACAGTAAAATCAACTTCTGTAGGAATGTTGCAGAGTGGTGCCTCTCTCTTGCTTGCTGTCGTTTTCTGGAAACTTGGCCTATGTTTCGTGCGCCCTCGCTCGGCTGCCCAAACAGGGTTTAACATCAATTTATTGGCACACCCCTTTGGTGCTTTGATGAGGAGCGCGTGATTTTATTTTTTCATCGGAGTCTAAACTTGGGGAGGGGGTACACTATATACCTTAACTGTTACAACATAAGCTCCCCGCTGTTAAACTTCTGTTAAGTGGACTACAACTCATCAATATCATGTACTGAACAAACTTTTTCACATGCTGCTAATACCTTCAAGTTGTCTAATTTTCCCAATACCATCGAACAACGGCTCTTTTTTTATGGGGCGTCATCCGCAGTTGCAGCTAAATTAGTCTTTTCTTTTGGATATGCTGTGGATTTATTCTCCCAGTAGGTACAGTCAACCAAAAAAGTTTACGGACCAGGGGGTCTCAGAAAATGCTAAATATACGAGCTGCCTTTAAAAGTAGCCAGTAAAACCGTACATCAGAATATTGTTCGCATATACCAGTAAAGGCTGGAAATGGGAATACCAGGCTGCATTTGGAGGCTGCGGAGATATTCCGCTTTTTGTCAAGTCTCTTGGTCCGTAAACTTTTTTGGTCGACTGTACACATCCTTGCAAATTTATTGTAGGTTTAATAGGACATATTTGCTGGATTTTGTGTGCTTTGCCATGTCTTCCAGCCTGAATTAATTATTGTAGATACTACTCTAACTGGAATGGCCGAGAGCCCAAAGTGCGACTCCTGTGGGTGCGAGAAAACCATCGAGCACCTATTGTGTACCTGCCCTCGCTACAAGGTACAACGCCTCTCTCTGCGGGCAACTTTACACCAACTGGACTCAAGACCGTTCACCGAGTCAAAAGATACTCAGACCATGGCCACACCTGTCACTGGCACAAAAAGCGATTCGTGCACTTGAGCAATACTTGCAGTGCACCTGCTTAAGAGACTGTTTATAGTGTCCCTCCCAAACGCACTCAGTGCTTACTCTCTCCCTTTTTCCTGTTTCTATTCTCCTTTCCCTCACCCCCAGCGTAGGGTAGCAAATTGGGTGCTCTTCTGGTTGACCTCCCTGGCTTTCCTGTCCTTGCTTTCTCTCTCTCTCTACTCTATCAATGCCACTCCTGTCATTAGGTTTATTCGATTCAGAAAAAAGGTGCACGGCACCACAAACGAAAAGGTGCAGGGGGTGCCTGGCTGCACCCACTCGCTGCAAGGTTCAAGGGTGCAGTGCACCGCAGCGGAACCTTGCCTTGCACCCCGTTCAATCAAGCACGGGGGTGCAGGGTGCGCTGCTGCACCTCGGGGAATCGAGGGTCTAGGTGCAGTGCACCGTGAATAGGTGCAGAAGGTGCCAAGAAACTTGGCTGAATCAAATAGACCTATTACTCGCTTAAGCCTGTCCTATGTAAATATACTTAAGTAAGCAAATAAATGCAGAAATAAATAAATAAATTGTCCGCGAGGCGTGATACCAACTTTGCTGCAGAAGTTGTTGGGCTAGTAGGTGTTTACTTGTAAACAACTTATCATCGCACAAAGGCACAAAGAAGTGAGTCTGTGTGTTCCCTTTGTGATTGTGCCTTCGCACTACAATATTTCGTTAACTTTGCTGAGTTTATCCTAGGTGTGTGGCGAGAGCATTGTTATCACTCGCTTAGTTTGACCGTTTGTCACATGGCATATTGGTTGACCACAGCCATGCAATTAGAGCACAAAAGTGAGGATGCCTTCAACTTACTATTGTTAATTTTTATTATTTTCCCCTTCATTCTATGAGATGTTCTTGCATACTGATCTCTGTCGCCAATCCCCCTCTTAGGTATGCGCCATGGGTTCAGGCAGAAGGTAGTGCAAGATGTGGGTCAAGGACTTTTCCACCAGACGACAACGACCGACCGATCGACCAACCAACCAACCAACGTGAAGGGATGACTTAACTGTTGACTGAAAGCAATATACTACATTCAGTCAACAGTTAAGTCTTCCCTTCTGGACAGGCAGTTCTGGACAGGCAGTATACCGCCTGTCCAGCTTGCATGCACGCATTCTTGGGATATCAGCGGATAGTCAGTAGTGGTCAAACAGCATGAGAAAAAAAACTGCATAATCAGAGTCGCTGACCAAGCGGCGTCAGTAGTGATTTCGGATCCCGCGAGGTTTCTTTGTTAGCAATGGGCCTCTCTGCGCAAGGCGGTGCTTTCAGCCAATGAGTGTTGCATATGCAGCGTCTCGAAATGTTCGGGACTGCCAGGGACGGATAATCAAGAGGCCCAGTGTATCAGAATAACGCCTTTATCGAAAATTGGACACATTACTAAATTAATGTGTATGGTTATATAATTTGCTGTGGCCTGTCAGAATACCAGGTAACATCTCATGCATGGTTCTTACTTCGCGTTTCGAATCTTTTCAGCGATGCTTTACAGCAACAGCAGCATACATGTATGGGTCATTAGACGCTTTTCACCTGCCTTCCTGTTATAGTCTACCTGCGTGCATATGCGACGTGGCCACTATCATAACTCCCTCCAGAGATTCGGCCTTCCAATTTTCATGTGAGATGCATTTTGTGTTTATTATAGGCCAACGTTGTGACGTGTAAACATCACATGCACGCCCACAGTCTGTATATTTTCCTGTAAAAAACTGTAATACGACATTGAAAGTTACCGGAGGGTCAAGAACAATGGGACATACCAGTGCGCCTTGCACCTCTGTATGCATGTTAGTGTGCAGAGGAAAAGCTCCCACTTGAGAGAGGTGCCAGGCGCACGTTACCGAACTACTGTAGCCAACCTCCGCGATCTCACTGGCTCACTCCACACGATGACGATGAGAAGCAGCGTCTGTCAAACTCTGAACTAACAGAATAATTGGACGAATAGGAATATTGGGTGAATAAATTAATGGACAAGTCGAGATACACACACTGCGGTTCCCTTCTTTTATTTAGTCGTAATGAAATGTAAAAAAAAAAAAATTACTAGAGCATGCTATTCGGCCTGTTCAGGATCTGAAAAGGCAGCCATTACTTGCCCGACAAATCGCGGTATTCCTGTAGCCAATTAACTTTTTATTATTCACTTTAAGGTGCATGTTATAGCTGCGAAATTTAAGCTGAGCTGTAGACAAGTCACGCATGCTTCACAAAACTCCTGTCTAGTACCATATTCTAAATGTCCGTTCTTAAAACATGCTACGAAAATACATTGGCGTTTCATTTAAGTTTCCCAGAAGCCTCCGTATAGTTCACCAGCGCTTCTTTTGGCAGCTTTGAGGACGATCGCAGTCAATGTCGCATGCGAGTAGCACGGGAAGTGGGCACAGGCATAGGAGTTTCAACTGCTATTATTTTACAAACAATAAAAACTTAAGGTAACCCGCACGTCTTGTCGATGGGTTATAGTTCTTCAAAGTGAAGGCACCCCGAACAAGCAGCTTTGACATGCTTTCTTATGTCCTCCACCTAGACGATGAAGAATGTCACATTACGAAGGTCCGGATTTTCACAACTCAAAAGCGCTCCAAACAGCAATTTTTTTTCTCTCTTTTTCTTTTTTGTGTGGGTGTGCATGGGTGCGTGCATACACCCGCTGTAATGCGGTCGGGAACAGAAACCGTGACCTCGAGTTCTGTCCCAACTCCATGGAGTCAGAGTCGCATGTTCATTAATCGACTGCGAGCACAGGTCACATATTGTAGACTTCAAAACACATCAGTATTGACGTTGGTGTGCATCGAATAGTTTGAGCATTCGAGAACGAAATCAGGAAAACCCGATTTTATAACAATCCATTTAATTTTCAGCTATTTTCATCAGCAGTAGTGGCAACACGGAAGCTTCGTCCTAAAAGAAATGATCGGGGAAGGGGAGGAACAAATCATTACAAAATACGACCCCAGTACTTTCGTGTGGTTTGATGTGCGCTAGTCACCCCGCTAACCGTAATATGAATAATAATACAGGGTGTTTCAGCAAAATCTTTCAAAAATATTAAAAAATTTCCTGTGGCAGATACCAAAATTATAGTCCATTAGTTGGTCTACTCAAGCGGCAGACATTACTTGCACAAAAATTGAAATGTATAGTCTACTAATTAACAAAATTCCACAAATTAAGTTTTTAACTAATTACCTTATGTCGCATATTGCAAGTTACGAATTCTAGCAGGTGAGACTGCAAGGCTATCCACTTGAAAAGAATTGTGTGGATGGCACCATTTATGAGATATGCGCCGTCAAATTTGCGGTAAAAATGCAGTGTCATTCCACTTACTTTCTTAACAAGGCGTCATTTTATGCACTGAAGCACAAAAGTAACTGGAATGCCAATGCATTTCTCCAGAAAGTTCTGGAATACCTAGAAACTGGTGTCCTCCCTGCCTTGCAAACCGCCCTGGCTAGAATTTATAAATTTCTAAATGTGCCATACGGTAATTAAAAGCTTATAGAATTTTTTTTCATTATTCAATTATGAATTTCAATTTTTGAGCATGTCCGCCTCTTCCAGTAGACCAGCTCATGAACTACAATTGTGATGTCTGCTACAGGCAATTAAAAAATATGTTGAAAGTGTTCGCTGAAACACCTCGTATATGGCGTGCTCTTGTTTGAGACCATGCAGAATTTTAGAAGCTGCCTGTGGCAGAAGCGCAATTGTAGTCCTTTAGCTGAGTCACTCGAAGCGGCCGACATTACTCGCACAAGGAATCAAAAGGCATAATAGACTAATTAACAAGTATTCACAAGATAACCTTTTAATTAATTACCTATTGTTTATTGCAAATCACGTATTGTAGCCCGTGAGTTTGCGAGACATATCCACTTGCAACGAATTCTCAGGATCACAGAGCTTTGAGACGTGCGCCGTGAAACCTGCTGGAACAATGCAGTATCGTTCCATTTTCTTTACGAACCGACGTTTAATGCATTGAATAAAGCAGAAAAGTAACTGGAATGCCCATGTACTTCGTCGCACACTTTGGGAACATCTCGAAACTGCTATCATCCCGAAAATTAGTTCCAAGTGGATATGCCTTTCGAACTCGCCTGCTGCAATTCAACTGCAATATGTGCTTTAATTAAAATTAGTTAGCGTTTGTTAATTAGTCATTCATGCAATTCAACTTCTCATGGAAGCAATGCACACCTTCTTCGGTAATACAGCTCAGTGGTTAGAATTATGCTATCTGCCACTGACGAATTTTGAAAATATTGTATGTTCTAAAAAGAGTTAAAAAAAACTATATTTAAAAAAAGCAAATGATTAACATGGAAGTCGCACTTCTTGCTAGTTCACAGTGGGATACGTTCGTACTGCATGTAACTTGACTGCAACTAGTAAAATTTGCGACAAACGGCTTAATTTGTTACCATCCTATAGAAGCGGGGAATTGCGTGAACACCAGTAATGGGGAAGTCATCACACATTAAGTTCCTTACCCAAGGTGCATGGTTGGATTCCCCGCCGCGTTTCCCAATGTTGACGGAATACAAAAACGCTCGTTAAAAAAAAAATATATATATATGGGGTTTTACGTGCCAGAACCACGATCTGATTATAAGGCACGCCGTAGTGGGGGACTCCAAAAATTTGGATCACCTGGGTTTCTTTAACGTGCACCTAAATTTAAGTACACGGGTGTTTTCGCAATGGGCACCCATAGTAATGCAGCCGCCCCGGCCAAAATTCGATCCCGCAACTTCGCGCTCAGCAACTCAACACCATAGCCACTAAACAACCACGGCGGGTCTCGTTTACGGCCTCTCACAGCGCTTGTGTTGCTTTTGGACGCCAAACTCCAACGACCATCATTGGTCAAAAACGTGAACTCGACAGACACCCCACCCCACCCCGCATACCACCCTCTGGAGCATTTGGAATCGACATTCGCCATAGCACATGGCGATACAGTGATATTGTGGGTAGCTCATCATATACAGGTGAACTTTTACCTTTTTCGTTTCAAGGTTGAGTATACGGCCTTAAACTGCCACTGCGGTTATAAATTTTATTTATCGGTCGACGGCGGGCTATTACGCCGTAAATGCACTAGCTAATATATAACAGCGGGACATTGCTAGACAGACCGGTTTTGTTAACCTAATGAATGTCCGCCTAGATATGCAGGTCACTCCAAAACAAAAGTGATCTCACCTGGCCCTTAGATGTTTTCAGATTGACTATAGATAAGCGATACAATTTGGCAGGCAAGCAGCGGTTTTTCTTTAAAACAGGCGCTACAACTGGACATACTGGCAACTATTTTGCTTTCGATTAGCTAGAATGTGCTCGCGCTAGTGGTGCCTTTAGCGAATCCGCGCGCGCTTTTGTCATCCGGACAGCCCGTAATATTCCGGAACGGTAGCTACTGTGTGCATTATGCGCATGTGTGGATGTTGCATTAATAAACGAGTAAGTAACAGGGGCTGCAAGAGCGCACCAAACACGGAAAAACTTCGCACATGGAAACATGAATCACAATAAACCACAGAATATGGAAGAAAACGATCAGACCATACAACAAACCCATAGCCGCAGCCCAGCCCAGCCCATGCGCAGCCGGTATAACCGGAAACACAGTGCTCATTCAAAAATGAGGCACGGAAGAGAACATAAATTTTTTGTTTCGATATTGTACTAAAAACGCTATCCTACAATAACATATTTAAGATGTTAAATATTTTAGGACGATTTTAACAATTGTTGAATATTATTTGTTAAAGTTTACCTTAATTACGCGAGATTTTGGAGTTGGCAAGCGGAGTGGCGGAGTCCGGTGCTGTCGGTACTCTGTCCGTGCTCTCCGTGCTAGGCCTACTGGCAGCGGTTATTTATTTCTTGCTGTGGTTGTGTTACAACCCACTAAGTCACAGGCGATTTTAAGTATGTCGCTAAATCCACAATACGACACAATCGGGAAAACTTTTATACAGCAGTACTATGCTATGTTCGATGATCCTGCCTTGCGACCAAATTTGGGGACGCTGTACAATGTAAGCTATCTTTGCTCTTACTTCTAGGCTAGGTATTTGAAATGAGAAATCTAATACCGCTTCAAGCTCGAGTAATGATTCTCAGTTCACCAGATGTTGTGTGGAAACTCGGCTGATTGCATAGTGATGAGTCTGTTAGCAATGTTGCACGTAGTGAACGCATTTCCGTGCGTGTTCCGTGCGTGTGGGTGGAGACCTGCTTGACCCGTTGACAAGGATCAACTAAAACAGGACTTTGCCTGCTCGTTCAGGTACGCTGAAACTGCAATTTGAGTTCTCGTCTTGCAGGAAGAAAAGTCACTGATGACGTTTGAAGGACAACAGATTTTCGGACGAACGAAAATACTAGAAAAAATACAGGTAAGTTGTACCGGTTATTTAGCGAGTGCGGCTACTTGATTCAGTGCACCGTGAATTCTTTCTGTCTAAGTGACAGCTACGTAGGTGTAAGCGCGTGACAAGCAGCCCCGAAACAGGAAGAAACGTGCATTGTTGTGACGTTTCTGATAATCGCACCTTTAATAGAAAATTTCATTTTTCTCCCGTGTCCAACTAGGGTCTGGGCTTTCAGAAGATATGCCACTCTGTTACTATCATCGACTGTCAGCCAATGTTCGACGGTGGTATCCTAATATCCGTCTTAGGCCAGCTCAAGGTGAGTTCAAATCGTTGCACATTTATTGGTTTTGTTTAGAAATGTTACTGCAGACGTTTCAGTGGTCACAGTTGTCATACCCAGCAACTTAATGCTTACATAGAGCTGACATTCCCGATATGACTGTATTAACCTGGTGTATCATTTTCAAGTGTCTGGTAGTTGAACTAGGAGTCGAGATGTTAAGCATGAGCACATTTTTTCCCCAATGCCAGAGAAGTATGATTGTCATCTGAGCTGCTAGCTGTATGTGCATTAAACAAGAGATGTGTGGGAATTTGTGGATATTTGGCCCTTTGCAACTATTTATGAGGTGGTTTCAGATAGATTGGGCTCAAGTAATAGTGGCTAAAGCCAGTATGGCTTTTCTTTTCTTTTTCTTTTCTGCAGACTGACGATGATCCAGCACATACATTTAACCAGGTGTTTGTGTTGAAGCCAATTGGGGACAGCTTTTATGTGGAGCACGATGTCTTCCGGCTAGCCCTGCACCACACGGCATGAGGACGACCAGTGGCAGCAACGTGCGGTGTAGATCAGGGGACACCTGCTCTGCTGCCCGTATTGTTTCCGGTAGCTACGGCACAGATGGCTCAGGAGACAGCCCCTATTTGCTTTTGAAAGTTGTATGCGTGGTTTGTAATAAATGTACATTTCGCTCCTTTTTCACAGGCATCCCAAAATGTGACTTACTGCCTGAAATCTATGTTTGAGAAGGTTCATGTGCTTACTATTTCGGTGCTTCTCGATAGAATACTGTGGCACCATGCACTTTTCTGCTTTTCGAGACACATGGTGGTTGTTCATAGCAGTAACACACAAGTATGGATGCAGACTTGTGTGTCACTCATTGGACTTCAAATAATTTATAACTGTAAGAACACAGGCTTTTACTGTGCAAGTCTAGTGTAGATGCACTTTCAATGTTAAGTCAGCATTTTAAATTGCACTTGTAGATCTAGATGTTGCATGAAAACTTCGGCGAATTGCTGAATGTGTTCTCATATTGGTCTAACAGTGCTAAAGCAGACAAGGACTAAAGGCACACACCAGTGCTGACTCACAAGTTTATTGTTGAAAAAACAATACAGGGAACAAATAGAAAAAAGTTTTTTTGAGTTGTGTGTGGTGGTACATGGTGGCATCAAAAAGGTTTGAGACTGGCTCTGTTTTGAAGAAAGTAATTTATTTGTGTGCATTGAAACACTGTCGCCTTTTAAATAGTCCCTTGCACAGCAATACAGCACTCCCAGCGTTCCTGCCACATTGCGAATGTCCTGGATGTCTTCTTTCCGGAAGAAGTCTAGCACTATGCTGTGATTCAAGCTAGACAAAGGCACTCATGCCAGATTGGTGACTTTTGAACTGAGTTTACTTTGGCAACAGATTGAAATAAGTCGCAGCCAAGTGTGACAAGCAGGGTAGATATCACGTTTTCGACAAGAAGCTCGTTTGTGCCGAGTGATTTGTAATAGGGTGCTTTGTGAACGTGCAGCATCCTGCTCCAGACAGCCTCCCTCAGATGCCCTACACCTTGGAAGGAAAGCTCGCTGTTCATAAACTGGCCATTTTTGACGAATTCCTAATGCACAGTGCCGTGAATGCCGAAAAAAAGTTACATGCATGCGCTTTGTCGAGTGTGAACATTTCTTTTTTTTTTTTTCATAGATACAGGTTTTTCCACTGCGACGAATATTGCTTCATCTTAGAGTCGTAACCGTACACCCAAGTTGCACCCCTAGTCGCGACCTTTGTCATGAAAGATGGGTAACTCGTGTTTGCTTCTGCTTTTTTTCGCTTTTCCCAAAATTAAAAATTCAGCTCAACCATCTCCATTCTGACACAATTTAAATTGAGTTCAAATAGAAGGGTGTTCACCTCATTTCAGTAAAGAGCCTTCCAGGCATATTCTCAAATATTCAGGAATGCTGGGAGCACTATATTGCTGTGCAAGGGGATTATTTCGAAGGTTAGTGTATTTGCACATAAATTAATTTCTTCAATACAGAGCCAGTCTTGAAACTTTTTGGTACCACCTCATATATGTTTTTCCATCAATAAGTATAGCTCTGAATAAGCGCTCGCATGCATACCTTATAGTCTTTGTCAGATTTAGCATTGTTCAATGTAGCTGTAGTAATTTCTTAGTAAACTGGCCTTCTGATACTTTGTCATTTGTGATTGAAGTCTAAAGCATGATTCAAGGCTTGTTGGCAACCTTAAATATAGTTTTTTTTTTATCTACTGTCATTAGTAGTTTTTTTTTTATCTTGGTTCATGCAATCATTTTCATCTATTAACCTACCAACACGGGGAATGACTGCAGGTCATTATTGTTGATGCCAAACAAAAACTAGAATATTAACCGTTGAAACCTACGTAGCATCCTCCTGTTGAAAAATTGTCTGCATTGTTCTTACTGTAGCACAGAAGATTTGTTAACTAAAATTAGCTCCTTTGGGTGTATCCAGCAATGTCTGGTGCAAATGTGGTTTATTTGTTTATAGTGCAACCCTGAGTTGGGGTTTTAGCAGAGTGGAGTTGCATTTGTTGGATTTTGCAAATTTCCAAACAACTGTAACAATAAAGGAAATACATGGAAAGGAAGTACATAACTTGGCAACACAATGATTTACTGGAACCAAGCACAAGAGCATATAATAAGCTTAGTGTGACATGCGAGACAAGTCGCTGCTGTAGGTGTAGGTGTACAGTAAAAAGGTTTACGGATGGTTGTGAAACGACTTAATTAGTAAGTTTATTCAGTTATTGTCCTAGGAAAAAAAGAATACTTAAAAGTTATTTCGAGTGGAAAAAGGAGTTGTGGTCAAGGCGTGTCTGCCCTGTGGCATATCCTGTATAGAAAGTATCTGCGATATGTCTACCTTGTAATAACCTTTAACTAACTGAAACAATCTCAAATGCGATTTCTTTGCGTTAGCGTTGGGAGGCTGGCTTTTGCTAATCATTATGTGATTGAAGTTCGCCCAAAGCTGTTATAAATAAATCTCACCGCTCTCTTTTGCATTTTTATTTTTCAATTTGGTTAACATGTTTTTGAGTGTACAGGTACCAAATTATAGATGTGTAATCCAAAGTTGGCTGAACAATTGCCTTAAATGCAATAAGGCGAACAGCGGAAGTGGAAAGTTCGAGAGCTTATCTTTGATAAGAGTTTATAGTTCGATGAGCTAATTACAGTGTTTGTTTCATCCAGCTAAGGTCATGTGAAATCCATAGAGCAGTGCTCCACTTCCAGCAGAAAGACATTACAGGCTGAATGAAGAGGATTACGCTTATGGGAAATTTTAATGAAAACGGTCTTTTCAAAATTAATAGACATTTGCCGTTTATCACACCAATGAACGACCCTTTGAAGTTCTTCATTCAAATGAATTTGATCTTGCTGGCTTTCAATTTCGGAGTAAAGGGTTCAGTCATCTGCATATAACTTTATTTTTACAGGTGTGTCTTGTATTATATCATTTATAAATAAAAGAAACAAAAGGGGCCCGAGCACTGAGGGACACCAGAGTCAACTGGTACTGTGTGAGAACAGTGATCATTAAAGGAAACATATTGTTTTCGATTAGAGAGAAGCAGAAATCCAATTTACAAGCTGAGAGTTTTTAAACATATCTAATTTAAATAATAGTATATTGTGAGAGACTATCAAAAGCTTTAGCGAAATCCATAAAAATTGCATCAATCTATTTTCCGGAATTTATAGCTTGAGCAAAATCATGTATGGTAATTATTGAATGAAAGTAGAAAACTCTTTAGAATTCATGTTGAGAACTTGACAAAACATTATACTTATCTAAAAATTATGAAATATGCTTATGTATTATATGTTCAAATATTTTACATGAAGTGGAAATTAGAGATTGGGTGATAATTAGTAACGTAATGTATGCTTCCACTCTTATGAAGGGGCTTGACTCTGCCAGTTACCCAGTCATCTGGAACTCGGCTCTCATTCAAAGATTTAGAGAATAGAATTGTCAGATACTTTGAAACCCACTCTGCATAATACTCTAGGAACTCATTTGGTATTCCATCCGGCCCAGGAGATTTTTTTTTACATCAAGTTGCAAAAGTAATTTAAGAAACCACTGCTCACTAATTGTAATGTCGGATATAGGTGGGCACGACACATCAAAATGCTCAAGGACTCTGTTATCCTTAGTGAATACTGATTTAAAATGAGCATTGAGAGCAATATAAATAACAAAGCAGTCGCTAGTTTCTACACCGTTAATTTCAAAAACATCACTGGTCACAGTATTTGGAGAAATCAGACTCCAGAACCTCTCGGGAGACGACATGAAGTTGGGAACCTGCTCCCCAAGATAGAGTTTTTTGTCAGCCGATACATTTGTCTTGACTTGAGAAGTTCCATTATTCGCTGCTGGAGAGCACCTACGTCATTAAAATTGCGTTCTTTATTTTTTAATCGTTCTAGTTGTCTTTGCAACTGCCACATCTCCTGAGAAATCTAGGGGTTCTTTCCTTTCAATTCCTTTACAATATGTGGAACAAATCTTTCAATGCACTCACTTACGAGGACCTTAAAGCTATTGCATAAACCATGAATATCTGCAGTACTGCTTGAAAAAGAATTGTATTCAAATGAAAGTAAGTCCAATATTAAAGTATTGTCTGCACGTGAAAAGTTGGGGAAAGAGACCCTCTTGGAATTTTTATTTAAAACATCAGAAAGGGTTAGGTTCACCGCCTGATCAGATATTCCAGGGAGACCATCACAGCTAGCTTGAGCAGCAACTGCCCCACTTATGAAAAAAAGATGTATTGTTGAACGAGAGTTTCCCTGAATTCTGGTGAATTTGTTGACAATTTGCAATAAGTCAAAAGAAAACGCAATATCGATCATTTTTTCACCAATTTTGTCGTTAGGCTGTTTCAAAGAAAAAGCGGGCCAATTAATATGAGGCAACTTAATATCTCGGGCCAAAATAATCTGATCTCCCGGCTTTACATGTGCAACAATATAGTTATTTGATTCATCAAGAACATCAGTGGAAGTGGTGGGTGGCCAATAAATAGTCCTGGTGACATACCTCGTCTTTCCATAATAAGCTTTGCAAAATATACCTTCAACGTTAAGTATGTCCGGCATTTTTAATATTTGTAGTGATTGTCTAAAAAGAATCTCCACTCCACCACCTCTACTACCACGGTCATTCCTGGGTAAGCATTATGTATGCTATGTACAGTAGTGCGTTGATGCAGTCATGATTCGCGCTCACTTGCTTTTGAAGTCGCCCATTTTTGCATGAGTTGACCTGTACCTGCAAGCTGTCGTGTACCACAATTTCAACACTGCACAACCTGTTATAGTAGGTGCTATGTGAATTTTCGTTGTCAGTCTGCATTCACTCTCAAATTCCACACGAGTGAGTATTTGGCACCTGTTTGCACTTTTTGTCAAGTCAACACGTTTGGTTATATTTGTCTTTGTGGTTACAGCTTTTGCAAAAATTCGCTTTTGGGTATTAAGGTGAATTTATTTAGATGCTACAGCAAGCCGTTGAAACAAAATGTTGGTAAAGCACTTTTGCTGAAATGCTTTAACTTTAATATATAAATGAATTTAGATTTTGCACCTTGTTGTAGCAGTTGCAAACATGGTTATCCTGTTCTTTCTAATCAAATACCTTGCAGCATAGATAATTGTCTTTCCTGGGTACCTTTCCTATCCCTTTAATAACAAAACCACTAGGGCAGCCAGCACTCCTTTCAAGTGCACCTTTGCTGGGTCTACTGTTATAACGAAGCAAATACTTGCTGCCGGTACACTTGGAGTTGTGTAGCTGTACATCAAGTTCAAGCCCAATGCTGATGGCTGCATAGGCACATTAGGCAGTTTTTTCGTTATGTGAACAGAATAAATGAATGGGGGATTGCAGATCTGGCTAACTTGGAATGCAAGGGTGATAGGCCAAATTTAACTTTTTGCCGTGTTGTTCATTGTGCTAGAGCTTTGTTGTTTCTTACATCATGTTTAAACACATTGGTGTTGGTGTAATTATCCATCACTCTCCACTGCGTCATCGGAGGACAACAGAGTGGGAGTGTTGGCTGGTACTTTTAGAGTTAGGCCATGAGGCCTATCTCCCCAAGGTAAGCCAAAAACGCCAAGCTTGAAAACAAATGGCAAGTATTGCCACATTGTATTGATACTGCGCATGTCACAGCAGTAATCGTATGGTGATGATGATGTGATAGTTTGAAAACCAGCTTATATGGCCACTTGGTGAGCCCCTAGTAGACTTGGGAAGTATAATTAAGCCAGTGAAAAAAAAAATATGTCTCGCACATAGCAAAGCTGTTGGAAATTTCCAGCGCTACAACTGCATATGGAAATATAAGAAGAAAGTAGGGAAGATGTTTTTCTGCTGTCCCTTTAATAACAAAACCACTAGGGCAGCCAGCACTCCTTTCAAGTGCACCTTTGCTGGGTCTACTGTTATAACGAAGCAAATACTTGCTGCCGGTTTGCGGCACTGTTTTCCCCATTTCTGTGGCATACGGGAGGCAGGTCCGGCCTCTCTCTAGCCTTATGAGAACTGGGCTGCCATTTGATGCTATTCCTTTTTGCGCTTTGCCAGTGGTCAGAGCAACGCTCCCAGCGTTATCGGTGGGATCAGCCGGCCATGAACGGTAGATAAAAGAGTGGCACAAAGTCCAGCGGAAGACATCGCTACAAAAATCGCGGCTCTGTTGGTTCATGCGCTTGCACCGCGCTAAATGTAGGTCGCAGAAACGTCGCGGCATAGGAACGTTGCAGCTATGATTGTGGTCGGGAGCACTATCCCGCACCAGGCGCGCGCCCGGAAGCAGGTTCCGTGTATACCTGGGGCGTACCCAATAGATGGGTTTGGGAGGCTAAGCATATATGAGAACATTCTCTAAAATGTATCCCAGTGGGTTCACCAGAAAAATCCCCAACGCCGATAAGATCGTAGATCCACACTCGCAAATATAAATGGCACCACTGACAACGGGGACGTGACGCTCTTCTGAGGGGCACTCTTCACCAGGAAAGCGCCGAGCGCCGTTAAGGTCGTCGAAGGCAGCGTTCCCGCCTGCTTTCACATCTAAAGTGAGCCCGCGCCAGCAAGTACTTACGCGCCTTTTCACGCGGCTCCAGATTGATGTGCACGTTGATGTGCTGGTCAGCTGCAAAGGATACGCAGCCAGATGAAGACATCGAGTTCATTAACACTTGCTTCAATGATGTCACTGCATGTCACTCTACCACTGCCATTTTGCATACGTCTAGTTAGAGGGCGTGCCACAACGAAGATCAGGTGGAGTTCGTTGGCGGTGTACGTATCCGGAAAACGGCGGCAGAGGTGCACTGCCGTTATACCCGTTTTCTGTGTGTGGTGAAGCTGGTGAAAATTGGGGCTAACGGCTGTGACTGCTGCGCTTCTTTTGGGTGGTGCTTTGCTTGAGCACTTTGTTGATGCAGGATACATGAACTAAAATGATTTCAGAGCTGCAATCTAAGTTGGGTGTAAGGCAACCTGGCAGCAAGAAGGTAAGAGACAGAAAAGTGGTCAGTGTGTGTGTCGCAGCGCGCGTCCTTGCGCCAACCACTGGTCATGGCCGAAAGGGTCAACCGAGAACGCAAGGTGGCGCACCTTGGGGACGTTTTCTCCAACGGTTACTTTCGAGAATATCGCTCTCAGTGCGCGCTGGTTGGCTGGCTGAACAAAACCGCACGAATCGTACAACACGCCGTGTACTACGTCACACGAAAGTGATCGTCCGAGAATACGTCCCTTGCTTTCTCGGTTGATCACTTTCTGGGATTTTTTCACGTGACGTAGCGTCCAGCCGACAGCTCACTGGAGCGACCTGTATACAACGGGCTTCGTACATCTTGTGCGCTGGCTTAGTCAACAGAGCGCACTGAAATTGTTATTCCTGAAAGTGATCAACTGATTATGCGTTCTCAAGACCTAGGCCTGTCGTGAACTCGGCTTCTTGCAGCACTACTGCGTTTGACTACATGCACCAGTCTGAAATAATGCAACCGGTAGGTTTCCATACTACAGCCATTCCACAGAAAATCGGCGACGTCATCGTACAAAAAAATTCAGACCGAACTCATCTACGATGGCTATCCGAATATGTGAATAGCCGAAACGGGTCTTGTATGAGGCGTGTACTGCAGCCGGGGCTCCTCTCGCACTTCCTTCTGGACACGCTACGCCACCTAGCGGCGCGCCCCGGAAGTCTGGACGTGGCTTCCAAGACTGTTGGGTTGAGGTTTTCTTCAGGGATGCCCTTCAGTAGACCATCAAAAAATATTTGCCGCTTGACGCGCACGGCTGAATATTCTTCCTAATTGAAAATTAAAACGGAATGCCATAAAATTGACTTGTGATTCTTGGTCTACATAGCATATGTTGTCATAGACTGGCAGTGTGTCACGCTGATCTTGATGCACATTATGTGCATGAATATTTTAGACTCTATTAGTGCTTATGTAGAAAATTTACAAAACCCTGTACTGGACCGGCTGTCACACACTGAAGCACTGAAAAAATATTAGTCGCCATTTGTCAGCCTATACCAAGCTGACACAATATGCAGTTATTTGAGGGTTTATCATATGCTCTACTTGCATTTGTATTGACATTACAACCATTCTATTTTTTAGTTTCCGTTGACAAATGTAGGAAATAAAGAAGGGGAAAGAAATTGTGGTGCAGTGTGATAAGGTGTCGGGTTGCTGTGCTAAGGAACCCGTTTGATACCGGTGTCACACACATACTTCTGATCACGATTGGTATCGATCCGGATGAAGATTATCGACTGCGACTGGCTCTCTTGCGCATTTTGTGCAAAGGAGCCAATCACGACCGAGAAATTCGATCCGGATCGGGCTTGACCGCGATCGAAAGCGCGCCGTGTGACACCCATATGATGTGGGGTCAATTCCACCCAGAGTTGAATAAATTTTAGAGGAAATTTAGAGGCCCCATGGTTCCCGTTCTTCTCATACAGCGCACAATGGCATTCAAGTGAAAACCAATCTTGAGCATTGCTAATGTAAAACATGGTTATAATTTTTTTGAGATATTAAGGGTGCATGTAAATGCAGATTGTCACATTGGTAGTTGCTTTCAACAAAACTTTTAAGAACATTTCAATTCATCTCAACGAGACACCTCATAACTATAATAACCCAACTATTGTAGACCCTATAAAGGTGTCCACAAATCGGATTTCTAAACATTAAGTACTGTGCACCTGCATTTAGCTTACCTTACACGATTTACATAAGCACCTTTACAACCAGCACAGAATGATTGTCCGGCAGTGAAAAAAAGTGAAAAGAACCTAATTTAAAATTATTCATGCTCCAATTCCCATCTTGATAAACTAGTTTGTAGTTACATATTCTATTCAAAGTTTTAACAAGTGCATCTTCTCCACAAAGTCCATGTGGTCATTCAGTAAACAAATATTTAAAAAAAAGTTAGCTAGACAGTGCTTTGGTTTAATGTTTGTATGGCTTTTGCAGAAATTGAAGTTTCCTTAAGCTCCTTTCCTCAATTAGCCTTTACTTCAGTTGCCGAGTACTTTTGTTCAATACTGAATGTCTTCACATATTCGCTTACCAGGACAGAGGGACATAGGCTAAATGGCCATTGTTAAGCACTTATTCTGGTGTGAATGATCTTTGTACTCCTGTGTATACCAGTGCCGTACGCTACCACAGTTACCAAGCTGCCATTATCACCTTGGTAATAAAGGCAGGCAATAGAAACAAACTGGTCAATCCAGTAGTTATCCTGCTCACTCTTGTGGCCTGAAGTACTAACAGGTGTCGCAGCAATTCTGAGGTACTATCATGCTCAATATGCATTGCAACACGAGCATACACCCACCAATTTTTTCAATAATAAAAATTACAAGTGCCATTTTTCTTCAAAACAGGGTGCTACCAGTAATTAGAAGTGTTCACCATTTTTGTGCAGGCACTGCTATGCTGCCATACAGCCACGGCACGGCAGTCACACACACATACACAAAAAAAATCAGATTCTTGTGTTGCAACTTGTATTAAGTGCAAAGCACATGGAAGCGTTCTTTCAGTTCTTTAATTTGGAAGAGAGGGATTAAATACAAGAATCTGCAGCAATTTCCCAGTGAATGCGCATATCTCAAAGAAAATGACATATAAAGTATCAAGTTTGTTACAGGTCAAGAATGCAATGCCAAGTGCCCCTCAAAAAGAATAGCAGTACATTTACTGCTGCCGAACAAAAGGGGCACCTCCATTTCATGTTGGTGTAAGGAACTTCTTTTTGAAGTGTGGAGGGAGGAAGGGGAGGTAAATGATGCTTTTTTGAGAGGATCCTCCCTTAAACTCTTGACCAGTGAGTGACTATAGTTCACTTGTCTTAAATGCTGAATACATTTCAGCATGATTAGTCGGAACTCGCTAAACTTTCCTTTATTAGAAGTTAATCACGGTAACTACGTTTTGGTCATGCTTCTTGCTCTGGTTGCGCTGTGGCTAATGTTGAGCTTTACGTCACGCTGCTGACATCTTGCAGCAGTGAAAACAAACAAATATCAGATATGACACAGCTTGGAGTGGGAAATGTGTATCGGGAGAAATGTGTGAAAGTGATATCTGCATTTGATATCGAACTAAGTTGTTTACTTTTTTTGTTTACTTTTTTTCTCGTGTTTTTAAAGATTTAGTCAAATGTGAATTCCCTGTTACAAAGGCATGGCCATATTTCAGTTGCCACTGCCTATGGCATGCATAATAGGTAACAAATAAGACTTCAACAGCAGCATACAATGATGTATTCAGATTTACTGATGAAACATTGTTGGTTACACTCTCAGAGGAATTAGCTGCTACTTCTTCTGTTTCTTTTTCTCAGCTTCATCTTCTTTTTCCTTCTCAATTTCTTCAACATACTTTTCAATCTCCTTTGCTTCCAGCATCTGGAAAGAAAGAAAAAATTGACTATAATGTTGCAATGGACATGCTCTCAATTGACAAGCTCCTCAAAGCAGCAGTTATAACTTCACGCACCAGTCAAGCACTCATCGTTTCAATAATGAAGCTCTCCTCTAATCATGGCACTTCCTTTTGGCTTTGAAAGCAAGTCACACAATGCTATGAAACACTCAAAAGATGTCCACATCACCTTCATACTACTACGAAACATATGTGTATTAGAACAAATGCCAGAACATATTGTCTTCTAAGCAGTTTCCAATAATTCACTGTACTGCAGCAGTTTTGGCAGCAATGCACTGCCAAAAGTGCTGCAGTACAGTGAAGCAGCAAAGTGCAGTGGACTACATAACAGATTTTCAACTTCTTACCACTCGCAATCTCTAAACTAAAATTAAATTATGGGGCTTTACGTGCCAAAACCACAATATGATAATGAGACATGCCACAATGGGAGACTGGATTAA
Source organism: Dermacentor albipictus (assembly GCF_038994185.2). Taxonomy (NCBI): domain Eukaryota; kingdom Metazoa; phylum Arthropoda; class Arachnida; order Ixodida; family Ixodidae; genus Dermacentor; species Dermacentor albipictus. Next base: position 179,102,428 of record NC_091821.1, on the reverse strand, counting down.
TTTCGACCACCTGGGGTTCTTCGACCTGCACCTGTATGCAAGTACACTGTCGTCCTTTATGAAAGGCAAAGTGTAACTCTTGTAAGGCGAGAGACAGCGCTGTTACGTTTCGACTGTGCTCGCGCAACACGCTTGATTTGTTGGAAGCAGATGATGCGCTGCAGGCATCGCCCATTGCTCGAGCGGAGAGGGAGCGTAATCTAGCAGCGCTTGTCCACAGGCCATCACTCATTATTTTGTTTGCCAATAAATGACACCAAAAGCAGATTTGCTTTTTTTAGCTGTCAGTTGATGGCACTGTAGGCAGCCACCGCAGAGCACAGGCCACGCGCTTGCATGTGCCCTTTCATAAAGGATGACAGTGTACATGAGCATTTTTGCATTTTGCCCCATCGAAAATGCACGACTGGGAGTCGAACTTGCGATCTCGTGCTTTGCAGTGCAACGCCATAGCCATTAAGCCACCTTAGCAGGTACAAACTCTAAACAAAAAGAACAGCTAACATTCAAGATATATAATATCATTTACTAATATGAGCTGTACGTCACATGCAGTGTGCAGAAAACCAAGCCTTCTCAAACTATTTGTCAAACTAGTTGTCCACGGCTCACTAGACTATACCCGTCTTGTACAGGATGCACTGTGCCAATCAATTGTGTTTTTGTCAACACAAGCATGCTGAATTACATTAATGAATACAATGCAGTTCATTGTTGACGGGAACACACGAATGTACAACATGTGCAAATTTCTCAGTTAGGCAAATGTAAAATCGCCTGGCTTTGCAGTAGATGACTTGTGCTTGGTGGTGATGGTACCTTCCTATGAAAGGTGCTACACACTTGTACACTGCAATAACCGAGCTTTAGCTGGCACTTGCAGCTAGAGCACCTGCAAAGTGAGCTGCATATTACAGTGTTACCTCTAACAATGGACCACACTGTACAAATAGTGACACGAGGCCCTGATAGCACAATTTGGTAGACTTCTATAATTCTTTCTTTCGTGATGTGTTGTAATTTCAGAGATTCCTGTTACTGAATATGCACCTGACAGGTTTACAAAAGTTTTAACCAACTATGCTAACCCTGCCTGCCATGTCTCGTAGTTCACCCCACACTAGCCATGGCCTTCCAACATTAGACAGCTTTAGTATAGCGTACGCTATTCCATTGCGTACGCTAAAAAATAGCGGGTATAGCGGGCGTACGCAACGCAAACGAGTTAGCGTTAGCGTTTTTGCGGGGTTTGTGGAGTTTGCGGGAAACATGGCGGCGGTCCCGGCTGCCCGCTTCGAATTGAATTTGGCGTTGCTTTTGTAAAATGCGCTTCGTTCGTAGCAAATTACTGTGTAAACGGCTTTCGCTTAGTCTCAGGTCGCTTCGATGACAGAGTATTATGGATAACTTCGTGGTGTTTTGGAGATCTCTTCTCGTTTCGAACGAGTCGAAGCCTAACGAAAGAAACGTTTGAGATGTCAGCGCCACCTATCGCTACAGGTGCGAAATAGCCGCAACAACGGCATATGGCCTCCGAGATCCGAAGATATCACCGGCCAACTAAAACTGTAGAAAACGTGCACTGCTTAGCGTACGCTATATCATAGCGTATAGCGTACGCTATAGTTACATACGCTAAACTAAAACTGTCTATTATCTACCAAACTGGAGTGGCCTAAGTGGAATTGCCATGAAAAATGATTACCACAACAAAATAACCAGTGCAAACAAATCTAACCTTCAATGGCTTTCCACGCTCCATCACTGCCACTTCCAGGTTGTGGCCTTGGATAACCTCCAGTAGAGCACGTATTGCTAGTTTCACTGCACCTTCATCGGACTCCATCTTATCTGCAGAATAGTTCTTCTCAAGGTACTCACGTACTGTCTTGGCACTCCTTCCGGTGGCATTTGCCTGTTACAACAGAACAACATGCATTTTCTATAAGGCTCTGAACACAGCAGATGATTCATAAAGCATGAAATGTGCAACTTCTAATCAATATCATGTGCCCATAGCAAGAAACTTTTGTACGGAGGATGGGGGGAGGGGCATGCCTCAGGGTAAAAGAAAGGCCAAAAATTTATTCCCATTCAAGCTAAGGGAAATATACATACAAAAAATCTAGAGCATCACAGCCAAAGTTAGTCTTTTGAGGCCAGTGCAAAATTAAGACATCTGTGATAACCACAAATGTGAAGCATGTAAACTTCCTATGGTCAATGTAAGAATGTTACTTGGCAGACTTTCCCTGCATCAATGACTCCTTGTGTGCACCATCGTCTCAAATGAACCTTCTTGCATCCATGAGGTGCCACAGTGTATACTTCTACATAAACTACTTTGCAGGCTATAGACAGTATCCACGGCACTGCCAGCAGTGTAATGCGGCAATGACGAGCACAATCCTACATGCCAGCCAGAATATGCAAGCATTTAGCAGATGTAGCCGTGCAAATAGCACTGAAAGACCATTTGTCCACTGCAATCTGAAGGCAAGAGAGTTCATTCGAACTTGTTGGACAAGTTGGTAACAGTAAACAACGCCATCTGTGCACACAAACAGCTTGTTGGGTTTCTTCTAGCATCCAGCTTTCTTGCTGGCGCAGCTAATGTGTGGACACAGGGCAGTCTAGAATCTGCTCTAATGAATCTGTGTCCTCGTGCAATGCAGGATAGTTTATTACAATTGGCAAGACTAATTTTGGCTATCTGTGCTCAATTTTCAGACAGCCTCCGAGGTCCTCCCGCAAAAAGAGAGGGCACCATATCAAGAAGAACCTTAATGTAATTTCGAGTACAACAGATTACATGTTTTCTCATCTGGCACCTTTTTTTCTAAGCAATTTATCACTTGTGCTCGTGCTTATGTTGTTTGTTTGTCTTAAATCTGCAGAGAGAGAGAGAGAGAGAAACAACTTTATTGAGCCGAGCTCGACATCTTCTTAGACGCCGTTGATGGAAGTGGTTCCCTCTTCACGGGACCCATATGCTTCCCTAGCCGCCTGGCCCCTGGAGATCAGGACGAGCTGGTCTTCCAGGGCGGTGCTGGTTAGCAAGGTCTCCCATCGCTCGGTAAGGGTGGATGAGGCATGGGGTAGGGTAGTGGGGCAGTTAAGAGGTGGGGGGATCGCCTTGATGAAATTGCATACTCCAATGACGTGTTGGAGCGTGCCTAAATGAGTTTCGCAGAAGTTACAATCCTTCTCGTACCTCTCCGGGTACATCTTGTTTAGAAGGTAAGGGTGCGGGAAGGATCCTGCCTGTATTTGCCTGTAGATCGCTTGCTGTTCTCTGCTAAGCGATTTGTGAGGATCGGGGTAACGGCGCCTCTCCGTCTTATAATGGTTCGTAATGTCTCTGTAAGTAAATATGGACTGTGGCTCATCTTCCTCAACCCGGTGTTCCATCTCTCGGGCGAACTGGTGGGCAAGTTCGTTGCCCTCCAGCCCAGAGTGAGCCGGTGTCCATATTAACTCAACCTTCCTTTCAGGTATGTCGCGTTTCCTTTGGAGAATATCTAGTGCCGCAAGAGACACCCACCCCTTCCTGTAGTTGTTATACGCCTTTTGCGAGTCGGTGACAATTCTTCCCACCTTGGGCTGCGTGAGTGCTAGCGCTATAGCGGCCTCTTCTGCCACCTCTGGAAAAGACGTCTTGATGGAGGCGTAGGTTACGAGCACATCCCGCGTCGTAACTGCCAGCGTTGCTTTCGATGAAAACTTGGGTAGCGAAGCGTCTGTGAAGAGAGTGACCCCCTCTTCCTCTTCTACTATTTGACCCAAAGTCTCCGTCAAGGCCGCTATACGAGCTGCTCTGCGGCCGTCGTTACGACCCGACGTCATGTTTCTAGGCAGTGGCTTACTGTGGATTTTATGCACCCACAACCTGGGTAACGGCCCCGTTTCCTTCCGCTCTGCCTCTTGCCAGCGCAACTTGGCAAGAACGCGACGTCCCGCCGACGTCTGACTGAGCCGAACTCTTTGATTAGATAGATGAGCTTCTATTAGCTCTTCGACGACGTTGTGCTTGGCCATGCCGAGAAGCTTGTCGGTCGAAGAATGCTTCGGAATGCCCAGCGCCAACTTGGTTGCCTTTCGTATAATGACGTTCAACTGGTCCCTGTCTTTTTTCAGTAACTTGAGGTACGGCGCCGCGTAAACGATGCGCGACGTCAAGAAGGCCTGGACGAGCGTCAGTACATCGTCCTCCTTCAATCCCCTTTGTCTGTTTGTGACTCTTCTGATCATGTTCGAAATTTGTTCCGTTGAAACTTTGATTTTGTCGATCGACGCTCCCGCCTTGCCATTGTTCTGGAAGATGACACCCAGGATACGTGCTTGCGTGGTTGGTGTTATGGTCGTCCCGTCGATGGTGATGCGTACGTTCTCTTGGTCTCCTTTCTTTCTTCTTGGCTTGATGACGAGTAACTCGGACTTCTGTGGCGAGCAACTGAGGCCGCACGATTTAGCGAAATCGTGCACGGTCTTTGCCACTCTCTGAAGGGTCTCCTCCATCCAACTCTCCGACCCTGCCCTCGACGTCCACACAGTGATATCGTCTGCATAGAGAGCGTGATCTATGCCCTCTATGTCTTGAAGCAAAGTCGGGAGAGGGAGGAGTGCCAGGTTGAAGAGAAGCGGCGAAAGAACCGATCCTTGCGGAGTGCCTCTGTCTCCCAGGGCTATCGGTTCCGACTTCTCCTCTCCAATTTTGATGGTTGCCGTTCTATTGGTTAAGAAATCCTGCACATATTTGAATGTCCGCTTTCCGCATCCCGTTTGGTGCAGGTTACGAAGAATACTTTCGTGTGTGACGTTATCGAAGGCCCCCTTGAGATCGAGCGCCAGGATAGCTCTTGGCGTAGGGGTCTTCGCTTGCTTGATAACCAGCTCGTGTATTTGCACCAAGACGTCTTGCGTGCTCAGGTGCCTCCGGAATCCGTACATGGTCGGTGGCATCTGATCAGTGACATCCAAATGTCTCTGAAGTCTCTTGAACACCATAAGCTCGACCACCTTCCCTACACATGACGTGAGGGAGATGGGGCGTAGATTGTCGACGTGGGGTGGTTTCCCTGGCTTGGGAATGAAATGCACCTCCGCTTCTTTCCATTCTTTTGGTAACGAGCCCTTCTCCCAGGACACGTTGACGAGGTTTAGCAGTTCAGCTCGGCTTTTGTCGCCCATATTTTTTAGCATCTTGTATGTAACGCCGTCAATTCCCGGTGCGCTGCCTTGATTACTTTCATCGATGGCCGTAACCAGCTCCAGTTCGGTGAAGGCTTCGTCCATCTCGACGTTGCTATCGCCTTCATACTCGTGAGTCGGGTTACCGCTCTTCTCAGTCTTGAGGTATTTACTTGTGAGTTCACGAATGAGCTTCTCCCCGTCCCCGTCGTAACTGTTGATCGTTCTTGTGAGGTCTCGGACGCATGCGCTCTTGCTTTTTAATGGATCTATGAGGTGTCGCAACAGCTTCCAAGTCTTCTTCGTAGACAGTGTGCCTTGCAGGTCATCACACATCTTCATCCAGTTTTCCCTGCATAGTTGTTCCGCATACTCGGTCACTTGCTTGTTGAGCGCGTGTATACGTTTGCGAAGCTTCTTGTTATGTCTTTGCCTCTTCCACCTTCGAGTAAGACCGTGCCTGGCCGCCCACATGTGACTAAGCCTGCTGTCTACGAAGGGAATTTGCGTGGTAGTAGTAATCTTCTGCGTAAATTTCTTTACAAATTCGCGTTGCTTTTTGGCCCATGCCTCATACGTCTTGGTGTCTTGGTTTTCGTCCTCGCCTTCACTGTCTGCGCTTCTACGTAACCGGTCCCAGTCTGTAATGTTGGCTTGACCCAGTTTCGCCTTGATGTCAGTCCCCCCGAGGGTTACACAAATTATATCGTGATCCGAGCCAAGATTTTCCCCCGTGTTACGCCAAGTTACGTCGAGGTTCCCCCGAACTAGCGTCAGATCAGGTGTGGTGTCTCTGACCGTGCTAGTGCCTGTCCTGGTTGGTACGCCCGGTTCGTTAACCACCTCCATGTCGTAGTCCTCTATAGCTTTAGCCAATTGGTTTCCTCTTTTTGACGAATATTTATAACCCCACATCGTGTGGGCGGCGTTAAAATCTCCTAGCACTAAAATCGGTCTTGTTTTTGCTTCTTTAATGCAGTCCAATATGGTGCCTTCAAAGTCAATGACCCTGCTGGACGGTCGGCAATAAGCATTCAGGACGAAAAAGTTCTTGTCCCCCCCCCACTCTTCTGCTGTGAATTTCGATGAGCGTATGTTCGTAGCCTCGCTGAGCGGTCACGTGTTGTGTGGCCGCCACGTTGCTGCGGACCAAGATCGCAGTACCCTTTTCGCTAGGGTCCGTATACGTAATGTATCCCGCGAGCTTGGCCCGGCCGTTGGTCTCTTGTAACGCTATGATATCCGGTTTTTGGTCCAATTTATCAACGAATAGTTGTAACTCCCCTATCTTGTTTCTAATACTCCTACAGTTCCATTGAAATAACACCGCAGTCTCTTTCTGCTTTCCTTTAGTCTTCGTCATTTTCTACTTTTTGAGCGGTAGATTTGCGCACGGAACCAACTTTTCGCGGCCTGACCCGTAGATTAAGCCGTGGTGACTTCATCTTGGCAACGGTGAGATGCTTATTTTTCGCATCCATCGTCATGACTCTAACGGAGAGTTGGCTGCATTTGGCCTCCACATTATCCATTCTTACTGTTAGATTGTTCACTTGCGCAGACATTTGGGAAACTTGGCTGGAGATTTGCGTAAGCATTCTCATGACGGACTCCATTGTCGGAGCAACGGCGGCCTCAGCCTTCTCTTCCTCCATGGCAACCACTGCCGTTTCTGCCTGTGGAGTTTGCGTCACTGACTGCGTCAACGCCGGTGATGTGATCTGCGCCGATGACGTGATCAGCTTCGTCACCGCTGGAGTAGCGCTGGTGGTGTCTCTCTTGGGTACTTTCCTTTTAACTGCAATGACGTCATTATCACTGTTCTTTGTTCTACTGAGCGTCTCGATACGGTCCATCATTGCTTTTATCTGATTGTTTTGGTCCTTGATTTGATTGTTCTGCCTCTCTATCATCTCCTTGAGTTCCAAACAGTGTCTACACTCGTTGTCTTTGGAAGGGCGGGAGGAGGGGAGGGGAGGGAAATTGCTATTGTCGAGAGCGACGGGAGACCCCGCTGCCCAGCCCACCTGTTTCTGCAGGTGTATTGCAAATCTGCAGCACTGTATTGCAATTGTGCTATTTCAACTAGCTCCAACACAAGCTTTAACGAGCAACACCTTCCAGAAAGGGCACAAGCACAAAGTGGTGCCATACCTTCACTGGATGTCCCACAATCTTAAAAAATCCACAAACAGGTATGGCATTCCTGCTTATTCAGCACAGCACCAGCTAGCCAACTTGCATCCATGCATCAACAAGAAAGCTGGATGCCAGATCAGCACACCAAAACATATATGAAGTACACAAACAGTGTTGCATATGCGATAGTCTTTGGCCATACTTCGCCCTTGCGCCATAAAACATCAAACATTCATTCATTCATACTGCTATGGTGTGAAAAGACCTCTGTAGGTCAATGTGCACTGCACCAATGACTGAGCACAGAAGCAAAACTACAGTTGAACCCACTTATAGCAATGTTCAAGGGCCACAAAAATTCCTTTGTTATAACAGATAATTGTTATAACCGGGTTGCATGAAAAAAATCAAGATATGGGGCTGGCAGAGCTGTTGTGAGAAAACAATATGGTGGGGTGGCCAGTGCCCCTCCCCACCACCTTCCTCCATCCAGCTGCTGATCGTGTTCACTCGTTTAACAGCTTCCTGGGCACTCCAATCGCGTGCAACAAGCCACGGTTGTCGGAGTTAAAGAATGGCACTGCTATAACAACTGCAAAGAGGGCTCACGAGTGGCAAGCAATATGCCAGCACCGCTGAGGCATTGCTTTGGTGGCCCTCAAAGGGGCCTTTTAAAGAATGCAAGAAGGTTGCCGTGGCAGCCTGTCAGCTTGAGAAATCCAGAAGGAACGTTGGGGAGAGATCGCCACAAGCATCTCGCCGAGTACTTCTCACTGGCTTGCACGAGAAAACCCTATGTCTGTCAGCCTTGCATGCTTTACGCGAAGCTCACCGACATCCTTCTCCAAGGCATCTAGGTGCTCCATGTGGTGCAGCAGAAGCTTCCTCACGAAAACAAATCATCGAAGGGACTGAACCATCTGCCGGGCCTTCTGTGAGTACAACGTTGAGGCAGCCTGCCCTACCGTGTCATCACTGCCGTCATCGTTGTCGCTATCCATGCAAGCATGTTCGCGATGATTGCCTCATCAGTTAGAAGCACTTAGTTTGCAAACCCATAGCTGTGCACTTTCTTTTCAAGCAAAGTGCAAAATTTTCTATTTTTGGAGTGAATCTTTCAATGGCGTTTTGACAATATCGTCCATACAGCAAATGACACTGAACAGCAAGTGTGCAGCTCATAATTCTACTTCAGCGATGGATAACGATTCACGTTGCACTATCTGCTTTTCTTCTGAAGTGACTCAAAACGCAGGCTACTGGATCCAAGCAGCGAGGTATCCATTTCACACAACGGAGAAGCTAACACTTGCATAAGAGCATACAATGGAAAATTCCATCAATTGGACTGCTGGTGCATGTGTGCGCTGGCCCATCAAGCAAGTTTTACGAGGGGTGCCTGAAAAGTTCGCAGCCCACCCATGAAATCTTTTTCGCATGGTCTTGTTCTCCAATGCAATATGTTATTCAGTTATTTGAATGGGCTCATGAGCAATCTGGATTTATTTTGATTTCTTTGGTTTCAGGTACAGCGGTTTAAAGCAAGGTTGCGAAGCTTAAATATGGAAATTGAGAGAAATTTGCAAAGCGAGCAGTCATTCAATACCTTTCGAAAAAAGGACTTAAACCACAACAAATTCACAAGGACATGCTGAAGACCTTAGGGGACAATGCTCCTTCTTATGCTATGGTAAAAAAGGGGGTTGCAAATTTCAAGCGAGGCCAGATCAATTGAAGATGCTGCGCGCAGTGATCATCCCTCAACAGCATGCACAGATGAAAATGTCCAAAAAGTTCAAGACGTTGTAATGGCTGATCGACGTGTCACACAGCGGCACATTGCAGAATGTGTGGACATATCAGTGGAGAGGGTTGGCCATATCCTAACACAGCTACTGAACATGTACAAAGTTTCGGCTTGATGGGTGCCCAGACTAAAGAACAAACGTCTGGTAGAACTTCACTCTGCAGAAAATCTGCAACTGTTTGAAGCTGATATTAATCTTTTTCTGCAGAGATTCGTCACAATGGATGAAACTTGGGTGCATCACTTTCGTCCCGAGTCAAAAGAAGCCTCGAAACAGTCGAAACATCCCACTTCCCCCCACCCCAAAAAGGCAAAGGTGGTTCCATTCGCTGGCAAGGTTATGGCATCAGTGTTCTGGGATTGCAAGGCTGTCATTCTCCTGGAATTCTTCCCGGACGGTCAAGCCATCAACAGCAAATACTGCGTAGCTCAGATTCTTTGTCTGAGGTCAGCAATTAAGGAAGAACAGTGAGGAGTGCGGTTTTACCAGGACAATGCGCCAGTTCACACATTGGCTGTTGCAATAGCTGCAATTCACTCCTGTGCTTTCTAAGTGCTTCAGCACTCGCCCTATTGCCCAGATTTGGCTGCCTCGCACTACAGTACCACCTATTCCCACAGGTGAAAAGGCACCTTGGTGGAAGTCGTTTTTCTTCTAATGAAGCCGTCATGGATGCCGTAAAAGATTTTTTGGAGGAGCAGGTCGAAACATTCTACCAAAGTTGAATAATGGAACTCCAAGTGTGATGGCATACATGTGTGCACTTCAAGGCAGACTATGCGAAAACTGATTGCAATATTTCGACCCACGGTCATTACGTCCGGGTCAGGCCACAAACTTTTCAGGCACCCCTCGTACCTGTCATGCTTTGCACAACCACAGCTGCTGCTGCTGCCAACGTTACATTGAACTGTAACCTAGCCTTTACTTCTTGCTGTTGCAAGCACCACCAGCTACAATATTGGAAGAGGCTTTCAACCAGCGTAGAATAAGAGGACACACCTGAATCATATTGTTGCTGTTGCCATCACCATCACATTATATAGCATGGTTTCAACAGTGAAAAGCATGTCTTCATAAATCATTGTTTATGTGTGTGATATATTGGCACCACAAGCAAATGACAGGCCAGAAAAATGTCATGTCCTGACTAAAGGAGAGATGTCTGGCAGCCCATTGGCAATTTACAGCATTGATAAATGGAATCACACTTGTGCTTCTTTCTCATAAACCCAATCATGAACTTCTTTATACTCATATCAGCGCATGCAATCTTTGCTAACAGCATTCGGGCTATGCTGCCTGCGACCACCAGGCTGACCACAGGCTGTTTATGGAGTTCCTGGATATGCCACTAGTTCTAATGTCCTGGGTAATGTCCTGGGAACTTAACATCCAGAGTTCTGGAGTGTCAGGAGTACCACAAGAACAGCACCACACAGCCGAAAGACACATAACTAGCTGTTTAGCCAGTGCAGTGTTATGTCGCATTATAATTTGTGACAATATGATGGAGGTGTATAGCAGCCTGTGTACTTTTGAAAAAGGCTGTACATTTATAACGAATATAGGATACAACACAGGTATTTCATTATTTCATGCAACTTAATTATAACAAGGTTTGATTTCATTCATTCTGGTGCAACAATACATGAACGTGTTATACCAACGTTCCAAGTGTTGACTCCCCCCCCTTCTGTGTGATCATTCTCTGAGGCTGATAGATTAAAAGATATTTCAAAATGACATCTTTTTCCCCCTCTTTTAACGCACATATGAAAGGGAAAGTTGGCATCCACCCGAAAGTACAACAAAGCTATAAATGAAACCCCATATGGGTTTCTCGGAAAGAAAGTACCAAAGCTGAAGAAACATTTACAGGGTTGCTTCTGACACTATTGCCTTTCCAGGACAGTGATGATGATCTATCGTGTTTAATGGCGTAAGGGCCAGGTATGGCCAAAGAGCACCAAGAAATGGTATTGAGCGATCAATGGATTGGTGAATAGCTGTAAGTAGATGTAATGTGGCTGTACAGAGACCTAAAATTCATTGCTGTATAAATGCATAAAACATAATTGCAATAAAACTATCGCAATGTCTAGAGTGAGGTGGGCCATGTATACAAATGATGTATAAATTTAAACATTCAATTATTAGTAATTTTTCAAGCAGCACTACTGCCTCACCAGGGCATTTGTATGCAAGGGCCTGGAGCTGTGTGTTATTAGCCCAGAGAATGACCTACAGGGACGCTACAAGCACCGCTCGCGTAACGTCAGGGCACGGACTTGCACCTGTCTGCTGCAGTTCGGGCAGTGTCCAGGCACCTTCTGCAATGTTTCCGTTTGTTTGCTCTCGTTCCCTATGCTTGTATACTTATGACGGCCGCCTAGAAATATATTTTTAAATGTCTTCGTTCACGAAAATGTATTCAAAAAGCTTATTTTCTAGACAATATATTTTTCAAAGGTAACGCTACAGTGCCAGGTGAAGGAGCACAGAGGACACCGCCGGTTTTCCATTCCCACAGATCTACACTTTGCAGCGGTAGCTCACGTGAATAATAAAAGCATAAATGCAAAAACATGGAACATAAGAATCCAATTAGAATATCATACCTGCCGTGATGCAACATGCATCTCGGAAAAGCTGGCATTCTATGACTTCTACAACATTTACCTCAATTTTAATCCACTAAAACATATTTGCTCACAACGTTCATGGTATAATAACGAATGTTTGAATTTCTTCATAGTATCACTCGGCAGTAACACGAGGACTAATCACGCTGTCGTTGTTTATTCACTGCAAGAGCAACAATGCAGTTTAAATTCTACGAGCACTACTTGCTTCTTCAAATGCTTCTCAAAATTAGGCCATTCTTCAACGGTTAGCTTTAAGTGGCGGTAATTTGAAGTAAAGCCAATTGAAGCTTACAGCTATTGGCAGCATATGGAAAGGAACATACCAATATGTATTCCCTTTTCTGTGCTACACGTTCAACTCATTTGAGCAATTTATTGGGGCTTGTTGCTCAAGGAACAGACATGATGAATCTGTTTGGCGAACTGACACAGGCTGCTCGGCCCAAATTTTTGAAGGGAAATATGCCTTTTGGACCGTTTGGCCTACAGCCAGAAAGAATCCGAAGCCTTATCAGTAGTATCGGACATACTGAAGATATATCATTATTCCGCAGTGGAGGTAAAAAATCCAGTGAATTCATGTGAGGCTTGTGGTGCCTTCCTTATTAGGCGGGTATGCGAGTTTCTCTTTGATGTATTGATGAAGTGAATAGTTTTCCGTTTGAATAATTAAACAACGCAGGTTCGAGACGTGAGGCAAAAAGTACATGCTTGAATTTTCATTTTCAAGGCAGCCTATGCTGTGCTGTCGTGCCTTAAGTATACTTTAGGCATTGCAATTGGCACTGTAAAAACTGCATCAGGGTTTCAATTTGAAGTTGTAGTGAACTGATGTGTTTCATGAACCATGCATGCCTTGCCATATAACAACAGTCGGCTGGTTCCGTTGTGTGAGGGGTATGTTATGTTGATCGCGCTACAATCCAAGATCATGTTACCGTACCAACTCGCCCAACTTTCTATCCTTTTGCATTACATTTCTTGTACACAGGGCTCTTTTCAATGTGAACCTTTCTAGTGATGCCAATGTTGCTTCTTTGATTGCAATAACTGTTTGCAAAGCCCCAACAGTGGCATGGTACTACTGTAGAACAGGCAGATGCCTTCTGGATAATCAAGCAATTTTTGCAAGCATGAATCCTTCAACAGGACACTCCCGAAGGATGGCCCGTATACTGAACTCGGAGCTCTGGTGACGGAGTCCGTTTCTTCAGGGACAAGCTACTAGTTTTGTGCGGGAGAGCCCCAACTGCGGAAGGCCAACGAAGATGTTTTCGGGGATGAATTAGGATAGCGGAGCAAACCACGGAACTCCTATGGGCCCATGCTCGTCTTTCGTTACTGGAGAAGGATAAGACTACATGGGACCAAAGAAAAGTGTTTGTACTCGGCAATCAACAACTCCCAGGAAACATCGAAAATACTCTGCACAAGGGACCAAAGTTTGCCTGTGAACCTGATTTGTCACCTCCGAAAAAGGTCTGCTTGTCTAGCTACCTTTCTCGTTGGGTCACTGAAGACTTTCGACCAAGATGTGTGACTGAGCGTGTTGATGTGATCGCAAGGACAGCACCTCAGCCCTGTAAGTCAGACAACCTATCTGGTGTGCCGCGTTTTTTCGTCAAGCATCAGCTAAGGTTGTTTGGAACAACAACAAAGAAGGTTTCTTTGTTGTTGTTCCCGAGGAATTGTACACACAAAGAGCTAAAACTGCTATTGACAAAAATTTTGTTTAAAAAAGGACCAACTTAAAAAAAGTAAAGAAAGCTGCAATTGATTTGCTTGAGCGCCTCGTGTCGGGAGTAAATTCAAGGGATCGCACCTCGACATGTTATTTAGTGCTAAGACACATAAGCCAGAAGTTCCTTTTCGAGCCATTATTTCTGAAAAAGGAACGTGGCCGTACATTGTCTCAACCTTGGTGCATAATGTGCTATCTCCAGTTCGTCTTCAAGATCCCTTCCTAATAAGACATTCAGAAGAAATTGTAGTTTTCCTAACCAAAAATAATCCAGGTAAATGCTCGGAAATCAGTGTTGATGTAAAAGCTCTTTTTTATTCAAACAGAACTAATGTGCCTTATTATCTCATGCGTAATTCTATCAGCTCTGGAAGCAGAGCTTTGACAATTGTTTAGGGAAGCTCTGAACTCGGCAACACTAAATGGACAGTTGTAAGGTTCATTTTCATTACACTTCCTGTTCAGCGGTCTGCTTTCTGCTAATTGTTTTTGCTTAAGCAATGACTCGAAATAGTGTTCTGAGCTAGATGCAAGCTTGAAATGTTGCCCAAGGGCATTAGCCTTGGTCATCGACCAAAGGCAGACGGTAAGCTGATGGTCCATTAATTTTGTCAGCCGGTTCCATACTTTTCCTTCTTGAGTATAGGAATTAATGCTGGAGACATATTTTCCCCAGCTTTTTCTTCTAGCAATGCACTATGTTCGTCTTCCTTTGCACTTTATATGTTTTAAGTTAATTAGGTTTTCAGTTGTTGTAGACTGAAGTAGCATGCCTCAAGCCTTTTTCTGTTTTTTCCCCCCATGTTCCTGCAATCTTTGTTCCACCAGGGCATGCACTTTTTCTTTGCAGTCTCATTCGTTTGTGGAATGCACTATACTATGGTGTCAATGATAAAAGCGGTAAAATAAGTATCGTTTATATTGCAATCGTTAAGAGCATTGCGAAGCATATGTGTCATTTGGTTAAATCTTTCCCAGTATGCAGATGTATTTTCCACTGAGTGGCATGTGGGGGAGGATCATCTTCTGTAGTTGTAAGACATACAGGAAAATTACCACTGTCCTAATGGCTCATAAAAACATTCCATTCTAAAAAGGGTACTAAGGTCAGGGACGCTACGGTTTAAGTCTATAGATAAAGTACAGTAGAACCTCATTAAACCGTACCCACTTAAGTAGTAGTTTCATTTTAAAAGTAGTAAAGTCAAATCCCTCGCTCAGCAGCCATTGAACATAATGCATTTTGCATCTGCATAAACTGTACTAGCTTATTGCGTATGTATCGGTTAACACGTATAGTGTTTCCACTTTTCGTAGCGAAATCGTGGCGGTACGTTGGCCCGGCAGAACAATGAGCCTCAGAGATCGGAACAGCCTTCAAGCGCAAACGCAGAGGCTGCTTGGAAGGGTGAAGCCACATCAACATCAGCATCATTTCGGCGCCGTGTCAGAGCGTTGCGGCCCATGTTGCGGTGTCGTGCAAGCTAGGACAAGTCGGGTGCTCAGCATAGAAGAAAAATGTGACATCGTTTGCTGTCGAACATGGCATGAAGAAGTCGGTGCTGGCACGCGAGAGGGATCTATCGTTGACTACAGTGTGTGGCATTTGGAATGCGAAGGAGAAGTTAGTTGGTAATGTGCTGAGACCGTGAAAATACGTTGGCTACGAGGTTCGACTTCTTGCCATTGTTGCCTCTGTTATTGCCGAAGTGTCGCCTAACGACAGTGATGAGGATGACACGGAAAGCGACAGCACGAGCGATTCAGGCTCGACAGTGGCAGATGCTGTGCATTATGTCGCCCTTCTGCAGGTGTTTGTCGAGAAGAGGAGGCTGGTGGAAAAGCTAGCTCATAGCTTGAGCGAGTTTGAGGCCACCATTGTCGCTGCTAGCCTGCCGCAGCATCAAATAAAAATAACCCTTTTGTTATGCAAAGTGAATAAATACTGCATGTTTTCTGCCCTTTCATCGCACTCTCTCGCATTTTTTTCAGGTAAGTGGCCGAACTCTCGCTATTTTGCTTAAGCAGTACTACCGTTTAGTACGTACTTTTTCCGAGCTCTGCCCAACTACGGTTTAACGAGGTTTCACTGTGCATGTATTATGTGCTAGACTATAAGATGTAGGTACTTTCCTATGTAGCACGCAGGTGCCTGAAGAAAAAAGGACTTGTTCTATGATTCGGCCCCTTGTATCGCATCGCGAATCTCCCGAAAGTGTATTGTGTGCGTTGAAATCACCAACTAGTATGTCAGGTTCTCGCACACCATCTATTAATCCCTTAGGCTCTGTTGTAAAGGGTCCATAATTAGGTGGTATGTAGTGAGAACAAATGGTAACTAGTTTTCCAAACAATAAGGCTCGAACCCCAACTGCCTCAAGAGGCGTCTGGAGTTCTGAAGCCCGACATACTACGCACTTAATGATTATTGCAACATCACCGGACAAGGCGTTAGCATTGCATGGTCCTAGCAAAAAATGGTGAATTGTGGCAGAAAGCCTGTCTGGGTAGGTTTTAAGTATGTTTGTTGTACAAACAGCATCTTAGGATTAAATTGATGTACGAGTTCTTTGATGTCATCGAGGTTGTGGAGAGAAGACCTCTCACGTTGCAGCGCAGTACTTGTATACAGTCGAACCCCGCTACAACGAACGTCGCTTCAACGAAATTTTCGCTTCAACGAAATATTTCCAATTCCCCGTCAGCTCGCTATACAAAGTAATGGAACAAATTTCTCATCACAACGAACCATTTTTGGGGCGCGTTTCCGCTTCAACGAAATTTTTGCTATGCGAAGCTCGATTTAAAAATATATCTTACAATAAAACAAGCATATCGCCGCCCATCTATGTACTTCCATAGGCCCACGCTGCTTTGTTTCGCTAAACATTCGCTGGACCAAACTAATCCACTCACTGAAACGCACATGATCACCGCCATAGCTTGGTGTTGATGACTATCGGGCTGGCTGCCTTGCGACAAGGCGCGGGGGCAAGCTCCCGTTTTCTTCCAATCCAATTCAGAGCCGCAACCAATCCGTTGCCAAAGGACGCAGCAGCCTGGCAACAGCAGCGCGTTTGCCCTAGTTTTTTTCACTCGTGCTTGTGCTGCTAGTGCGCTGTAATGAATGCGAGCATGGCGACTTCATCTAGAAAGCGGAAGTTCCTCTCGCTTGAAGAGAAGGCACGGATTATCAGCGCGGCATCCAGTGGCAGGAAAAAGGGAGATGTTGCAGCGGACTTCGGCATCTCACAGAGCACGCTGTCAACGATCTTGAAGTCGAAAGACGCGATAGCGCAAGCTCTTTCTTCGGGGACATCCGCGAAGCGGAAAAAGCTGACGCAAGCGGCTCATGAGGACCTTGAGAAGGCTCTGTACACGTGGTTCCTCGACGTGCGCGCAAAGAAGATGCCGGTCAGCGGAAACATGTTGCAGCAAAAGGCACTTGGCTATGCCTGTATGCTGGGCATCAATGATTTCAAAGCCAGCTCAGGGTGGCTGACCCGTTTTAAGGCCAGGCATGAAATCGTCGCTAAAGTGCTGTGTGGGGAGTCGGCCTCATCAGACGCCGACGCTGCATCTGCTTGGGCATCAGCTACTGTGCCGGAATTAATGGAGAAATATGCCACATCAGACATATACAATGCCGATGAAACGGGACTTTTCTTCGAGCTCCTCCCCTCCAAGACGCTTCACATGAAGGGCCAGCCATGCAGCGGAGGGAAGCATAGCAAAAAGCGTGTGACTGTGCTCCTGTGCTGCAACATGGACGGGTCTGACAAGCGCTGCCCACTGGTGATAGGCAAAAGTGCGAAGCCGCGGTGCTTCAAAGGTGGCAAGAGCCTGCCCGTCAAATATGTTGCCAATAAGAAGTCTTGGATGACACGGGCCGTTTTCAAAGAGTGGCTAACCGCTTTCGACCGTGACATGACGGCAAAGAAACGTAAGGTTTGTTTGCTCATCGACAATTGCTCAGCGCATAACGTTGAAGACGTTCAGCTTCAAAGCGTGGAAGTAAGATTCTTCCCGCCGAATTGCACGGCTTTAATCCAGCCGCTGGATCAAGGTATCATCAATAGCGTTAAAAGCGCTTATCGACAGCGACTGATTCAGCGGCTGGTGTTAAACATCGACACCGGTCGGGCAATCGAAGTGGATTTGTACATGGCTGTACAGATGGTCTCAGCAGCGTGGACGGCAACCAGTCGCAGTATCATCTACAACTGTTTTGTGCACGCCGGCTTTCACTCCGATGCTCAACTGGCAGCGAACTCCACGTCGGACGAGGAAGGCTGCAGTACAATTGCTCCACCCTCCACAGAGGCCAATGCGGCATGGGCAGCCCTTCAGGACTCCGGAGATGTGCCGGCCGATGTTCACATCGGCGACTACATCGCTGTTGACAGTGAAGTGCTAGCTCACGAGGAGCTGAGTGACGAAGCTATAATTGAGGGCGTTCGCCACAACGACGCATCATCGGATGATGACAGCGACGCGGAGGACTTAGCGCCACCACCTGCAATAAAAGTGATGGATGCTTTTGATGTGATCCGCAGATTTTTCGGTGCTCACGATGACGACGTCGCGATGCAACTGTTCACCGAGTGCGAAAGCCGCGCCACTGCACTCGTGGCAAAAAAAAAAGAAGCAGAAGAAGCTGACCGACTTCTTTGGAAATAAATGATGTTTTGGGACTATGTGGTCCAACCTGACAGCGTTTTTGGCCTGTTTTCGCCTCAACGAAATTTCGCTTTAACGAAATTTTTCGCGCGCCCCGTCAGTTTCGTTGTAGCGAGGTTCAACTGTATCTATATTGTCAGTGTTTTTGTGCTGTGTGTCAAGACGAGTCAAGTTCGCTTAGGGAGCCTTCCCAGGCCCCATGATCCGGGGTTTGTCTTTCTTGAAGCTGTCATGAGAATTGCGCCCCTCTCGAGGCGCTGGGGTTGTGCCACCTGGATTGGAGTTTTGTCTATCGACTCCTGGGAGCCGCTGGACTTCTGCTCAATCGAGTGGGGTGTTTTGGGGGTAGGCCTTGCCTCGAAAAGCAGGGCCTTGGAGGCAACCAACCCAGAGGCCAGTAAGCTCTCCTTCAGAGACGATGCAGCAGTGCTGGCTGCTGTCGCCTGGGGGGCTTGTGGCTGATGCCAGTTTCTGCTGTGGTGTTGCCCCCTTGCACACTTCCTAAGCATACCCTGCAGTATGAAGAACTGAAACGCGCCTCCGCACTTCCTGAAACGAGATGTTTTCACTTAGCTTAAGTGTAATCAAGTCCTTTTCTTGTTTCCATGTAGGACAAGAACGTGAGTGAGCTGGCTGCACAACCACAGTTTTCGCAGTGCAGTGTTTCATTGCAATTGTCTGCAAGCTGGTCATTCTAAGCACAATTGGCACAGGCGAGGTGGCCTCAGCTGGACTGTAAGCTATAACCAAATCGTTGACAATTAAAGCACTGTTGTGGTTGGGTACATACAGGCGAACAAGGGTTTTGGTGTAGCCAGTTTTGGTGCAGCTAGTTTTAATGTGCTCTGGTAAAGTACTTGTGCAAGATGTAAGAATGAGGTGTTTTGTTGCGATTTTTTTGTCTTCTCTTGCAGTTTTAATTCTCTGAACATTTGTTGCACAATACTCCTCCCAACCCTCAAGGAGCTCTGTTTCACTCAAGTCTAGCAAGTCCTGATCTGATACTACCCCTCACGTGCTATTCATAGAATGATGAGGGCTTACAGAAATTTGGGTGTCGTCAAACATGATAAATTTTCAGAGTTTTGCATGCTGAGGTTTGTCGTGGATTTTGAGGAGGTCACCACTGGTCATTTTTGTGACTCTGTATCTGCAGCCCAGAGTGTTGGTAAGGCATTTTGCAACAACAAAAGGTGATACTGTTTTTACGGTGTTGTCAGGGGATTTGTTGTGAATCATGTGGAAATGTGGGAACATTTCACTGAGCTTAATGAAAAAGTTGAAAGTTTCATCGGTGCACCCTCTTTTTGCAAAAGGGCATTCAGGGAGTTTGGGGAATGAGGAAGCTATACAGATTGGACCGATACTGGCAGCAGTGCCAGCTGCCCACCGTGGAGCCCAACAATGTGCATAGAAACAAGATCTGCCAATGCCAGCAGCACACAGCCACTATAACCGAATATGTTATAACCAAGGTTGGTTATCTCAAACAAGGTTAACCCTTGCTGCCGGGAAGATCGGAAGTAAAAAGAAGTGACAAGAAAAATTGAAAGTGAGAGAGAAAGACAATTGTTGGAGAGAGAGAGAGACAGGAAAAGGCAACTGCCAATTTCCCCGGGATGGGTCAGTCCAGGGGTGCCGTCTATGTGAGGTGAAGGCCAAAGGGATGTGTTGCCTCCTCTGAGGGGCCTTAAAGGTGCAAACACCCGGCATTGGCTCAACCCCCAGGATCCCCTTTCTCCCTGTATATGGGTAAGCCGTGCGTGACTACATGTGGGAGGGTTCAAACCCCACGTGCTCAGGTCCATGGCGTCGCAACACACTGAACATCTGCTTATGCAGACGCCCCTGCGGGGTCCAGGGCAGCCACTGTACTAAATATGACAACCAGGATGCTAGCAGACAGTAGGGTGAAAGCGGGAAAACAGAATAAGCTAATGAGTTCTGTGAAAATTCGCAATGCAAATAAAGTTTGCTTACAGAGCAAATGCAGAAGACGGGAAGATGGACAGTGTACTAACCTAAGCACACATACTACAGCGCATGGAGGAAGCTACGGCAGCTAGGCTCAAAGCGTGTGCAAAGCGGCTATTTCGAAATACCGATGGCGATATGGTAACACAGATTTAGGGTCATACTCGATTCTAACGCACACACAATTTTTGGACCCGTTTTATCGCAAAAAAAAGTACGCGTTAGATTCGAGTAAATATGGTAGTTTTCTCACGGAAATGCCTGTGCCAGTATTGACACTGTTGGTAGCTGAATGATGTGGTTGTTTACGCTGCTGTATCGAAGAGGCCTCTGCTTGCTGCCCGTTTAGGATACAAGGCAAACAGTGCACCTTGGAAGTTAAACAATGAGTCAGCATCACAACAGGTAATAATACACCCATGTATGTAGTCACATTTAATTTATGGAAGCACCAGCGAGTGCAACTGGCCACGTTCGAGAACAGCAATGTATGGATGTTGATAGCGCGTCGTGTCGCTTCTAGCTTTTTGTGTGTGCACTGTACGAAATTAGGAATGCCTTATTTTAAATATGTATGGTCATAACTGAAATACAGAAGCAGCTTTCTTCATCCTAATGGCTTAATTAGCTTTAGGTTAGTCGCTCAGGTCTGCCAACACAGTAGATGCACAAAGTCGGCGACTGTGATGGGCTTAACCTCGGCTGAACACAATCGGCATCAGCTTTAACTGTGTGCAGATGGCAACAGATGAAGTTTACGCAGCCAACAACGCAACACAACTTGCCACCCATCTTTTGCTCGTCTACAGGAAGCGCAACTTCTCGCGACTGCAACTTCTCACGCCAAGCATTAGCTCACGATCGTAGACTCCTCCACGCTTTCGTCACTGCCATCTGCATGATCCCGGCATTCTCTGTGTGGAACACTCCTGACGTCATACACAATGTTGTCTGTAACTGAGGATGAGATAAGGTAGGGTGTTCGAGCCAATCAATTAAATTCATTTGTAAAAAAATTGTGCAACTATGAAATCTGAATTTCTTGAGGACATAACGGAAGTGTTCAGAGGAACGTACCCAGTGAATTTCATCAACGTCCACTGACAAAGAAAAATTGCTGGAGTTGCCCTTTAAAAGCAGATAGACTGACTCTCTAATAATGTTAAGACATAGGATTGCACTGACATCATTACATACGAACAATAGACAGCGTGCACAGCTTTAGAAAAAGAACCAGCAATGTATTTCAAACTTTGTTGTTACTATGCCTCTGCAGAAGAATGGCTGCAAATGCAGAAAAACAAGGTAATTTATAAAAAATTAAACCCACCTTCCACTCATGGTAAACACCAGATGGATCAGTCTGAAAGAGCCTAGGTGTGCCATCGAAGTCAAACCCAGCAATAAGAGCAGAGATCCCAAACGGTCGTCGGCCATTACTCTGTGTGTACCTCTAGAAAAAAAAAGTTATCGGAGTCAGTTTCAGCAAGATTACCTCTGCACACAAAGACCTGGGTGCAAATGCATGCACACACATGCATGAGCACAAGGAAGTGCACAAATAGATATGAAGGGTTAATGCAGAATTAGTAGCATGCTTCTTTTATACTCATTAAAAGTAATTATTAAAATGCATACAAAAGTACTTCACTGGGATAGTCATTTATGCTACACCCAGGCCTGAAAACATATTGAATGGGATCCTGAGGAACTGCAGCTCTGGCACACTCACTGCCGCAGGGCAGGTGTGCACGAGACCTGTCCAGTGCTGAACAACAAATATATTTATAAGCCACAAAAACACACACATAGCCACTTGCTGCATGTCTAGCTCTAGAAGCAACTACATTACTTGAACAATACATTTTGTCCAACAACATAGAGAAAACAGCAGAAACGTTTTCAATGACACAATTTATTTTAGGCTATCATATAGACCTTTTTAGGGAAACACCTTAACTTCAGGAGCCTAGTCACAGCCAAGTGCAACTACAAGGACACAAAATAAAAAGAAGTGCCATAACCAATGTGCATAACAACCACTTTTAGAATGCCAAAGAAAGTACTCCAACATATGTGCTTGTCTGAATATACTCTGACGTAAATGCGTATCTGTGGACATGTCACCTGCTAATGACCAGAGTGGGCCCACACCACTTTTAACTGCAGGGAGTAACATTAAAGAGCTGTGAAAAATAGTTTTGAAAATCAATATAGTGCTGTGAAATGTTTACTCTTCAGAAACACTTTCCTCAGTGCTCTGCTGACTGCCCTCAATATTTCCATAACACTGCATGATTTTCATGATTCATCTATGAATGCCAGTGCAGGCACAATGTAGGTGATTGTACATCCGAACAGGGCTTCTAAGATTTTTTTATAATGGAATTACTGTTGGTCTCGTATACATTTACTCAGCATTTGCTTGCTCTGCATTGCAAACTAGTCATGGCTCCTGTTTACAAACTAGTACACATTGATAATAAAAAGCTGTTGTGTGACCCACATTATCAGGGAGCCACATAAAGGATGGCAGCATCATGCAGCAGCTATCATCGCCAGGGAAAAGTCCCTGTCTACACAATTACTACTTGAATCGATGATCAACTGATTATGGGATGTTATTGGCACAAGAGCCAGGTGTGGCCAAAGAGTGCCAAGGCAATGATAATTAGCTGTCAATGGTGCATGAACTCTGAATATCAAAGGGTAGGTATAACACGACTGTACAGAGAGAGGCTTAAATACATGTAAAGCACATCAAATATTTATGTATTAAAACTATGATGATGACATGCAAAGTGTGTGATGTGCTGTGGTCGTAAATGATGTGCAATGAGGGGATGATAAACAAAAGCTATGGGTGTCAGTAGCACTAATGCCTCGGCAGGACCCTTAAAATGCAACGGCCTGAAAGCACGTGCTCTACAAAAGCGTATTACAGCAGCAGCCTCCAATGAGAGGATGTGCTACGAATCTCTTGGCTTTATGACTTGCAAAGTGTCAGCATTGTGTAAAAGGTTCAAAACGGCTTTACTGTCAGATGTATTAAGATTTGTCGACAGGCGAAAGAAAAGTGCTTTCTTCTTTTAGTGTCTGCTTCCAGATACTCCAAGATGTGGAGGACGGTAAGCGTATCACCACATTTGCTGCAGACAGCAGTTTCGTCACTGGTCAACAGGTAAGAATATGTTTCATATGGGTGGCTTATTCTAAGTCAGCAGAAAATTACCTCAGTCCGACGTATTTTCGTTATTGGAAGCAAATTTCCCAGATCTGTCTTAAATAAATTTTCAGGGTGTCTACCAAGTTGACATTTCCAAATTCCCTGAGTTTTCCAGGTTTTTCCTGAGTGCTTTTGCAAAATTCCCTGAGTGATGCAGAACTATGTTTTATGTCAAGACGTGCTGAAACCATATCGCCCTATGCTGTCACTCTCTAGTAAGCATATGAAAAAAATTTGAAAAAAAAACCGACTTAATCCAATTTGAATACTAAGGAGTAGTGTTTATGTTATTCAAAAAAATATAAGGGAGGGGTTATTAAAATGCACAGCAAATAAAATGTCTTCGAAAAAATTTTCAAATCGAGTTGGACATTCTCTAGCACAAATAAAAAGGAGATGCATACAGAAGCAAACATTTTCGAATATGAGCTATTTCCATGAACTGATAGCATGCTCAGTGTCATGCAACTGTCCTGACATACTCTCAGCTCGCACAAGATGCCTCAGTGTTGTGTTTCACTGCTTTAAAGAGTTTATATTGGTTTGGATGAGGGACACCTGCATCTCAGCATCAGCCAACAATTTGTTTTTTGAGCGCAGGCTCCTTCAAAGAAGTGGTCGTTCATTCCTCAGTGCGTCGATCCTTTCTGTTCTCGTCCTCCTTTCGCCGCGCGTTCGCCGCGCGTTCGCCCCACGGACCATTTGAAGAATACTCTTGGTCAATTTACAGTCAACGTCCAATTTTTCAGACCCCCTAGGGGCCGCGAAAACTTCCGAAAAATCAGGCAGTCCGAAAAAATAAATTCATGTCTTTTACTGCCCTTAAGGGCTAAAATCGACACATGTACGTCTGAAAAAGCTCTGAATGCCTGTCAGTGCACTTATTAGGTATATCGGTGCTCCTACTGTGACAGGTGAGGGCGAGTGCACACGTGTAAAATTAAGAAATACATACAGTGTCCCGCGACAATTGCTCCTTCCTACGCTTGTACGCTTCACCGCGTGACACGACTGTGATGAGGCGAAGCAGACTTTCGGGAAAGAGCATTATGCAATGCGCCGTGCTTTCCGAGCTTCCAAGACAAAATTATTGCTGTCAGCGGAGAAATGAAAAAACACGGCACCGAACGACAAGAAGCTTAACAGCGAACGTCGAAGCAGCTAGGACTACCGTTGCCGCAGCGGTGGCCACGGCTGCCAGCGCATCTGCGTGCGAGAGCACCGGTTCAAGGCGGCGAGGTAATCAAAATAGCAGCGGTGATGGTTTTCATTAATGCCGTCTCGGAGCTGCGATCACGCAAAACGTTTAGAAAATCGGACGGCGAAGAGTTCTTGCGTCTGAATTTTCAGACGTTATGATACATTGACTCTTTGCGGTACGTGGTGGTGCCGCGAAGCCGTCCGAGTTATCGGGAATCCGGAAAGTCGGTCGTTGACTGTACACTGGCAACTCCTCCAGCCGACGACGATTCGTTACGAGTCCTGTCTGTTTCTCGAGCCAGCATTACCGCGACTTTTGACCCTCTAAAAAAATTACAGCTAATTTTCCCTGATAGAAGCACAAATTCCCTGAGTTTTCCCTGAGTTTTTCCAGACTACTCAAAATCCCTGAGAATTCCCGGTTTTCCCGGTTGGTAGACACCCTGATAAATGCAGCTTACTTGACGTTTCAGTGTCCCAGGTTCGTTGCCAATGGCTTCTTAGTTTTCTGCGCAAAAATGACTTAAGGTCCATGGCACGAACAGCTATGGAAGTGTTGCTAGATTTCATTGCTATGGATGTGGCAATTTCATCTGCAAGCATGTTGCCTTCAATACGTCTATGTCCAGGCACTCAACATATTCTAATGTTGGTTAGATGAAGAAGTAGCACATAGCAGCAAATAAAGATTATTGATTACAGGATTTTTGTGTTTATGCAAGGATATTAAAGCTTTCACAACGCTTAAGGAGCCAGTGTATACAATTGCCTTTTGTAGCTTTAATTTCCTGATGTGTTTTACAGCAGATAATATTGCGTAGGCCTCTGCTGTGAAGATGCTTATTTTAGGGTGCAGAATTTCAAATTCTATAAAGGAGGGACCAACTGCTGCATAAGACACACTGGTATGTGATTTTAGTGCATCTATATAAAATTCTGAGCGCGAGTACTTTGCCTGAAGTTCTAGGAAATGCCTTATAATGTGCATCTCTAGAGCATGCTTAGTGACCTCAACAAACTATGCGTCACGATCTAAGAGATGCCACTGCCACAGCGGTAACATAGTCATTGGGGCCATAAGACGATGTTCAAACAGCGAAACACCCTTTTCCTCACTACAGTTACTTACACAAAACGAGAACGGCTTTCTCGCTGCAGGTCGGTTATAAAAGTGTGTGGCAGTGGTCATATCTTTTATAGTTGAATAAGAAGGGTGTTAATGTTTGCGTGTACTCTCAGAAAATACGTAAAACTGTTATATGACTGCTGCAGATGAAGTGGCCACTGATTCAACTTTACATAGAGGCTATGGATCGGACTTGTCCTGAAAGCACCAGTCACGAGACGGATACCCAGGTGGTGAACAGGGTCTATGATTTTTTAATGCACTTGGCGTTAAGAATCAAACTATAGCTCCATAATCAATATCCGAGCAGACAAGACTGCTATACAAGTTTAAGGGACACTTCTAATCACTACTTCAAGTCGGGCGCAACAGAATTTTTAAATGGTTCATAGCCTTCAGGCATTTTGTCCTCCGATACTTAAGATGAGGAATCAACGCCAGTTTAGAATCTAAAATGATCCCTAAAAACTTATGCTCACTGCTCACAAAGAGCGAATCTCCATTGATTGCAATACTTGGGACTGGCAAGATGCCTCTCTTGTGTGTAAAGAGTATGCAAGAGTATGCAAGTGCAAGGCCTAAACACATCCACGCAATTTTCGAGCAACGTCGACAAGCGACAGGTTTTGCCATCGTGGAGGGCAATCTGTCGCTGTAGCTTGTCACGTCCCCGGTTTTTGGCGAGCCATAAAATTTCACTTGCTGCCCTGCAATCCGAGCAGTGATAGTGTGGTTGCACAACATAGCAGCAACCAGTTCGCCCACTTCTATCTAATTGTAATTTGCTTTCTACCGTGACAGAAAAAAAATAGTTAAATCAGCCATCACTTTGTCTCATCTCAAGCAAAGGACAAAATATTGGCATTGTTTTGTCATTATTATTGAGATCAGCTCTTAAATTAAATTATAGGGTTTTAGGCGCTAAAACCACGATTCGATTAGGAGGCACATTGTAGTGGGGGGCTCCGGAATAATTAGGACCAACTGGGGTTTTTAAACGTGCACCTAAATCAAAGTACACGCAAGTTTTCGCATTTCATCCCCATCGAAATTCGGCCGCCGTGGCCAGGATTCAATCCTGCAAGCTCATGCTTAGCAGTCCAACACCACAGCCACTAGGCAACCACAGCAGGTAGATCAGTTGTTTTGACGCTGTTAGGCCTGAGACCCCACTGAGAGCCGCAAAAGTGTTGAGTTTTCCTCACCAGATGGCACCACAGCATTTCATGCTGGTGTCATGGAACTGATTTTCACTGGAGATGACAGCATATTAAAGGTAGCACTAATACACCTTTGTTAAAGCACTGGCCTCATGGTACGTTTGCGATTCTTTACGAGTGCACGATTGTATTAATTCAGACAGCAATGTAAATTTGTTGCTACATTTTTTCACAATGTTGTGTGCATATGACTGCTTCAGACCACGACGCGTTGCTTGAATATTGCTTGCATGTCATTGCCACTTTAAAGCCACTTCCATTTGCACATTCAGAAAACTTATTTAATCTAAGCTGCACCTACCACTCGCAGATAGCAATATTACAGGATTTAAAACCTATCTGTACATCGTCAACGTACATGGAATAAAACATGGTGTGTGGAATGACTGTATAAAATGAATTCATTTTCACAACAAAGAATGCGCAACTAAGCACTCCACTTTGCAGTACGTCAGTCTGTTGGGTGAAGGGTCTGGAAAAAGCATTGCCAACTTTTATATGGAATGTGCAGTCAGACAGGTAGCCTTCAATAATGATCAACTGCTACTGCAGACACCCAGTGCCGAGAGATCTCGATGTCTAAAAATACAGATAAGTATTGTTTATGAATGGAGGCATCCCTAATATTTGCCTCAACGTGGAGTAGATGGTCAGTTGTCGATCTGCCATCCGTGAAACTGCACTGGTATGGATCAAGCAATTTATTAAATGCATAAGCATTTCTATGCCTGTTCAACGAGGAAACCCATCCGTCCATCACGTAGGATGATTACTTCCAAGATAGGGCCTACAGCAGCGAGCTAATTGGCCTACATGCTGACTCTCACTTCAATGCAAGCTAAGCGGCGAGAACACAGTGCACACGAAGCTATCAGCACTTGGCCCACTCTGTCCCCGTTGCAGATCCCTTTCAAGATAGGGTGCGCGCATCCGCTTTAACAAGAAATAAGTGGCGAGAACACAGAACACACGAAACTATCAGCACTCGGCGCACTCTGTCCTCATCGCAGATCACTTTCAAGATAGGGCCTGCACGGCCATGCCATATGCAGCCGCATCGTAGTTTGGTTGATCACAGTTGATAATGGTTCGATGCAGATGGCAAAGGTGCTAATGAGCGATAACGGCCAATAATGATCGCAGCAATCAGTGCACCTCGCGCCGCCTGCAGTAGTTTAACTGCACCATCAATTCACCTTGCACTGTTGTCTGCAGCAGTTCGTGTCGCTGCAGGACTGTCGTTTATACTAGTCAGATCAAGTTTCATAACACTGATAATGACATCCGGCTGTTGCTCTCCAGAATATGCAGTAGGCGCCAATTTACCATCTTTCTGAACAACTTGCAAAGGCAGCTCATCAATGCTATAGGCCTATAACTGGTGGATAAAGATAGGTCCTTGTCCTCTTTGAAAATTGGAATTATAACTGCCTCCTTCCAAGAGGATGGGATATATCCTGAAGACCATATAGTGTTGAAAAGAGATGGGAGAGCTTTCTGGGTTTCAGTGTATAAGTGCTTCATGACATCATAGATGATTTGATAACCCTGAAGCAGAGTTATTACAACAGTTCAGGGATGCCTGGAGCTCAGCTAAGTTAAATGAACTGTTGTGTGCCTCATTTGGCGCGCATTTCTGATCCAAAGGCTGTTGTTCTGCTCGTTGTTTGCATCTAACGAATGTTTAAGAATAGTGTAAAGAAATGGAGATGTTTTAAAAATGTGCAGCCAGAAAATCTGCCTGGTCTTTGAGACTATCTCCCTCAGTGCTTATCAAAGGTAATAGGTTTGACTGCTGGCCTTTTATTCTAACTACTCCATATTTTTCACTCCTCTGTATAATAGTTCATACCAGAGATACACTTTTAATAACTTTCTCTCCTAGTCTGTTCACATGTCCTTATTCTTTGCGATTTTACATGCTTGAATCTAGGTTTTTCACAGTTGGAAAATCGCAAAGGACTCCCTACACTTTGTTTTGCTGCTTAGGCGCTTTCCTACATTCTTCATTCCATTAATAAAGTAAAAATGAATGAATGAATGAATGAATATATGATGTTGAACGGCGCAAGGGCCAGGTGTGGCCAAAGAGCGCCATAAAGTAAAAATGAGATATCCACCCAAACGTAGCTAAGTGCTACAAAGGAAACCCATATGGGTTCCTCAAAAGAAAAGCAGCGCAGTTGAAGAAAACTTCATCCTGGTCTAGGACTTGAACACAGGACAACCACCTATCAGAGGCAGCCGCTCTACCATCTGAGCTAACCAGGCGGCTAGCACATAGCAGGCGAAGTCGAATTTATGAATAACTCAGAAGCAAAGGCAAGAGTTTGACGTAATAGTTCTGCGGAAACCTGCAAGGTGGAGACAAGTAATTAATAAAGGGAAAATGAGACATCCACCCAAACGTAGCTAAGTACTACAAAGGAAACCCATACAGGTTCTTTAAAACTGAAGGTAGTGCTAAATAGGACGAGCACAGCGCTACCTTCAGTTTTAAAGAATGCATCACCAACTAGCCCAGCACCAAGTTTTATTGGACCATACGGGTTCCTCAAAAGAAAAGATTTGCAGTTGAAGAAAAATTTGTCCTGGTCTGGGACTCAAACCCAGGGCCACCACCTTTCCGGGGCAGCCGCTGTGGTCCCGGGCCAGGATGAATTTTTCTTCAACTGTGAAGCTTTCCTTTAGAAGAACCCGTATGGGTTTCCTTTGCAGCACTTAGCTATGTTTGGGTGGATGTCTCACTTTTCCTTTATTAATTACTTCTCTCTCCACCTTGCGGGTTTCCACAGAACTATTACGACATTCCTCATTCCACCATGGAACAAGCCGTTTTGTAGTCATCCCTTTTCTTTGTGGGATGCACATGGATGCAGCATCAATAATGAAAGGTGTGATGTATGCAACAGCATCACCTACGCTTAGGGCGCAGACGTCATCCCTTACTGTTTGACGTCTGCTTGACACTGTAGTCTTGTATATTTAGAACAGCAAAACTTTTTTTTTCTTTTGCTCAATCCAAAAGTTGCCATTTAACATTAGTTATATTTTCATGAAGGTTGATGCTTCTCATATTTTATTTTCACAATATTGCTCTACTGCGCTCCACATAAGTATTTTGCCTATTTACTCACACTCCTCAAGCAGTGCTACTGCTTTGTAGATCATTGTAGATCATCCATTTCAATGGACAATCCAGGACCACAGTGGCAGTAACTTAATATCAGGCGCTACTGCCACTTTGGTAGTGCCAGTGCCAGAAATATTTGGGGGGGGGGGGGGAAAGAATCTAAGCTATTGCGTGCGGTTGTCCAGCAGCATTGGAGTAATGCTAAACTAAACGAAATTTGTACAGGCAAATTGGCATCTTTGTTTCCAACGTCTTCACTTCAGAATGCAACACAGTGAAATATTGTGAAGCAAGCATACCTGTTTCAACTGGGCGATGTAACGAGTGATGTACTCCAGCGTGACGGGGTCTTCTACAGTGAGTTTGTGGCTTTGACATTCCACCCTCGCTCGGTCAATCAGTATTCTTGCATCGGCAGTAAGTCCTTTACAGAAGTATAAACAACAATTCATGCGACCAGGCTTCAACTATACTGAGTAATGGAATACGAAAATGTTTACCTGCAAAGGCCATGACAACATGGTCATCGAGAAGACAGATCTTCCGCACTGTCCGTTCCTCCTGTAATTTGGCCACAGATTTCTTTTCCACGGCAAGGACAACTATATTTGCACCTTTGATGCCAACCTAGAACATTGGGGAAGAACCACACAGTGACGTCTCCAGGAACTCGTACGATGCAGGCAGCTTATACCACTTCTTATCACTTTATTTTTAGTCGTAATTCCTTTTTACACAAAACACATCAAGCCCCTTCATACAGGCGCCGCTTTTCAATACCATTTAGGCCGGATATGCTAAACGCATCCCTACAAGAGGCGGAAAATGCTTACCGCTGTAGACCCCTTTTTTACGGCTTCTTGAGCGTACTCGACTTGAAAAAGATGACCATCAGGGGAAAATACAGTGATTGCCCGGTCATATCGTGCAGTGCCCATGATTTAAACTAAAGCAGCAACGAATCCCGCTGTCTAGCAAGCACGCAATGACAACACAATTTTAAGCACGCCGAACTGGCCGAATGCTGAAGCTCGGCCGGCTCGGAGGCTAATGGTTGGCTTCGTAACCGAAGTCAAGCTCGCGCATAAACTGACGGCGCTGAAGAATGCCAAAGAGTCCAAAAATTAATTAAATGTGTATTTTGTCACCTAGTAATGTTTTGTGCTTTGAATAACATCTATAAATTGAGTTGAATAAATATTTGAGACACTTGTAACACAAGACTTGTCATACGGTGCACGGTAGTGTACAAGTCGACGGCTCATAGCGTGGCGTCCTCTGAAGCTAAATGCAGGTCTTAAAGGCCATGCTTCTGTTGGTTGAACGCGGCGGAAGCGACTTTGGGAGCCAAAATACGTGATTGGTGTCGCCAGTGTCGAGCCAAAAACATGCGACGCGCGCCTCCAAGTTTTGGAGGCCATGTGGAGGGTGCTAGTCATAGATGGTGCTAGTTATGGAGGAAGGTGGAGAAGGAATAAACGTTTATTTTCGAAACAGTATCCCAAATTCAACAAGAGGGGACACTCGGCGAAAACTGGCAAAAGGAAACACGTTACGCCTAGTGTTAATCCCATCCTTTCATAGAGTTTCTCACCATAACATGGTCTATGCATCCGTTAGTTGACGCGAGCATCGGAAAACAAGCCTAGTGTCCGCATTTTCTTTCTTTAACGCGGCGAGCCCTGTACTTTCCAGTCACGAACGGCACGCGCGTTATAAGCATGAGCATGACAGTGTTCCCGACAGGAAAGTAGCGGGCGCGGCGTTTTCAAGAAAGGAAACGTAAGCAAGACAGATGACGATTATCGTTGTGTTACAGTAGTTGTGTGGCAGAGATAGCTAAGATAGCCTAGTGTTAATCCCATCCTTTCATAGAGTTTCTCACCATAACATGGTCTATGCATCCGTTAGTTGACGCGAGCATCGGAAAACAAGAATGTGAGATAAACTTACAACGTTTTATTTTTTATTCTTTCCCACCAAAACTAAAAAGTGCTGCGTATAAATAAACTTATACTTTGCGACTTATTTTTCTTGCGTCACGTGCACTCTTAAGCAAAATTGGCACACAACGATAATCGTCATCTGCTTTGTCCGCATTTCCTTTCTTTAACGCGGCGAGCCCTGTACTTTCCAGTCACGAACGGCATGTGCGTTATAAGCATGACAGTGTTCCCGACAGGAAAGTAGCGGGCGCGGCGTTTTCAAGAAAGGAAACGTAAGCAAGACAGATGACGATTATCGTTGTGTTACAGTAGTTGTGTGGCAGAGATAGCTAAGATAGCCGCCATGCCAGCTTGCTGATTGGCTGAAGGAATCTCCCGTGAGGAGCGTCACAGGAAGGGCTGTTTCGTAAAAGTCATTTTGACGATGCGTGACGTTGCGCTGGGCCGCCATTGCTGAGATTTTCCGCCATAATTTGCGGTGCGAGCCGCGCGAATTATGCTAATGAGCAGCCATATGCAATGGCAGCCGAGAGGAATGCGTACCGCCACATTTCCCACGTCGTTTTGCGCCGTAAAAATATTTTGTTCATAACGCGTGCTCATAGTATTTGCATCGCTCTCGGGTGGTCTTGGCATCTGTGTTTGGGGCCATCAATTTTTAAAAGAACGCGTTTATACGAAATAATATTGATTGAACGCTGTAGCAAACCTTCGGCAATGTTGTCCACTTTTTATTGCTGCATTTGTATTGTAACCAAGATTAATGCCTTTTCGCACAATCAAAAGTTATGACAACGGCGTCTTTCTACTTTGTACGCAAGGCGGCGGCGCCTTGAAGTTTCCTCCCGCGGTGCGAGTAACCAGCGAAGTGAACAAGAAATGGCAGCGCCGGCATTTGCGTCGCGCTAGTGGATATCTCTGGCGCGCGCAACGCTCTCGGTGATATTCGGCCATTTCTCAGCCAGCCGAGTAGGGCTAAAAATTAGTGGTGCTGTCAGCGCAAGACGCTATCCGCAAACGCAAAACCATATTCTAAAGCTCTTCACTCCTGCGTGCCCCAACGATAACACCTCTTTAGGGCCCCAAACAAATGGGGCCTCTATTCTAAAACTCTATAGTACCTAAGTTCCTTCCGTTCCAGGGAGATTACGAACTTAACTGAAGCGATGTGTAGCTCAAACTGGACGACAGAGAAACTGGCCTTCTCTGTCGTCTTGGGTGCCCCGTTTGAGCTCGCTACACGTATACGTCGCGTAGCGCCTCAGTTTAAATCGGCCTAAGAATACTCGGGCAGATTTATTTTCGCAGTCGCCTATGGTTGCCAGTACACTCAACGTTAGACTCTCATGATAAAGACGATGTACAGGGTGAAGGACAAGGACCGCAAGAGACGACATACACTGCGCTGACTTCCAACAATATTTTATTGCGTTGCCACACCATGTGTATATACAAGAGGGGGCATACGCCGAAAATGAAAGGCAGTCACAAGGGGTGTTCTAAGAGCAAGTGATTGTACTAAGAACATAGTCACTTGAAAAATAAAAAAACAACGAACATTACTATTTCTATCAGTTGAGATACATGACTTCATTATGGGTCAGTGCGATAGGGGGAGGGGGGTAGTGCAATAACGCACACACTACCCAGTTTTCTGATGAAATCAGCTTCTATAATTCCCCGCGTGAGCTGTGAGCTGTGTCTCGCTAAAACTTCCGTATTTTCAAGGAGGGGCACGCAGCCGCAGTCCTGGTGGATGCCCAAGTTGCCTTGAACAGTGTTATGGACGTTAATAGCGCTCTCTTAAACGATCGTTTAAGCACCTGCCTGTCTGTCCAACATAGTCGGTGCCGCAAAACAAGCGAATCTGGTAAACCACATTCGTTGCGCATGTCACAAAACGTTTTTCTGTGCCCGACAGAGCAACAACTTTGACGTGATTTATAGGCGCATCTACACGTTTACAGAGCCTCGCCAGCTTTTCCGGAGCTGAGAAAAATGTCTGATTCTTGCACGCTGCCCAATCTTTTTTAGCCTATGCAAAACATGCACATATACGGTACCACTGCAAACCTGCGTCTTTCAACCGGCTGGTTCCTTGACTGAGCGAGCTCATCACGTTTTGTGCGCCTCAGAAGCTGCCCCGCTATGGCTCCACTTGGTCCTCCATTGCCGGGACTGCGGCTGCGTGCCCCCTCTTTGAAGATACGGAAGTTTCAGCGAGACACAGCTCACGCGGGAAATATACACATGATGTGGCAACGCAATAAAATATTGTTGGAAGTCAGCGCAGTTTATGTCATCTCTTGCAGTCCTTGTCCTTCGCGCTGTACGTCGTTTTTGTCATGAATTACCAACTAGCCCAAGCAACCACCCTAGTTAGACTCTCTCCGCATAGCACACAAAAAATGCCGAGTAGCTTTTATATTGCTGCACCTGCTTTCCCATGCTTAACCTTGTCTCAATATCCTGTCCTGTCAACCAACCTGCCGTGGTAGCGTTCATACTGTGGGTGAAAACGCTGGTTTCACTTTAGAAGGGTGATAAGGATAGGCACCTCACCAAAATGGGGTGGTTGTATATCGATTCCGTCATAAACATGCTTTAGGTATAGGGTCATCTGGATGAAATGTACTCTTGTAGGTACAACCATTTCGGCGTTTCGGTCCATCATTCGCGTTTTCCACAAACTGTGCATTCCCATGAGAAAAAAAAAAAAAACATATCGAAAGGTGCATTATTATCAGAGGACGGCAGCAGGTATCGCACAGTATAAGTGTTAATCTCAGTCTTTTTTTTAAAAGTCCGTTGGAGGAGATCCCAAAATGGATGGCGTCAGTGCAGCTAATAAAACAACGTTCAATTGTCTCTGGCACATCGCAAAGGTTACAGTTAACAGAAGAGACAAAGATACCCTTTTTCTGTTGCCATGTTTTTACCGGTATGGTTTCACTATGAAGTTCCTTAAATAATTTTGCAGCAAGGGGATATATACACTTTACGAACTCGCTTTAGTACATCGTGGCCTGGCCATTTAATGTATAGTGATCGATAAATGGAGGCGGAAATAGCATGGACAATAAATATTTGTATATCGTTTTACGCGACACAGAGTACAAGTATTCAGTGGAAAACCGAACTGTCAGGAAACGAACCGCCAAGTAAACTTCTTGCATGAACCCCCCCCCCCCTCCACAAGCATAATAAACACGAAGAAAAATGGGAAGAAGCAACTAAATCAGGTAACGCATTAACAAGTGCGACTTGCATGAATGGCCGAATTATATATGCGAAGTATCGCGAAAAAAGAAACGAGACACTATTTGCCGCACATAGAGATGTACTAAGCCCAGCCCACCTTCACTAACACGCCTAAAAATATTGTCTCGCCTCATGGGCTCAAAAGTTGAAGACCATAAGAAGGTTGCAAAGATTCGGTGAAAGCGTTGGATGTTTCCTGGCGCATTGAATAACTTGCAATACATAGTAATTTTTTGTTGCCAAGAACTTATTGCAGGCTTCGGCTTTCGCAAAAATAGTAAGTCGGTGTGGAACGAATGTCTGGGCATAACTTTGCAGGGCCGAAACCCGTTCTTTCCGCTTGTACGCTTAATTTATATGCGTCTAGCGGCATCTAGCGTTTGGCGGGACATCAGTCCACTTAACGCCTGCAAACTATGTGCGATTTTCATTGTGCCCTCCATTCTCTGACAATGCACAACTGGTGAATGTCTGGTTGAATTCTACTGTAATAAATTCCACGAAAGAAAAGAAAAAAAAAGACCTGCCGTGTACCAGACTTGTGAGCGCGAGGACTTGAATTCGAATCCTACTTTCGGGCATCTTTTTTTTTTCAGCTCAGTAATTTTTTTATCGGAGTATAAGTGTCTAATTTTATTAATTCCACCTTTACGGAGCATCGGAAAGAATGACCGTTACTCCCTTGAGGAGCATCGGAAGAGAACAACTGTTAGTCCTCGAAGGAGTAACCGCATGGGGATTAACAGTTCATGCCCTCGCACTTACCCTATAAGGGGAGGAATCGTTGTGGCAGATCCGTTCCTCCCCTACAGGAGTAACCTCAATACCCCATTTCCTCCTTTTCTTAGTGTAGTGCGACTTACGCAAAGCTTGCTTTCCTTCGTCTTATGATAAACCGATCTGTCTAACATGCGTAGCGTCTATTTGTTCTGATGATTGTGACTTGCGCCGCAATTTGTTTCTTTATGAACTGTGTAACTGAACAAAATTTGACAAATACCTGCCTTACTTTTTATAAATAGCACAAATATATTGCGAATTCTTGCAATGTACGTGGATGCGAGGTTTCAGCGCCTTTAAACTGTCGGAGCTTCAAGTTTAATTGCAACCTGGCACTTCGAATCGCGCGCTTCAGATAATTTAGTTTCTGCTTGGCATTCGCGTTGCTTAATCAGTAATTTAACTTTCTCCAAGATAAAAATATTCCTACGTGCATATGTGCTGACATTTTCATTTAACATGTTATTTTATGCGCTTATTACTTATGCCGATATACATTGGCTGATCCACAGTCTTGCAGTCGGTCGTACTGTTGCCATATATTGTTTCTTTGAACCGTATTTTGTTCTTTGCGTAAATGTATTCAAATTGTTTTTTCTTGGCTGTTGGGATGCATTTAATGTGCTGTCTTTGTAAATTATTTGGGCAGATCCTTTCTGAATTTATTAAATATTTTGCTCTCCATTATTTACGCGATCAGTTGTATAGTTTTTGATGTCGCGAGTCGCAATCAAGCACGACTGCCATGCTCCACACAAAGGTGACGTTCTTTTTAAACTGAAGCGGGCTGATTTATACGATCGCATGTATTTTTATGTTCACGAATAAATACACTGTGTTCAATATCCCATTAGTAGCACCACATTTACTTGAATACTTTTTCTACGTAAACCAATAAAGTTACCTTATGCTGTTAATTGTTTGGTGGCATGCAGAGCCATTATACTACGCGTTCGGGTGATCGATTTTTCCACTCTAATATCCGCATTGTCTGTTGCCACTGAGAAAGCGATGCGCAAAGGCAAAGCCCACATATTGTCGCGAGAAAAAGTGCGTATATCTCGCTGCTATGAGTTGGCGCCACGCTCCTGCAGCCACCACTTTGGGCGACAGTAAAAAAGAATGATGCGATATTTATCCGGGTCCCTGTGTATTCTTGCGCTTCACGCAGCGAAAGCTGTCTCAATAAATGGCTATATAGCATCGATATAAAATTCTTTCACGTTCTTATGAAAAAGTACAAACAATGCTAGCCACTTACAGGTATCTCTAAGAAACATTGAAACACTGCGATAGCTATGTGTCGAACAGTGTACAGCGCGTTATTTGCGCCGGTGTGCGTGGTTCAAGTGCATTTACGCACGTCCTTGTATTTATTCAGAAGCAAATTGCGCATTTACAAAAGTTTTGATTGATATTGGCCTATGCACGTACACGTTGTCAATCGAGTTTAGAGCTATTAATTTTACGCTTGATACATGATTTTCCTTGACGTACGTATAGACGTAATGAGAGGGTACCAAGAAGTGCACGCATTTATACTAGGTATAGTCACTTTGGGATTATAGCTGTGTAACAGCCCTGCAAGCCGATAAAAGCACCGATATATTTTAAAACATCAAAAACAGATTAGCACAGACATCTTTCATACGTTTACGCAAATCGTTATCAAGCCGTTATTCTGACGTTTTAAAGACGTCTTAGCAAGATGTAAGCAGAAGACATCTTAACGTCTCCTAGTTGTCTTTTGGAGAACGTCTTCTAGCCGTCCTAAATAGTTCGACGTTTTAGTTCACTTTCGCTAGTCTAAGACATCTTCAAAACGTTGTGTTCAGTGGGTTTAAAGCAGTGAAATGCAAAACTGTGGCATTGCACGCAGGCTGAGTGTCAGAACAGCTGAAGTTGACTTTCCAGCTGTTGAGAATCACGCTTGCGACGAAGTTCGGGCCTAATACGAAAGAGCTTGCTATCAGTTGATAGAAATGCCTCATTTTCGAAGATATTTGCCCTCGACCGCCTCGTCCAGCTCGTGTGTCCCCTGCAGCGGCCAAAACAAAGCGGGTGGACTGTGGCACGCGATACAGGAAGAGTTCTCTCTACAGCACACCGTTCGAGTTGACGTTGCTTGTGCCTATAGGAGCTGCCGCATGCTGTTGAGCAGCTAGGAGGGACGGCGATCTCCACGGTCATCGGAGGCGAGCAGGTGCTACAGGAGCGTGCTCTCAGACGCCATGGCGCATTCTAAAATAGACTCTGCTTAACAAAGGTGCAGCGATGACTTCCTCCACCTCTCAAGCCACCTCAGGAGACAGGTTGCAAATTAAGTGCCTGAACCGAGAAGTCTCTGAGGTGATGTGGTGCAGAGTGAAGATGGCTTTGGCCTGTGCGAAACAAACCTGCGGGTACTTGCGCCAGAATGCGGGCAGGCAGAGCTGGAGAGCTGTGACGTCCCATGCGAGCGAGGTAGCGTCACCAGCAGCCTACTGCCCAAGGGCGGTAGGCTGCTGGGGTTGGTCATCTCTTTAGCCAGAGTCGTTACTGTTCGGAACTAAGGAGCAGCAACGGAGTGCCAGAACAAGAGTACCAGCTTAGCGGGCTTTTAGAACCGAACTGCCCGTACCATGCTTCCGTAAAGAGCACGTGTCGCCAATCTTTTTTCCTCGTTTTTCGCAGCCAGCACCAAGGCGCCGGTTGAGAGCGCCGACCTTAGCATTCCCGCGTTGCGGCATTACGCAGTTTATAGTTTTACGAGTCATAAATTGCAGGAAGCATTAAACTAAACGATTATGATGTCATGTACAGACAGACAAGGACAAATCTCACTAAGTGACCGCAAGCACTTGATGCAAAGCTGGTATGAGGAGGATAGCCGGCAGCAGGGCGCATGGGCCCTTGTCCCAAAGCAAATGTTTTGTGCTGCTGCTCGCTCCACCATTTCAACTACAATACATCTTGAAAACTCGGATTAGACGACCTCCAACCAGGTTGCACGAAGCCACAAGTCAGCTTGCCATTGCATGGTCGCCGTTTGCTTTAGCACCTGGAGCATAAGACCTCTACGGTGGGCGGGCCGCGCATGCCCCGTCACACTGGCAGCCACGGCCAGATGAGAGGAGACGTACGTTCTTCGCCTCTACACAAGGGTTCTATTACATCGTAAGCTTTGCTGCAGGGCAGCGCGGGCTCGGTTATGTGACCTCCAACGTTGGACGTATGGGAAAAGTTTGAGCATGAAGCCACCATTCTCAACTGGCCCTGGCAACCACAGCACAACACGTCACCACCAACATACCGTGCACACCGCTCATTCTTTTGGCACTTCACTTTATTCGGGACAGCAACGGTGAAGGAAAAAATGCACCTGGCATGCCCATACAGTTGCTATCGAAATAAAATGCATGCATGTAAGTCAAGACAATGTACAATCAAACACAGAACTTTATTCATACACTCATTTAACACTAACTATGTACGTCTTGAAGATGCTGCAGTGTAGTAGTTACGACGCTGATAGGAATTATGGAGGCCACAAGTTAGTATCCTTTGCTTTCCTGCAGGCTGGAACGCTGGGGAAAAAAGAAAAGTTTTTGGGGTGTCACATCGGTGGAGTTCATATACACAAAGGCCAAGTCGAATTTATTATGGTGCTTTAATTAAGTACTGACACAAAACTGTTCGATCTTGTTTTTTTCCGCTGAAATAAGTAGCTAAAGACCCAGTAATCACGGCAGGAAACATTTCCTTCAGAGCGCGACAGGTAATTGTTTGGAGTCTTATTTGTAGCGACCAGTCCAAGTTTCGATTTCAGAGAGCAACGCGATGGGCCAAAGAAGGAATGTAAACACAGCTAGGCACGTGATCGCACAAAACTGACGCACGCACACCAGCTCGCTCGCCGGAGCGAGGGCTTCGCGTTGCTATAGTTCGTCTGCTACGCCTGCACGTGCTTTGCGATGTACTCGCCATCATCGTCGTCCTCGTTTTCGTCGTCCAGCGGCGACTAGTTCCTGCAGGCGGGATTCGCCGCCGTATTAGACGTGGCCAACCACTTTTGATTGGATCCACTACAAAGCAGCGACAGCTATCAATATGCGTACGCAGTACTTGTTAGTAGTACTAACAATTCTACGAGGGCGCTTTGGGAATGAAGCATATATGCCGGAGCAGGACACAAGGCGGGGTAAAATTCGGCACAGCATCAGGATTGAGGGTCGCAGTCTTGGTGGAAGATCATCGGACTGCTCTAACCTCGGCGGGTTTTGTTTTATCAGGCCCGCTCGAAATGAAACGAGCAAATCTGGCTTCTCTTCAGCGGAGTCCATTCTAAGAGTCCAGCGGCGCGCACGAACTCGGACCGCTATGCCGCCCATCGACGCCGACGGTAGCGAACGAGCTAGCCAGGCGAGCTGGCGATCGCTGGTAATTGAATCCGAGGCCGACGGTCCTTGCGATCCGTCCGCAGCTCGTAATAAAGCACCTATATTCATCAACACAATCAACGTCTGCACATTTATGTCGCTTATGAGTGACAATAGAATTAGTTTTCCCGACGCCATTGGTAGCGATGAGAAAACACGTTGGCCAGACGAGCCGCTTCGCGGAGACGATTGCAGCGGCGGCTGCGCTGACCCCTTGCGAGTGCAAATCACGACAACGATTTACTATTTCGCGCAACGTTTTATAACATGCACACTTTCCAAGTCGCTTTTAATCTACGAGCTATTTCGTGTTGTAAAAAAATGTTTGCCGATTTTCTGTGCTGCCGTCAGCGGCGAAAAAAAAAAAAGCACCAGGGCTATCGGAGCGGCGAGAAACTTGCTCGCAGGGCCCGCCGCGATGGCAGCGCACTCGTGATACAGTGAACTAGAAGGCTTCTGGTTCACTGTACTCGTGACGTAGCGTTTTCTCGGTTGTTCACATTCCTTCGTTTCTTTATTTCCTTAAAGACCCCACACGGGGGTATTACATAAGGGGTGGGATCAGTGGCGTAGTAACAGGGGGGGCCGGGGGGCCGTGGGCCCCGGGTGCAAGGGGCCAGTGAGGGGGGGGGGGGTGTCATATACGTCTGAGACACCCTTCTTTCCGCCGGCTACACCCAGCGGGGGGGGGGGGGGGGGGGTGACAGAAGACCTAAGGGCCCCGAGTGCCACGCGACCTAGCTACGCCACTGGGTGGGATTACAACAATAGTTGAAACAATATTAGTTCGGGTGAGAGAATCGCTGACACCTCTTCCGTGAATGCAGATGAACTGGTGATGGCAGCGATGCCGTGAGGAAGGCTGTTCCAGTGTACAACTACACGAGGGAAAACCAAGGGCGAAAAAGTGAGTGCGCGTTTTGGGACGAGCGACACTTAATGAACGACCAGTACGACGTGATGCTCGTGCCGGCGGTGAAATGTACGGCGCGATGGCGAGCGGACTGTAAAAAAAATTGCGAAATAATAATCTGGCGATGCGACGGCGATACAAAAGAGTTGGTAAACTGGAGTCTGCTTTTAAGGATGACGCACTGATGTCGTAAGGATATGCTGAGTCAATGAACCTAGCAGCGCGATTCTGTACGACAGCTTCAAGGGCGTTAATAAGGTAAATTTCATGCGGGCACCAGACGTTTTGCGGTTGTCTGCGCGCACGTGTACTTTAAAATTGATTTTAAATATGTTCTAAGCTCTATTCGCTGTTTATATTTTCCAGACGATGTGTGCGTGCCCACATAAATCGATCTCACACGTTAACTAGACTTCGAATTTTTATGTCAGTACTCCGTTAAAGGGCCCCTCACCAGGTCTGACAAATTTTAGCTGACAAGCGCAGAGCATACATTGCGTGATAACGATCGCGTCTGCAAAGTATTATATCGCTACGCGCCGCAGAAATATCTGAAATTTCAAACCGAACGCCGTTTTTCCTTCTCGCGGCCGCCGCGCTCCAAGCCGGAGGATGACATACTCGCGTCCCTGCGCCTACGTACTCGGGTCCGTAGTGTGACGTCGCTCGTGGTGACACGAGACTTCGGGAATTATTCAAGGCACCTGTAATTTGTGTTATCTGTTGCTTGAATTCACGAATTGAAGTTTAGAGAAATAATAAAACACACAAACGCAATGTCTGCATTTTTTTACTTCGCACCGAAGCAAGAGAAATGTACTTCCGCTTCGTCTGCTTGTTCCCACGGTCGTGCAGTCACGTGTGCAGGTACCGAAACTATGCCATTTTCTACCATGTTCAAGCGCGGGATCAGGCTCTGCGATCCGCTTGTTCTGCCTCAGTATTCGCGTAGCACTGAGTTATACCCGGCCTAGGAAACTCCGCCTCTTCCGTGGCAGAGGTAATTGGCGCCATCCATCGGGAGGGCGGGAAAGCAACTCCGCTTCCCTTGCACGGCCTCTTAGATTGGTGCTCGCCGATCCAGGACGCTGTGCCCTTTCGCCCCTCCTCACAAGTCCTCTCCACTTGCCCTCCCACACAACTTCCTTATTTTCGGTTGTCCGCGCATACCCGCCAGCTCGGCGCTAGCTTAGCCAGCTGCATGAAGTTTCATGTTTAGTTATCTGCTGTTATCGGGAAGCGTGCGCTGCTGTGTGTTGACCGGCGTGTGTTGTATGGCTGTCAATCAATCTTGGCATTTTATTATATTTTTAGGTATTTTGCGTGTCATTGTTTTTGTCATTACCAGTGAGTTTTCTCTTTCTATAGTTGTCATGACATGTCATACACGTCGTCCAGTTGTGTGCAATATACCAGTGAGTATATCAGAAGCTATTCTACTTTGGTCTTTAGGGCATTATATAAAAATCTTTTATATGTGTGTACATGAAACGACCTTCGGGATTTCTAGAGCTTTATATTTTTTTTTGTTATTTCACTATCTGTGAACTATTGTGTTGTTTGGTAATCATGTACATGTCATGCATTTTTTACCTTTATTTTGTGAGCGTGTATCATACCAAGTTATGCGAAAATATGTTTTCGGAAACGGAAATCAATAAAACGAGACCAAAGAACTGTTGTGTTGGAAGCAGAATATATATATGTTCTGGCCTATGCTGGCATACTGAAATATGGCCAAGACTGCGTGCGTGCTAACACATAAAGAACCCACGGCGCACCACGCGCCAGTTCACAAACAATGCCTGGAGTAGCGCACGCGCGCAATAAAAGAAAAAAAAATCAACGCGCCGCGGACAGGCAAAAAGAAAGCAATAGTAAAGGCGCGCGCGGCGTGGGAAGGGTAGAGAGGGAGCTGAGCAAGTAGTCATAATATAAACAAAGAAAAAACAAAGCGTGCCGTGTGCCTGCTGTTTCTGTTGCCATGACAACGTAAACAATCGTGTGCACCGCCATTTTCCCAAAGTATCGCCCTCATGCTAGGGCCGTAACTGAAGGGGACCTTGGCGCTAGCGTCGAAAGAGCGTCTGCTCAAAAATAGCCAAATGGCAGCCATGCGGAGATTCACCCCTGGGGTTGTACCGCTAGTCATGTGTCCTTGTGCACAGCGCGCAAAATCGTGCATTGCGCGAAACGATAACAGCTCACGCGCAACGCCGCCAGCGGAAATGCGCATCGCCGAAAGAAAAAGAAAAACGCGAGGAGAAAAAAAGAAGGTGAAGGCGGGGCCCGTGACGAATGTGTCATGCGATTCTCGAGGTCCAGCATGGGAGAACGCCGGGAAAGAATTTAGATCCCGGAGGCTAGACGGGGCGAGTGGAGAGAGCCTCGCTATGCAGTGGAGCCCGCTTGCTGAGATCATGGGTTCGCGGCACTGAAATATTTCTATCTCGGCTATTAATGACCCGATTTGAAGAATTTTTGCGGCAGAATGCTCCGTCGAAGACACGTAACTTCCAGCTTATAACCAAAATTTGCTATGTGGCCTGGTGAGGGGCCCTTTAAGGGTCCCTCACCAGGCCACATAGCAAATATTGGTTATACACCGGAAGTTGTTACATGCCATCTAAGGAGTGTTCTAGCGCAACATCTTTTCAAATCAGTTCATTAATAGGAGAGATAGAAATGTTTGAAGTGCCACGTACGAACCCATGATTTCAAGAGGCGAGTGTCACCGCCAACACAGACACTTTCTCCGCTTGCCCCGTCTAGCCTCCGCAAGCGAAATTCCTTCTTTGCATTCTCTCATATCGCAGCTGGAGGGTCGCGGGACGAATACGTAACGGGCCACGCCTTTTTTGTTTTTTTAATATCTCTAACGCATTTCTGCTCAGTGGCGCACTTCCGGCGACGGTCTAGCGCACGAGCTGTTAAGTCACTGCCACAATCACGAGCACTGCGGCAGGCATGAGGTGAGAGCATCATCGCAGCACTGGAATACAATACAAAATGACAGTTTCGTTCTCTGCGCGTGCAACTGCACGGCGTGGGAACAAGCAAATGAAACAGAAGTACACCTCTCTTGCTATGGTACGAAGTAAAACAAAAACATGCAGAGATTTGGTTTGTATGTTTTACTAGTTCTCTAAACTTTAATTCATCTGCTGAAGCAACAGATTAAACAAATAACCAGTGTTGCTTTGAATATATCGAAGTTACGTGACTATGAGTGACGTCATCGCACTAGCATGTACAGTTAAATATCGTTATAACGAACTTTAATATAACGAAGTATTTAACTTTTCATAACCTTTTCTACATGGAACACCTTGCATTTAGAACCTTAATATAACTAAGTTTGTATGCGATTTGAATGTAACTTTTCATAACCTTTTCTACATGGAACACCTTGCATTTAGAACCTTAATATAACTAAGTTTGTATGCGATTTGAATGTAACAAAATTTCCCCGC
Source organism: Dermacentor albipictus (assembly GCF_038994185.2). Taxonomy (NCBI): domain Eukaryota; kingdom Metazoa; phylum Arthropoda; class Arachnida; order Ixodida; family Ixodidae; genus Dermacentor; species Dermacentor albipictus. The sequence goes on along the minus strand of NC_091821.1, from coordinate 179,057,552 downwards.
CGCCGCAAAGGAATGCTGAGACAATAAATGGAAACTTCCGCGGAAGCAGATGGTCACATGATTAAATTACAAGCGACTGCTTGCAAACATACCTCTCAAATCGCGCGACATGCGCGACCGCTGAAGTGAAGCCACATTATGTTCCGTATAACGTACAAGTGCGACAATAGCCTATCGGGCCCCGCGCACTGTGTACTTTAGGTGCGAGGGAAAGTGTGCGAGGGTGAGACAAGAAAGATGGTGGCTTCACGAGTGCCGCCTTCTTGCGCAAGCAAAGGGAAAGAGGGGGAGGAAGCTCTCTCAAGGTAATGCGATCAAGCGCGCGCGAGGGAGCGGGGAGTAACTTGGCGCGCATCTCGGCTGTGGCTGCAAATGGCTGTAAGCGCAGCTGGGCGCATACACAGCCACACACCCAGCCTGAGAGGTAATCTGCCGCGTGTGCATAAAATGAGCGTGGTGAGACTGCGTGGTACCATGTAAGCTGTCTTACCGCGCGTTTACAGTAGTACTGGAGGTTGCGTAATCTCGAGTTTCGGTGACCCGTTGGAACGAGGTAGACGAAGCATTCGCTCCCCTCTGCCGGTGCTTTTCCCGATAGCGTCGCCCGCACTGGGGCGACGCTATCAGCCGTGGGGGCGGAGTGCATGCGGAAGCATGGCTGGCTTCGCTTAATTTGTACCGCCGATGTGAAGATATTGCCGATGTACAGTCGCGGGCAGAATAAATGGACCACGGGATCTCCGAAAACGTTCAATTCCCGAGCAGCCTGTAGCAGTAACCAGTAAAACTGCCCACGAGAACGTTGTTAGCATATTCTAGTCGAGGTCCAAAATGCAAATACCAGATTGCGTTGTGAAATTGCGGAGATATTCAGCTTTTCCTTAGATTTCATGGTCCATAATATTCTGTCCGCGACTGTACGTGGCTCGAAACCGTATCATTGGTCGCCGACTACCAAATTTATCAAAATGAATTGTGTTCTCATTCAAATCTGCTTTTTTCGATTGCCCGATAATTCGGAAAATTCTGCGGCCCCTTTCCGTGTAAGAAAAATCAATCGGTGACTACTTATTTGCATGAAAGGTCGAATTTCAATAGAACGAAATCTCGACATAACGAAGCAAATTACCGATTTTACTGGCTTCGTTATACCGAGGTTGAACTGTACGTAGGCGCACTTGCGCGTTTGACGCCGACTCTACGGCTGGGAGCGAGGAGAAGAGCAAACGGTGTTGGGTTTGAAATTTAAGCTTCTTTCGCGGCACGTAGCAGACACGATCGTTAGCACGCATTGTATGCATTTCGCTCTCAAAATGGCTAGACCTGTTGAGGGGCCCTTGAAAGAAAACAAAGTAAAACAATCCATAAGATTAAAAAAAAATAGTCAGTAGGGACTACAGTATACACAAACAAAATGGTAGTCGTTTCATGAATTCGTAAAGTTTTGCATAACCTCATAAAGGTAGCATAGTGTTGCGGCTAGGGTGGCGTTCAGGGCATGGAATCCACCAAGCCCATCGACTATTACATCAAGTTCTGGAAAATGAAGGAAAACAGGTTTATTAGCTTAGTTACACGGCTCCAGCATGGAAGCCCACTCCATGCAGTAGCAAGTTAAACGTCTCAGTTTACATCAGGACCCTCTGTCCTCACTCTCGAAAAGTCTCTGCTTTTAATCCTGTCGTCTTCCCCAGGCGAGTAAACTAGGTTATCTGAAGATTGTCCAGCACCAAATCACCATCGTCGACTGCGTTGCGATACCACGCCCATGCTATCCATAACCCGCAGTAACTCTGCCTCGAAGAAGCTGGTTTGGAATTTGTGGAAGAAAGAAATCATCCGGCGACACCTGGTTCGTTCATTGTTGCCCACCCTGCTCTTTGCTCAGTGTGGTGGGTGAGGCGCGGGCTGAGGGCCTTTTGTGGAATTCTGCAACAGCCGGTTTGCACGTCGTCTTTCTTCTTTGCTCAGTCAGCCAGGGAAAGGGCGGCCAATGGCTTTTCGTGGAACCCGGCAACAGTCAGTTTACACACTGTCTTGTCGGCCGGATAAGTGCCGAGGGATGGGTGGTGATTTGACTCGTCTAACTGTGCTTATCCATTCATTGTCATGGTTCCCTCCCATTCATCCTTTTCTCTAGTTTTCAGGTAATGGAGGGGTGAGCGCTTTTAGTTGTTGTCCACGCCGCGCTGACATCTGAATATGAGGTGCGGTGGTTTGACGCATGGCAAACGTTCAATTAACACCCTTGGTGGTGTTAAGATGTAACAATAGCAATATGGCTTTCCAGAATATTATGCCCACGATAAACTAACCCGCCTGTGTGCATGTATTTCAAGACACTGCAAGACCAAGTCTTGTGAAAAGGAATACACAGTGCCTTTTGAGCCTTGCTGTGGGTGATACAAGATTATGACCACACAGGAATAAGTTCATCAAGACAATATTTCATTATAGGACATTGGAAAACAACCTTTCAATCAGAAATATGATTGCTGCCAACTCGCGCAGTGTGCTGAACACACAGTGGACAAACAAACTATGCTGCAGAAAAGTAGGCATGTGAACTGTTTGAAACATTCCATATTCTATGAAATAGTCTTCGATAAACAAGTAACACATCTTTTAATGTGTGAGAATATGACAAGCTCAGTTTTTAACCCTTTCGTTATCCTACACCAAAGAAGGATGACTTTCACCTGATCCTCAGATTCAGACCAATGTTCATAAATGCTAATCACATAAAAAAAGACAATTCTGAATTTGCTTGAAGGGGCCTGCATTAGCTTTCGTGTTATAAAAGTTTACAAGTTCGCTGCTTGTGGAAAGCTTGGCACAGTAAGAAGGATTCTAGAGGGCTGAAATTATCCTCCATATTTGCTTATATGTCATGCTTACATCAGGAAAGTGTTATATGCAAACGATGAGCCTCACTCATCCAGGGATTTTATTTTGCCTAGTAAATGTCACACACAAGTGGCAGATGTTTTCTCACACTGGTTTTAATGCTCTGCTAGTAAATGGCACAAGCTTCAATGAAAATTAATGTTTGTGGCTGCCGTCACGTCGCTGATAACACAATGGAAGTGTACCTTCCCTGGTGTTCAAAAATGTAGGTGCCATACTTCTGGCAGCGGTGAAAGGCAAGAGCTTTTCTCTGCACAATAAACATGGATTTTGGATGTGTAATCCTGTTCAAGTGAGGAAATAGAGCTAGAAAGCTCGAGTCACCCGTCTTCAGATCTGCAAGTTAGTAATGACGAGAGTGAGGAGGAGTTTGAGCCACTGGCAGCCTCTTGCACATGGATGTGGCTCAAAATAAATGCTTTGCCCCCTGCAATTTCTTTTCTTTGCCTTGCAAGAAATGATGCGTCAGGTAGAAAACAATGAAAACACAGCTTGAATTCTAACTGTTCATCGAACATGAAATAATCGAGATGAATCATCGGGACAAGATGAAGACTTCCAAAACAAACAAGTTGATGGTACCATACAGAAAGAAAGAAAAAATAAAAGCAATGAACTGCTAATACTAAAAAACTAAAAGCTTTTTTCAATCAAAACAAACAGATAAATAAATAAGTAAAACAGGAATTTTTTGTTGTTCTTCAAAATAAAATAAGAAAAGGAGTTGGCATGGAAAGCATTAACTGAAAATTGCCTTATTTACTTGCATAGTAAGCCGTGTTTACATGAATGCAACAGAAACCTATCGTATTAACTTTCAAGCGTATTGCATCTCATGTTAATAAGGTAATTCACTAGGAGGGCATAGTGCATCAAATGCCGCAAAATTGGGTAGTTTGAGATGGAAAATGCTCATTTCAGGGGCCCATGTAAACCAAAGCGAAACATAAAGAGAATTACTGTATTTACTCAATTCTAACGTGCCCTCAATTGTAACGCGCACCCGTTTTCCGTGACCAAAAAATAAAAAAAAGAGCACAATATTATGCACCTCGAGCTTTCATATAGAAATACTATTATCTCTCATTTGGAAAAACAGATTTATTTTCAATACACAAAGCTGCAATGAATAAAAACACAAATGGAAGCGGCGTACCTTGCCGCCAAGATTTTCCCTGCGCAGGTACGAATCGCGTGGGGCAATAGATATCGCTCGTCGTCTCTATCAGACAACTCCTTACCGTTATCAACAGGCCAAAGGATTTCATCCTCGGTGCCGTCCATGGCATTCGAAATCCCGCACGTTTTAAAGGCCATGTTGACTATGGAAGATGGGATCATGCACCATGCATCTTTCACCCATCCAGCAAAGTCCTGCAGCGAGGCACGCTTCATTTTATTGGTGGGCGTGAATTCCTGGCAGCCACTAACAAACCATTCGCCCCCTTCTTTTCAACGGTTGTGGTGGCAGGCATGTCAAAGTAGAGCGCGGTCTGATTGGTATTTCCAATCTGTCCAAAGTGGTAGCCGTTTTTAAGGTGCAACTTCAAAACGTACCATTGAAAACTGTGCAATTTCTCTTCATATTATTCTGGCAATTTTTGGCACATCCCTGTCCGCCTTCGAAGAGAAAACCCTTTTTTCTGTTCATAAAATTTGATAGCCTGCACCTGCTCGCTTTGAAGTCACTCCGCATTAGCCCTTTCTGTAGGTCTAACTGCATCACCAGTACTTTGAGCCGATCGGTCGTTACAGACCGTTGTGCTGCTCGCTGCTCTTGCACATATTCGGTGAGCAGCTCTTTTATTTCGGCAAAGCGGCCCTGCTTCGGTCTACTAAAACCCTTCCTTGTTGCTTTGCTGGCAAAAATAATCTCCTTCTGTTTGGGCCAGTCCCATACGCAAGTTTCAGGAACTCTAAACGCCCGTGATGCGGGCCGATTTCCGTCCGTCTCCGCGCACACGATAACTTTCCTTTTAAATGCGACATCATGGTGGACTCGCCGTGTCTTCGCAGTCGGCGCTTCTATGCCAATGAAATAGACGCAGAAACCGGGAAGACACGCAGTAGACTAGGTTACACCAGCGCCTGGTTACACGTACAACATGGAGGTATGCACATTGAGGAAGCTACGGCAGCTAGGCTAGAAGCGCGTACGTGGCGGCCATTTTTCGAATGCCGATGGTGCTATGGTAACGCGAATTTAGAGTTGTACTCAATTCTAACACGCATGCAATTTTCGAACCCATTTTATCAGAAAAAAGGTGCACATTAGATTCGAGTAAATACGGTATGGGCTGCACGCGATTTCTTTTCGCTCGTGAGCACATTACTTGCATTTGGACAGTCTGTTCTTTCTCAATAGTAAATGATATTACCAGCAGCAAATTGTTTGATTCATGGCGTTAACATGGTCCAGTCCACTCTGAGGGGATAGCAGTCGAGATGGCCACCCTCTGCTACCAATAGACACGGCAACATGCAGGAAATTTAGTATCCCAATACGGTACATTTTCACAAATTAAATGTCACATAAATTTAGTCTACATGGACAAATTAATGAGAACCTGACGGCATGTACCTGACACCCGCAGGGCTTTGGGTAAATTCAATGCATTTTGGCACTTTCTGTACTCTTGAGGCATTTCAAGCGACAGCAAACGTGCACTAACGGAAGTGAGAGCGCTAACTTTCAAACATGAGACTAGATGACATTAGCTCGCTACACAGGAAAATGTGCGTTGATGTAAATGGTGGCGTATAGGTATATGCGATACGGTAAATGAATATGATACGTTAAACCGTAACCACGTAAATGTGGCTATAATTGCACTTCTTTTTTCCCAAAAAAACCTCTGGGAGTGTGTTTAAAATGTGGGATAAACTTTATGGGAACCCTATTTGAAAGACCAAATTGGAAGTAATAAGGTAATGAGTGAAAAGATGCATTAGATAATTTTACAGTAAATATACACGTCCACTATTTGCAAAGAGAAACATCTTTTTCAAAGCAATGACAACTGTCCAATCTCCAGCCCCCAGAAGGCGTGTTCAATACGTAGCGAGCAGCTTGTCCTTCTGCCAGTAGAGCACACAAGTTTCGTCAACACCGAAATACCTTTTAGCAGCATGATTACCGTGCTCCACTGCATACACCATGGCCTTTGACTTAATGGATACATAATGAATTAAGGCCCATTGTGCACAGCAAAATGGAAAACAGGCTGAAAAGCGAGCTTCAGACAGTTGTTTTTGAAAGAGAAAAGAAAAATCATGCGGATCCATGCACTGTGGGAATTGGTATAATCAACGCTTTGACGAGCCAGCAAGATAAAATGGTGCATTACGATAAAGAAACGCACAGTGGATTTCAGTAACATGCTCCTCAGCGGCCATCAGCCACGGTGGTGTACCTTGCAGAGCAAAAGCAATTTTTTTTTCAGGGGTGATATTCTTAAGTGATCACTTTTGATGATACCATTACCTTCGCGAGAGGTTACGTGACTCAGCAGCGAATGTGTCGAACTACAGTAGAAGCTTGATCCAAATCTCTCAGGATGGTGAAAAAATTTGTATCACACAAAAATGTACAACAGGAAATTAAGGGGGGATGCAGCAATGAAATGGCCGACTTGCTCCAAATTTATGATTTTTAGATCTTTTTCCCCACAAACCTCAGACCTTCCTTTATCTCGTGGCAAAATATTTGGAAAAAATATGCAGCGGAATTTGAGAAAATTAGCCTTCTTTAGGGTGCTGTTTATTCTCTTTCTGTTATTTGGGGGGAGGGGGGGGCAATAAATTAACCAAAATTCCATCTATTACGGACATTTGTTTGCCGTAAAGTTGGAAAAATTATCGATCATGCAACCTTGCGACCAATCGGATGGCTCGCCCAACTGACGTCAATTGGGCTAACAGCGACAATTGGGAGGGGGTGGCTGAAAATTCGGGGGAACGGCACCGGTGCAATTGGTAGCGATGCATTTTTAGAGCCTAATAATAAATTCCACGCTTTACACGGAGCACTTAAATGTGGTGTCACAAGGATCAGAAGGACCTACCTTAACAACTCGGTACATTTGTACAAGATCGTCAAAATCATCTCAGCATCTCTTTAAGGTGGGAAAATTGTGAAAATACTGATTCAAAAGACAAAACAAATAGCACATAGCACATGCATGAGTATGGGTTCCCCCTGTTACGAATGGCCTGCAAGGGTACCGACCTACAAAATTTTCACAACCAGCCGCAGCTGCGAGGGTGGCGAGCTTCCCAGAAGCGACCATCGAAGCCTTCCCCACCTGCTGTGGCGACTTGTTTTGTAGGGACGACGGTGTGCCGCATCAGCACCCCCTCGGCATCGCTATGACTAAACGCGGTCGGCGGACCAAGTATTGTTCGTGGATTCACCGTGGCCTCTACGGGCTGTTAGAACCAGGGGAGCCCCTGGAAGATATTTTGCGCTGCCGTCTCACGCAGCTTAGAAGTCATGGACAGACACGGCTGCCATTGCCTGCGGAGTCAACACTGGGATGAAGAGGCGCCTGCTCGGGTAAAGCACCATGTCTGCAAGAACCCACTCACCTCAGCGTGGTCAGTGAAACCTGTGTGGAAGTGTGTGTAACCCCTCCCCCCCCTAATCGAAGGCAGGTCGGCTACTATGACTTTGAATGCTCCGTTTGGTTGAACGGCCGTTCTTCCCTCACTTAGGGATCTAGGCAGGACAGAGTGTTTATAAGCAGCTGTTGTGCAGCTGCTGAGAGTGCATTCCTCTTTCAGTCATGTTAGACTGATGAACTGCAACGTTCTCCTGTAGATACTACAAATAAATCTCACATTCCTCGTTCTCGATGAGAACAAGTCTCTCCCTTCAACAACGTCCTCAGCATGGGCCAGTTACCATCTATTTCATGCCCACTTCAAACATTACACCCCCTACTTTGTCATCAAGAATGACATTGCCAGCATTTCACCATCAAATCGCAGAGACTTATCGTAACAGTTCAAAATTAAAGCACATAACTGACATACTGCTTGTCTTGTTTTGTACTTTAGCACCAGTGCACACACAAAAGCAATGCATGCAAAATATTCAACCACTTGAGCGTCACAAGTGTATCAGAAAGCAAGGGAGAGGAAGGCACTGGCCGACTTACTTAGGTCAGTGACACAGGCTTGCTTGTTATCGTACTTCAACGGTGCTTTTCTTTAGGAACATCAGCCAAAGGCCATATAAAATGAAGACAACGGCAAGGGCAAGTCCCACTAAAAAGAGAGAGAAAAAAAAGAAAAACATGCCTATTTCTTTTGCTTCAACAGGAATAGAACTAGCAAGCAAAAAAAAAATTAAACTATGGGGTTTTACGTGCCAAAACCACTTTCTGATTATGAGGCACGCCGTAGTGGAGGACTCCGGAAATTTTGACTACCTGAGGTTCTTTAACGTGCACCTAAATCTAAGTACACGGGTGTTTTCGCATTTCGCCCCCATCGAAATGCGGCCGCCGTGGCCGGGATTCGATCCCGCGACCTCATACTCAGCAGCCCAACACCATAGGCACTGAGCAACCCTGGCAGGTTAGAACTAGGAAGCAAGTTTCACACACCTATCATCTTTCCTAGTGAGCTTCCTTTTGTAAACACTATCAGAGCCAGGAAATGCACAATGCACTCCAGCTTTACTTTGGATAAGCATAATGGCCATAGACTAGTATTGAACAATATTCACACACCCAAGGTGGTTGCTGGTAGGAATTCGCTTTACTGACAAGAAAAAATATCAAACATTACAGTACTTGTCCAGCTTTCTACCCAACACATTCTGGCTTGCATTGATGCCAGAGAGCTTGGATGTGTGTTGTTTAGTGGCGCAAGGGCCAGGTATGGCCAAAGAGCGCCATGACTGATAATGTTGTGTTAAGCGCTGATTTGTGAGTGGCGATGGTGGGATGTAACATGGCTGTAAAGTGGCCTAAAATCAATCAGTGTCATGGAAGCGTAAAATAGTATATAGCATAAAATTATGATATGTGATACATGTAGTGGTCTGTGGATATAGTACGCGTGATAAGTCATCATGGAGCTAAAATGCGAGAATATGTTAATAGCACTTATGCCTCTGGGGGGCCTTTGAGCCCAAAGGCTGGGAGGCAGGTGCTTTCTTTTATTGCACCTACCGCAGCAGAAACCTCTGTTAGAGGCTGTGCTACGGATTTCCTGGGGCTATAATATGGAAACTATCTACATCTTTTAAAAATCGAAACAGGGATTCATGTTTGAAGAGAGGTTCTATACCTATAATCATTTGAGGATGGAGTGGAATTAGCTGCCGATGTGGTAATGGAAAATGCTTTTTCCTATTAGCGTCTAATTGAGTGCATTGCAGCAGGATGTGAAGCACGGTAAGTGGCTCACCACATTTATCACACATGGGCGGATCGCCACCGGACAAGAGGTATGCGTGTGTGCTGTTTGTGTGTCCTATCCTGAGTCTGCAAAGTGTTACTTCTGTGTGGCGGTTCTTTGATACCGGCGGCCAGTTGCCAAGATAAGGCTTGATAACATGTAATTTATTTGCTGTTTCTTTATCCCACGAGCGCTGCCAGAAATCTCTTAGCTTTTTTCTTATTGAGGGCTTGAGGTCCATTACAGGGATAGTAGTGGAAGTGTCTGCAACATTCGCGTGGACGGATGTGGCTAACTTGTCAGCTAACACGTTTCTCTCTATCTCTCAGTGCCCCGGCACCCAGCATAGGACGATATGCTGCTTAGACGCATAGGTTTTTAGCAATGCTGGGTAAAGAGAAATAATGCTGTGTAAAGAGACGCCCCTGCAGGGGCCAGAGAGCTTGAGTGATGACTAGTTGTCTCACCTTATGATGAATATTGCTGTGCAGCATTTAGTTTAACCCTTTCAGTGCCACTGATGTACCGGTAAATCCTCCGCTATATTCAGTCGGATGTGCGCAGTAACACGAAGTTGGCAAGTTATGAGGTAGTTCTGCCATCTGTTGTATATCTCTAGAAGCAGATTTTCTCATCTCTCTGGGTCTGCTCAGTATGGGTTTTTGATAGCACGCTTTGCAAGCATGGTTGCGCCACATGGTGCGCACATCTGGCAATCAAGGACTCCCAGACTTTGTGCACCTCTATTGCCGCAATTCTCCGTTCAAATATTCACACCATAGCGTGTTTCTACCCTATTTGTTGTACGTTTGTAACAGTTTCTTTATTTGATCCTGACACAGTGATGCTATCTCAAAATTCAGGTGAAAACTAGGTGAAAAAAGAAAAACAGCTCTGAAAAGAACTATTGCCAATTCAATATTTCACAAAACATATGTGGATAAGGAAACATAACAGTACAATCTTGGGAAGAAATGTGGTGGGACATTAACAAAAAAGTGCCTCTTTCGAATGAGCCAAATGGCTGCAGTAGCAAACATAGTGCTGGAGCAGTGGAGCACATAAAAAGCTCCTTTCTTGCATGTCCATTTATTAAATTCAGTTTGTAGAAGTGATACAAAATGCTACTACAGGTAAAGTATCATCCAAGAGCCACAAAGCATGGCAAGGTTATGAAGCAGTAGCTGTATAATTCAAAAGTGCCATTATAATTTTTTCTTTGGGAATTTTGTTGGCATAGAAGATCTGCATCCCAAATTAGACAGGACTGCCACTTAAATGGAACATGATTGTAGTTAGGTGGCATTAGTATTTTGGCAAAGCATTAAGACATTTGCTAAATGGAACCAACTTCTTCCATCCAAGAGATAAACAGAACTATATAAACTGTACCAAAAAGGCAATACCAGTGTCATCATGGACAACACGCTTGTACTCACTTCTTCCCATATTTTTTTCATACCATGAGCTTAGGTAAATATGTGCACCTCCATTTGAATAAAGTTTATCCAAGCTTGACACCTCCAATGGGCGAAGGAGACAGTGAAGCATCTAGGTAATTTGTTCTGTGCATGCAGCTGGACAAAAATTTTCCCTTCTGTTTTTAGTAACTATGCTTGTAGTGGGAATAGTGGAGAACTGAGAACAGGGCAAGAGCTGTTGGAATTTCGGCCTTGTGCCCTCGTCATTTCTTGCTACTGAGGCTGCTATCTTCCTATTCGTGCTTTCTGTCAGAACCATCATGTGACTGTGGATGCCATGGTCAACGATTCAGCCACAAAGAGTGATGCGAGATCTAGGTCTAGAGCACCATGCAAAATCTTGTGGTGATGATGTGGACAGAAAGACTAATGTTTTATACTGTATGTGCTCTTGTTTACTGTCCTTTTTGCTGCCATTTCAACCCGTACCAGTGGGCACAACTAATGACTTCCATGACACTAAGTTAGCGTTTCATAGAGGATCAGCGAACGCATTTTGTACAATCACTGAGCACATTTTATTCTGTGCTTGTTTAATCGTGTGCCTCTGCAGAGAGTAGCACAAGATTGAGTACATAAGGGAGCTAAAGCACATAGTCGAAACTGTGCGCAGCCTGGTTACAACTGCATCCTATATCATAGTTATTATAGACATGCGCCACATGGTACTACAGCAAAATGGGAATGGGCTGAAAGCGGATGAATGCTGCATGCTTTGCGTGTTGGTGAAAGCGTGCAAGGGTTAGCCAAGAAGGATTGTGGCTCGAGCATGGTCTTCCTCTGAGAGTAAGTGGAAAGGGGGTAGAGGAGCAAGGGCGCAGTAGTGCGATGAAGCACATGTGAGGGGAGGGGGGTGAACAGGTTGGCACGTCGTCTCCTTTTCTAGCACAATCATGCCTGCTGTCAGCATAGATGACTGAGTGCAATGCAGCCTGCAAACCCCTTTTCAGAGGTAATCTGTCGCACGTGCAAAGAGTGGGCATGGTATCATGTGCACTGTCTTCCAGAGTGCTTAATACTGGAGGTTATGTAATCTCGAGTTTCAGAGACTCGTTGAAGCAAGAGGCAGACGAAGAATTCGTTCCCCACTGCCAGTGCTTTTCACAATAGCGTCATCCCCATTGGAAGACACCAGGACACTATCAACCACCGCAGCAGTACGGACGCGAAAACGTGGTTGGCTTCTCTTCGTATTGCCAATGTTAAGATATTGTTGACATGGCCCTGAAACGGTATCCTTCACTACTATCCTTCACTACCCACTCTCAAATTTAACGAAATAAATTTTTTCTTCGTTCAAGCTAGTTTTTTTCGATTGCCCAATAATTCAGAAAATTTTGCTGCCCCTTCCGTGTAAGAAAAATCTATTAGCGACTTGTTACTTGCATAAAATGTCTAATATAACCAAATTTCTATTAATGAAGCAAACTACCAATTTTATCGACTTCGTTATATTGAGCTTTAAGTGCAATTACACTTCTCATGTCTCCAGACGAGGACAGCAGTTTTCTTTTTCCTTCCTTCATGCTTGAAGAGATTTTCATGCGATTTTTGGCATGAAGCGCCGACACAATGGCGGCGTTTTCTGCATGTGTGTTTTATGGGCGAAATACACAAAAGTTCAGTGAATCAGAAGATGATTTTAGTGCCATGGATGAATATATTTCACTTTCAGAGGGTCAGGAAGTGTCCTTGGATGAGAGCACTTCAGAAAACAACTACTATGAGGACCCTACAGACCTGCAGTGCAAATCCTGATCTTTACCCAGGTGAGTGCTTTCAGCACTACCACAGTTCTCAAGTACTGTTTTGAGCCTCAGGAATAAGTAAATAAATAAAAAAATCACTTAACATGCATTTGTTTACCGGAGCATTTTTTCTGCGTGGTGTCTAATTGTGTGAAATAGCTCCCCACTGGAATGACTACAAATTAGGAAACTGAGCGTGACCGCAAAAGGTAAATCTGAAATAACTTGCAACATACCTTCCAACTTACTAAGAAAAAGTTCTGCAGAAAAACACAATATAAGAAAAACGACTTTAAATGTTTTAAACAAGTGCAATTACATTTGGTAATTATATTTATATCTGGTCCTGTGCTCTTCCTTGTCCATGCATTTTTTTGGCGCTGTTTAAAATGAATATTTTCAATGCTTACAAGCTCATAAAAAATCCTTATGCAGGATGTGCTGGCCTTGGCTCAGCAATTCAACACTCATCCGTGGCAAGAACTCACCTTTTACCACCTTTAACTCTGGCAATCCCCTTTGGGATTACACTGAAATCTTGCATTACATTGACTAAGCCAATTCCAGTAGGTGTGTCCTTTAGCTGGAGATACCCTATTTTGGATTTTTAGTATTTTTCTTTCTTTTTTTTTGGCTCTATGCATGTGCCACCACAAATTATGGCCGTGCACAAACATGTTTCCAATCAGGGTACACATTCCTCACTGCGCTTTCTTCCAGCAGCATGAGCACACTTGGAAAAAAGTGAACAGTGGCACTTTCTCCCTGATATGCAACAGCATGCTTAAGGTGTGGATGTGCCAACAAACATGGATGCAATTTTTTATAGTCTTTATCACAGAGAAGCTTGATGAACATGTCAGAAAACTGAAAGCAACAAAAATCTGAAAATGCAACTTTAACTCAAAACTGTGACCTTCCTCTGAAACCAACAATGAGATGGGACTCCTAATAAAAATCAACAAGATAGCCAAGTAGAAATGCAGTAAAAATTTCTTACTTACATAAATATGCCCACCAGTAGCCTGAGTTGTGCTTTAGCATCATAGTAGATATCTTCATAGAGATGGAAAGAAAAACGAATAAAGGTTTATGTACAACAAAATACAAACAAGCTGAAAGAAACAATACATGCAGCCATGAAATCGCAACTACCCCGATACAATATGGCAATGGCAACCAAAAGTTCCAAGAATCATGCATCTCTGCAAAACATGCATATTAATATAAATATTCAATAACAACAGTTGCCATGGAATGTTCATCGATTCAAAAGAGCCATTTATTGTACTTCGCTTTTTAAAAAATTTCAGAGAAAGAATATCACAGTTTCGTCATAAGAGCGAAGCGATGATATGATAACATGTTAGAATTTTACATGAAGTGCAAGATTCTGTTCATGGTCTACTCAGCAATATGAATCAACTAGCCCAGCAACACGTACTTCTGTTACGATCAGCCAGTGCGGGAAAGTGACAGTAGAGCCTCCTGCTCTATTGCAACGAATCACTTCGTGAAGCTAACAATGCGTCCCCTCGGACAGACCAGTGGTGACACCAAGGCGAGATGTTTGGCAAATGAAGTGTTGATGGGTGCCACACTGACGCCGTCCCCGACGCTGGGAGCAAGAAACTCCTGGAAAAGGGGCTTTCTACGCAGCTTCCTCATGGCCACTGCTAGCTGCCAAGGCCGTATGACAGATGCACCGGCTAATTGAAGGGCCATCCCAGGAACTAAGAAGCGCCAATTGAGTCAAGCGTGACAACTCTTCTACGAGCGTTCCCCCACTCTTCCCCCATCCCACCTCCTTTCTCGGGGCAGTGATTCGGGTGCCCTGAGGTGCCAGTGTGATTGTGTGCACCCTCACCCTCAAGGCGAATCTTTTGGAGACTTTGGACGCTCCGATTGGATGAAGGTGTGACAGCAGATTTCACTGGCCTAGTGATCTATACTCCGTTCCATACATAGCAGTCAACGCTGTGGAGCTACTTCTTGCAGTGGCTTCGTTTGCACTTGGATATAGTTCGATTTTCTTTTTACCACGGTTGTGCACAACTGTTTTCTCTATAGGCTCAGTGTTGAATGAAACAAGTTTTAACCCTTAGAAATAAACACACTGTGGTATACGGCTGCTAATGTGTTATTTTAGATCATTCTTTTTTTTTGTTCTTTTCAGGCTTTTTATTTGCAACCCATGGCGAAGAGCCTCACGTGCATGCTTGCTCGAGCGAATGCTGTTGGCACGCAGCGAAGCATGGATAGAATACGCGGAGTGATAACTCTTCTTGACCTAACTTCTTGCATAACTTCCACAGCATTGGCTGCTATGTATGGAACGGGGTATAAGGAGGACAGAGGGGATTTAGGCAGACTTTCTCCGCTCCTCAGAGGTACTACAATGCAGTCATGCTGGACAGTTAAGACGTAAAATTCTCTACTCCTCACGTAGATATAGTAAATAAACCCAGTACTCATCATTCTCAATGAGAATCTATTCCTCACTTCAACAATGTATGGGTCAGCTACCCCTCACTATTCCTCACTTCAACAATCTATTCCTCACTTCAACAACGGCATGGGCCAGCTACCCCTTTTGACGTGCCCGACCTCAACTGTTACGGTTGGAAGGCAGCGGTGAAATGGATCTTGCAACGTGGTGCTGTGTCTGTGGTAAGTGCTTGTGCTTACTTAGTTGTGTTTGGCGAGCAGGACTAATGCAGTAAAACATCAATCATGGATTTGAGGATAATGCTGAGAGACAAATTGCTGGATGTCAGTGAGGAACTTGGCCTAGTGGTACACAAGGAAACGATTAAATTAGAAATATTAAAGCTGATTTCCGAACAGGCCAGTAAGGAGGACATTGAAATTCGGTTACAACTTTTTAAGAAAAGAGAGAGAGAGGAACACAGGAAGGATCGAGAGTCAAGAAAAATGCAACTTGACCTCGAAAGTAAAGATTTGGAGTTGATTCGAGCGAGCGAAGGGGCTTTCGAATGTCAAGTGAGGCAGAATCATACTGCATGGACAGGCTGTTAAAGCCATTTGAAGTCAGGAACGACATAGAGTTGTTCCTATGAAATTTTGAAAGGACTTGCGAGAAGATGAACTTTGCTTCAAGTATATGGCTATAGCAGTTGCTGTCTATGTTGCCTGCCGTGTGAAGCTGCTGAAGTATTCACCAGACTCAGTGCACAAGATGCATATGACTACGTGAAGGGTACGGCTAGCCTTTTGAAGAAGTACTGCCTTTCAGCTGAGGCTTTTCGGCAAAGGTTTCAAAGCATGAGCGAGAAGGATAGTGAGGGATATCCAGAGTTTGCACGCGGCTTAAAGGCAAACCTAGTTGAGTGGCTGAAAAGTACGGAAGCGTATGAGAGCAGAGACATGATCATTGAATGCATGTGTCTAAAGCAGTTTTACAAAAGCATCCCACAATCTGTGAAGCTGTGGATGCAAGACAGAGGAAACGCCAACACTGTGGAAAAGGTAGCTGAGTTAGCCGAAGAGTACGCAATGCATAGAAAGCTGAGCACTGAGGACGGAAGTTTGGACGGTCGAAATGGACTGCAGAAACAATTTTCATTCAAGAAGAGATCGCAGTTGCAACAACCGGACCATGTAGACATGGAAATAAGGACGTCTGAAGAGAGCGAGAAGTCAAATAGCGAAATTGTACAAAAAGAGCAGAAAAAAGAACACAACTCTTTTAGAGTGATCTGCTTCTATATGTGCCACAAACTCCGACATATCACTGTGAACTGCGGGAAGCCTAGAGTATTTTTTTCCTACATGGACCAAAGAGACGAAAACATGAAAATTTTATGGCCGTATCTTCACGACCTGCATATTAAGGAAAAACCATGCCAGGTGCTACGAGCCAGTGCCGCCACCATGTACAATTTCCATCCGTCTCACGTGACAGTAGATGACTTTACTGGTAAAGTAGCATGGATTAAACAGACTGTGGAAGAACACAGTGTGTGTCCGCCGATGGCAAAAGTAAAAATCAATGGGCCGCTCAGGGAGCTCGTGACCGAAGATGCAGTTTCCAAATTATTGTCGCTGAAGTACCCTAACATTTTTTTCAAATCGGATGGATCAGTTACTGCGTGAGAAGGGGCTGAAACATGGGAGAGGGTATTGTACAGGCGTGAACGTGATCCCAAGATTGTCAAATTGTGTTGCTTTCCTCAGAAGATGCAAAAGCCACTCCAACAGAAATAGCAAAAGAGGTAGTCTTGGCAAAAAAAACCTAGGTAGGCTAGATGGGAAAAAAAAAAAAAAAACGGTTGAAGAAATGCTGCCAGCTGACCAGCTCAACGAGAGCGTATCACAAGGCATGTGTCAAAGTTCGCACCTGCAGGGAGAGCCAGCTGATGCACTCGCAAGCGAGACGGGGTCGTTCCTGTCACCGGCCCCAAAGCACTTTGATCGGCTCTTATGTGTGGACAGCGTTGCAAATGGCCGGCAAGGGTACCGACCTACAAAATTTTCCCAGCCAGCCACAGCTGCCAGGGTGGCGAGCTTCCCAGAAGCAACCATGGAAGCCTTCCCCATCTGCCGCAGTGACTCGATTGCAGGGACGACGGTATGCTGCATCTACACCCCCTTGGCACCGCTATGACTAAACGTGGTCGGCAGGCCAAGTATTGTTTGTGGAATCGCCACAGCCTTCACGGTTCGATAGGAGCAGGGGAGCACCTGGGAGATATTTTGCGGTGCCGTCTCACACAGCTTAGAAGTCAATGGACAGACGCGGCGGCCATTGTCTGGAGTGTCAACACTGGAATGAAGAGGCGCCTGCTCAGGGCAGGACCCGTGTCTGCGAGAATCCTCTCACATCGGTGCGGTCAGTGAAACCTGTGCGGAAGTGAGTGCGTAAACCCCTCCCCCTCAAAGGTGGGTCGGCTACGATGACTTTAAACGCTCCGTTTGGTCGAACGGCCGTTTTTCCCTCACCTAGGGATCTAGGGAGGACAGAGTGTATTTAAGGAGCCGTTGATGGCTCCTCAGTGTGCATTCCTCTTTCAGTCATGTTAGACTGATGAACTGCAACATTCTCATGTAGATACTGCAAATAAATCCATCCCATATTCCTCGTTCTCAAGGAGAACAAGTCTCTCCCTTCAACAATGTCCTCAGTGTGGATAAGCTGGACGACGGCATGGGCCAGCTACCATCTATTTCATGCACGACCCCAACCATTACAACTGGCTGACAGCGGTGAGACGGACTTTGCGACATGGTGCTGTCTGCGGTGAGTGCTTGGTTCTTGCTTTGAATCACTAGGTTTCATCTTATGGTTGTTCTGTTTAGAACAGTAGGGAAGCTAGATTATTGATTGTTAGCTAGGTTGTGTTTACCTAGGTAGGTTTAGCGAGCAGGATCAAGGCAGTAAAGTAGCAATCATGGAGTTAAGGACACTGCTGAGAGACAAATTGTTGATTGTTGGTGAGGAAGTGGGCCTAGAGGTACACAAGGAAATGCTAAAATGGGAATTATCGAAGCTGATTTCCGAAAAGGCCAGTGAGGAGGACATTGAAATTGGGCTAAAACTTTTTAGGAAAAGAGAGGAACGGGACAGAAAGAGAGAAGAGCGGGACAGAGAGGAACGTGAGTTGTGAAAAATGCAACTTGAGCTTGAAAGAAAACGTTTGGAGTTGTCTCAAGGAAGTGAAGGGGCTCTGGGACGATCAAGTGAGGTAGAATCATACTGCATGGACAGGCTGTTACAGCCATTTGAGGTCGGGAACGACACAGGCTTGTTCCTAGGAAATTTTTAAAGGACTTGCGACAAGATAAACTTTGGTCCGAGTACATGGCCACAGCGGTTGCTGTCTATGTTGCCGTGTGAGGCGGCGGAAGTAATCGCCAGACTCAGTGTGGAAGATGCATATGATCATTCGAAAGTGAAGGCGCGTCTTCTGAAGAAATATCACCTTTCAGCCGAAGCTTTTCGGTAAAGGTTTAGAAACACAGGGAAGAAAGATAGCGAGGGGTATCCGGAGTTTGCATACGGCTTAAAGACCAACCTAGTCGAGTGCCTGAAAAGCGCGAAAGCGTACGACAGCAGAGACATGATCATTGAATGCATGTGTCTAGAGCAGTTTTACAAAAGCATCCCCCCAGCTGTGAAACTGTGGGTGCAAGACAGAAGGAATGTAAACACTGTGGAAAGGGCGGCTGAATTAGCCAAAGAGTACGCAACGCGTAGAAAGTTGAACACCGAGGACGGAAATTGGGATGGTCGAAATTGACCGTGGAAACCATTTCCGTTCAAGAAGGGTTCGTAGACTAGACGACCGGAGCCTGTAGACATAGAGGAAAAGCCCTCAGAAAAGAGCGAGAAGTCCAACGAGGAAACCGCACAAAAAGAGCAGAAAAGAAAATTAGAATCTTTTAGACCAATCCGCTGCTGTAAGTGCCACAAACTCGGACATATCACTGTAAACTGCGTGAAGCCTAGCGCAGTTTTCACCTACGTGGATGAAAAAGACGAGAATATGGAACTTTTAAGGCCATATCTTCACGACCTGAAAGTTAATGGGAAACCATGCCGGGTGCTGTGAGTCAGTGCCGCCTCTCTGGACATTGTCCATCCGCCTTACGTGATCATAGGTGACTTCACGGGAGAAGCAGCATGGATCAAATGGGTTGTAGAAAAACACAGCATGTGTCTGCCCATGGCCAAAGCCAAATCAGTGGACCGTTCGGGGAGCTAGTGACCGAGGCTGCAGTTTTCAAATTTTATCACCTGGCTTTGCGTATTTTTGGGAGGGAAGTACAAAGCAGTGATTTTGTGTAACCATTACAGAAGTATTTCGAGTAACGTCAAGGTTGTTGTAGAGTGAAGAGTTAGCAGCCCCAAGGGCAGCCATGAACTTGAAGGCACTAAAGAAGCCGGAATTGTTAAACTTGGCCAGAGAGTTGGGCCTCCAAATTGCCGAATCAAATTGAAAGCTGGAGATCATTGAGGCGATCAAAGCAGACGACAATGAACTTGGAGGAACGTCTTGAAAGCATTGCAGAAAAAGATGAGTGTGAGCGTGTAGCGCTAGAGAAAAAGCGAGAACAGGAAGAGCGCGAAAGGGAATTGGAACGCAAATGGGTAGAGCACAGAATTCAGATGGAAGAAATGCAAAAGGAAATTCAGAATCTTAAGAGGGCAACAGGTACGGTCCAGGCTGCGCGTACTCAAAGTCAGCAAAAACATATAAAGTTTTCTGGCCCTTTTCGAGAAGGTTTGTGCGGAGGTTGAGCTTGACCGTGAATGTTGTTTTGAGCTGCAAGGTGTGTTTCCCATTAACGTGTCCGACGTCTTGTCTAGCCTTTCTGATGACGAGTTCCAGAATTACAACACAGCTAAGAGAGCTTTATTCAGTTATTTCGGTATTCCGGTTGAGGGCGAGCAGAAGGGTCAAAGAGACGAACAGAGAGCTCCTTCTCCTGAAGCAACTGAGCGACAAGTCGGGGTTGGGGGTCGTGTCAGTGAATGGAGAGCACAGGAAGTGCAACGTAGCAGACCCCTCAGAGAGCGAGGCCGTCGCCTGTCTACAAACAAGGACCGCTCCGGAAAGCGTTTCTTGTGAAGACGAGGCCGGTTCCAGCGGCCATGTGAAGATGAGGAATTTCTGGAGACCTTGCTCATGCCTTTGTGCATGTACAGGCAAAATGCCGGAGTCATCTAAGGTAGACCCAGATAGCGGGGCGGCCGAGCAAAATAAGGACCCGACAATTCAAGATTCTAACAGTACTGTCGGGAAGGGCCTGGCTAAGCAAGGGGTTTGCAGCGTTAGCACAGGTAAATTGGCTCGACAGTACAGGGAACCGGAGATTGCTCTGGGCGCATGTTTCGGGGGTGCGCAATTGAGGTGTCCACCGAAACCGAGTCAGCGGTCACCTTGGAGAGCGCTCCTTGAGGAGATGAGGCTAGTTCCAGCAACCTCAATGGGGTCAGTGTGGAACTGGATACGACCCTCGGGCCTCAGCACGTGACAGACACTTAGGCCGTGTTGAATGAAGAGAGAAAAGACGTCGCAGAAGTAGAGGCAGTGGCAAATCTGGGGGGGCGTTCCTTGTGGAGATGTTCCGGAATCATCAAAAGCAGAGTAGTATGTCATGGTAGCCAAGCACAACAGGAACCCAACGCTCGGGGGTTTCAGGTGCACCACAGATGAGCACTTGGCAAGGAAAACCTTGTCAAACAGCGCCGTGAGAGAAAAAAAAATGAGTATTCAGCAGAGCGTAAACTTGAGAAAGACACTACATTGCAATGCATAAGACAACGTAACAGACCATCGCGCAAAAGGCAAAGGTTTCATTCTGCAAGTTCAGAAAACAGAGGCACCGCTAACGAATGACTGCGACAGAACAGGGCGCGTCTCCGTGGGCAAGGGTGCGGCTAAAATTTTCAACCTGGTTGAGACATGCGCACACAAACCAGGCCAGTCGAACAGTCACTAAAATCGAATGCATTGTGGGGGCAAGGACAAAAGGAGAATGACGATTCTTCCCGCATTTACAGCCTGCCCTTCAGGGTCAAGAAAACAAGCTGCGGGAACACAAAGTGGCAGGTGTCTGTAGAGAACATTGCAAATCTGGCACCCTTTGTTGTCCTTAACATGGCCCAAAGGCTTTCAGACTGCTACCCCTTCGAGTGCGCCTTAAGAGGCAGTAATTGATAAATTAGGTGTACCCATTAGTTTCTTGTTTGCATGTAGAACATGATGCATTACCTGTTAGTTATTAAGAACTTTTGCTTTTAAATTCAAAAGTTCATGCTGGACTTTGCGTTTCTTTTGTGTCATCCGCCTCTTTCATGGTGCTACAGCGCATGCGCCCTGCCCTAGTGGATTAGTTGCGGATTTTGGAAGGGTCGTGCGAGTGGCCACGCGCCGGAAAGTGCCCCGAAAAAAGAAAGAAAAAAAAAGATGCTCGGACGCGCGTGGCTGCAAACACTCGTGCCGTGTACCGCATTGAAACTCTACTGGTAGCTCGACGTCGGTGCGTAGCATAAGACCGCAACTCCACTTTATAAGATAAAGCGGCCAGGGCATCGTCCGATTTGTCCGGACTGCACCGTGAGCCAGGTAGTTGCCGCCTTTCATGAATGGCTCGCTAATTTAACGAAAAACCCGTGCATTACACTTGAGCGACACTTAAGTACTTCACGTTGCTGATGAAGTCTGTTTGCAGCGCCGGTCTTCACTTGCTGGTGGTGGCAGCACGTTCCTGACTGCACGTACTCGTAAGGCGCGCCAACACTGGGTCGATACGAGACCGAAAAGACGCTCACTCCAATGATTGACCGACTACTGTGCGTCACTGAAACCTTCTTATCATACCAGGTCGACAACGACGCAACTGACGAGTGCGAGTTGTACTGCAACAGGCTTTCTTGTCGAAGGCACCGGCAAAATCAGCGTGCCGACCATTGTTCGATCGAACCCCGCGCGATCGGCCGTCAAACCGACAACACAATAGCGACAGCGTCTTCGCTTGTATATATAATTATTCGTGCTCAGAATGAGTCAAGCACACCTACCAAGTTGAAATGCACAAGCTTTAACCCTCTCAAGACATGCCCACGAAGTCTGAGCCAATGTCGATTCTGTTCAGCGAAGGTTAACCTGGCACCGTCGAGTTCGTGCACTCGCTATCGGCGGACCTGAACTGAAATGTAAGCAGTTAGGCCGAACAAAACTGCTTTTATAGTTCAATTCTGGCCTTAGCGATTTGAAATCAGCAATACTTCACTTCACACGGCGCGTACACAATAAGCGGTAAGCGGCGACACAGCGCTGTGCCAACATCTGTACGTCACCGTATCTGTAGGCTGTTGGCCGCATTTGCTACGTATATGGGTGGGCTTGTAAGTGCTGCTTTGACGACACATTTCTTAATTTCAGAGATGCACTGTTTGCCTCTGCGTCAAGCGGCAAACAAGAGACGGTGTATTCGGTAATAAGCAGCATAAACAACCGCCTCGCTCATTTATACCAATGCCGTGTGAGCGATGGCATTCACGCGTTTTCGTGAGAGAACAACATGGCCTACAAATGAGCCCTTATGCGAGCACAGTTTTCTCTAATAATGCTCTATGGCACGCTAAAACTGTATGTATGATGGAGTTAAAGAAAAGCGAGAATGAGTTAACGGCCCGTAATATATGTATCTGGATCACAGTTGCCGTTGTTTAAGTGGTTCGGCCGCTCATATTGACTCGTCTCAGGGTGTAACAGCATGGCACATATGCACAGATACGCATGTTTTGATACATTTTGACATATCAGCGATGGACCTTCTCCACAATATTTGACGATAACAACAACCTGCGGCTGTAAATGTCGATGCAAACAAGTGCACCGCTTTAATAGAACCGACGCAGAAGTCTGCGCTTGAAGACTTTTTGAATATGTGAAACGTCTAAATAATGTGTAAAAAGAATACAAAAAGTGATGCCCAAGTGCAGAAATCAGTGACAAATTCCAAGGCAGCCGTGCCGCTAAACGGAACTCAGCGTGCCTTTATCGGCTGCACTGTTTGCAGAACAGCGCACTCAGGCCTGCTCACCCAGTAGTCATAGAGTGCTACATGGCTTCAGGAACGACCTGCTGTCCCAAAGAAGCCATCAATAATGATTTGTGATCCACGAAACGCACAACTGACGTGCACTCAACGTGGGTGCCGGTACACAAATCAACCGGCGAAAGCCCCTGGGACCCTTCCAAAACATTTTGAGCGGCGTGCGGCAGAGGGCAGCACAGGAAAATGAAAGAGGTGGATTGTACGCAACCTTCGATTTGCAGATGAAACTGTTCTGTTCAGCAAAACTGGGGACGAGTTACAACAAATAACCGAGGACCTTAACACAGAGATTATAAGAGTGGGGTTGTATGCAGAAGACAAAGATAATGATCAATAGCCGGGCAAGGGAACAAGAGTTCAGGATCGCCAGTCAGGCTCTAGAGTCTGCGAAGGAGTATGTTTACCTAGGTCAATACTCTCAGGGAACCCTGATCATGAAAGGAAATTTAAAGAAGAATAAAAATGGGTTGGAGCACTTTCGGCAGACATAGTCAGATCCTGGCTGGAAGCTTACCATTATCAATCAAAAGTAAGGTGTACGATCAATGCATTCTACCGGTGCTGGCATATGGGGCACAAACTTGGAGACTGACAAAGAAGCTCGAAAACAAGTTAAGGACCACGCAAAGAGCGATGGAATGAAGAATGTTCGGCATAACGTTAAGGGACAGGAAGAGAGCAGTCTGGATCAGAGAGCAAACAGGGATAGCCCATATTCTAATCAATATTAAAAGAAGGAAATGGAGCTGGGCAGGTCATGTAATGCGTAGGTTAGATAACCGGTGGACCATTAGGGTTACAGAATGGGTGCCAATAGAAGGGAAGCGCAGTCGAGGATGGCAGAATTCACACGTGTTAGCTGGAATTGGTTGGCGCAGGACAGGGGTAATCGGAGATCGCAGGGAGAGGTATTCGTCCTGCAGTGGACATAAAATAGCCTGATAGAGAGCAGTACGTTCCGCTCTAGAGGCACTGGTACTGGCTGGTAGTATTGACCGAATGAGCCACTTAATATGTGACATTTGTCCCTTTGACTTTCGATCGCAGTCACGAATTCCGTGGTTCAAAAATTCACCGCTGTTTTCTGTTTCTGTGGCAACTTGAGAATTACCCACCACTTAGGCGAATTGTTAGCTCGGAAAGGCAGAGTTTGAGGATGTGCGGCACATTACCTGGAGAGGACCCAGACTATTTAAAGAAAGAGACATGGCCTATCCGTACTGTGTGAGACCGTTTTGCTATCAGAAGAGTAAACTTAATGGGAATGCAGATGGTCTGAGTCGCTGCCCCTCGTTTTCTGTTGCAGTATTGCAGACTCAGCATTGTTATTCATAACGAGTGATCTCATGCACAGTACTAAAAATGGATGCTAGTTAGTTAAATGGGGTTTAATGGCGCAAAAGCGGCTAAGGCTATGCTGTGCCAAACACGATGCGCAATAAATGGATGCAATAAAAAATTTAATGTTGCTTCCCTTTTAAGTCATGTTAAAGCACCAAGATATGCGAGGTCAAAACAATGAATACGTACCATGAGAATCATCACAAATACAACAAGAGCAGCTCCGATAAAAATGCAAAAAATAGACTTCTTGTTAGAGCGATTAACAGTGGATCTGTAAAAGAGAGAGAGTAAAAAAACATCAGACTATGGTAATACCTTTAAGAGCGCTGCATGCGTTGCGAGTGTGTGTGTGTGAGAGAGAGAGAGTGAGAGCTAAAAAAAGAGAAAAAAGAAAAAGGAAAAAAAAATCACTTGCTACTTAGGCTGAAGCTATCACTATCTACATTGCAGACATTTTAATTTCACTGTGCTTTGGCTAAGATATGTACTGTTCTCCTCTTTCAGTTACGCCTATTATGACTCAGTAGCATTCACAAATACGGTAATTCAATGAATTCCTTATTTGGAATAGCATATGAACTTTACAGGTACACATATGTGCATTTAAATACAAAGACTTAGACATCCCAATTTTACGTTGCTAAATGTCATGGTACCTTAACATATCCCCAGACAATGAGTAAAGCAATAAGAATTTCTATTAGGCACTAGTAACATGCCACAAAGTTAAAGAATTGACCACAGAAACAACCTTTAGCCTAAGCCTGCGTGCTTTCTTTGCTTGCCAAACTGCACATACGCAGCACTCAACTTTTCTTCTTATATTACTGGTAACGGAAACACAGAAAGCTGTAATATATTGTAAAGAACGGCGGGTTGCACAACAAGATTGTCACCTTGCCACCCGATTACGACAAGGGGTGCAAGACGCGCACCTCCCGCTCTCCACCTCTCCGTGCTGCAGCTGCGAGGCGTTCAAAGAAGCGACCTTTGCGCTGGAACCCGCCGCCTTCCTCCAGCCCCTTCGACATGGTGACGGGACGAGTTTGGTGTGTGGACAATGATTCCAGAGTTCCTCAACGCGGCGCTGATCCGACACGCCTGAAGAAGCTACCGCGGGAAAGTCTTATTTTTGCGCTCTCACGGTTCCGCATGTTGCAAAACAACGAGCGTCCCTCGAGCGGCGTCGATTTTCCGGAACGGCACCACCTTCAACGCGGTCGCTTGGGCTTCGGAATGTGTGTGCCTTTGTGTCTGTAAACTGGTCTTCAGAGCAGCTGCGAGTTGGTGGTGTGTAAACGAACAGCCGCCGCGTCGTAGGACCAGCGGATCGAGTGTATAAAAACTGTGGTTGTGCGAATGTTGGACACACTTCTCTTGAGCAGTCATGTTAGACTGGTTCACTTCTCTCATGCAGTCATGTTAGACTGTTACTCTTGTTCTCAAGCAGTCATGTTAGACTGAGTTAATTTCTGTAAATAAACCCCTTTTCCCCGTTCTCGATGAGAAGCAGTTCTTCACTACCTCAACGATCTCAGCGTAAATAAGTTGGACGACGGCATGGGCCAGCTACCTTCGAATTCATGCCGTATTCCAATCTTGGCAAAGGACCACGGACGAAGGGATTGAGCCCCCAATCCTGACAACTGGTGGCAGCGGTGGGATGGACTTTGCGACATGGTGCTGTATCTGCGGTGAGTGCTTGGTTTTTGCTTTGACTCTCTAGGCTTCATTTTGTGGTTGTTCTGTTTAGAACAGTAGGGAAGCTAGATTGTTGTGTGTTAGCTAGGTTGTGTTTTCCTAGCTAGATTTAGAGAGCAGAATCAAGGCAGTAAAGCAGCAGTCATGGAGTTAAGGACACTGCTGAGAGACGAGTTGTTGATTGTTGGTGAGGAACTGGGCCTAGATGTACGCAAGGAAATGCTCAAATCGGAATTATTGGAGCTAATTTCCAATCAGGCCAGTGAGCAAGATATTGAAATGGGATTGGAACTTCTCAAAAAGAGAGAGAAACGGGAAAAAGAAAGAGAAGAACGGGACAGAGAAAACCGCGAGTTTCAGTTAAGGAAAATGCAACTTGAACTTGAAAGCAAACGTTTGGAGTTGCCTCAAGGAAGTGAAGGCGCTCTGGGTCGATCAAGTGAGGCAGAATCATACCGCATGGACAGGCTATTAAAGCCATTTGAGGTCGGGACCGACATAGGCTTGTTCCTATGCAATTTTGAAAGGACTTGCGAGAAGATGAACTTCGGCCCGAGTACATGGCCACAGCGGTTGCTGTCTATGTTGCCGTGTGAGGCGGCGGAAGTAATCGCCAGACTAAGTGTGCAGGATGCATATGATTATGCGAAAGTTAAGGCTAGTCTCCTGAAGAAATACCGCCTTTCAGCCGAAGCTTTTCGGCAAAGGTTTAGGAGCACAGGCAAGAAAGATAGCGAGGGCTATCCGGAGTTTGCGTATAGCTTAAAGGCCAACCTAGTCGAGTGGCTTAAAAGCGCGGAAGCGTACGACAGCAGAGACATGATCATTGAATGCATGTGTCTAGAGCAGTTTTACAAAACC
Source organism: Dermacentor albipictus (assembly GCF_038994185.2). Classification (NCBI taxonomy): domain Eukaryota; kingdom Metazoa; phylum Arthropoda; class Arachnida; order Ixodida; family Ixodidae; genus Dermacentor; species Dermacentor albipictus. Next base: position 179,030,512 of record NC_091821.1, on the reverse strand, counting down.
ATCCCCCAAGCTGTGAAACTGTGGGTGCAAGATAGAGGTAATGTAAACACTGTGGAAAGGGCGGCTGAATTAGCCGAAGAGTACGCAACCCGTAGAAAGTTGAACGCCGAGGAGGGAAACTGGGACGGTCGAAATGGACCGCGGAAACCATTTCCGTTCAAAAAGGGTGCGCAAACTAGACGATCGAAGCCTGTAGACATGGCGGAAAAGCCCGCAGAAAAGAGCGAGGAGAAACTTAACGGAGAAACCGCACAAGAACAGAAAAGAAAGTTCGGATCTTTTAGACCAATTCGCTGTTACAAATGCCACAAACTGGGACATATAGCTGTAAACTGCGAGAAGCCTAGCGTAGTTTTTTCCTACGTGGAGGAAAAAGATGAGAATATGGAACTTTTAAGTCCGTATCTCCACAACCTGCAAGTTAATGGAAAACCATGCCGAGTGCTAAGAGACAGTGCCGCCACGCTGGACATTGTCCATCCGTCCTACGTGATGGTAGGTGACTACACCGGAGAAGTAGCATGGATAAAACAGGTTGTAGAAGAACACAGCGTGTGTCTGCCCATGGCCAAAGTCAAAATCAGTGGACCATTCGGGGAGCTAGAGACTGAGGCTGCAGTTTCCAAATTTTTGTCACTGCAGTATCCCTACATCTTTTCGAATCGTTCGAATCAGTTACTGCGTGACAGAGGGCTCAAACTGGGAGAGGGCATAGTACAGGCATTGACCCGAGGCCAAGCTCGTAAGATCGCGGCGCTTTCGGCTGAAAGGGCTCAAGCTCCTCCAGCTGAAGCAGAAAAGGGGATAGCTTCAATACCCGAATCCGAGCTAGGCCCGAGGGACAAAAGAACAGTTGAGGAGAGCCTGCCAGTTGACCAGCTCAATGAGAGCGTAGCACTAGAGTGTCAGAGTTCTAGCCTGCAGGAAGAGCATGCAGACGCGCTCCCAAGCGAGACAGGGTCGTTATTATCACCGGCCTCAAAGAACTTTGATCAACTCTTACGCGTGGATAGAGAGTCACTGGCAGCTGAGCAAAAGAATGATGAGATCTTAACTAAATTACATGACACAGCTAAAGAAGGCATTGCTAGGCGCAACGTAACGATACATGAGAAAGGAGGTTTGTTGTATCGGCATTACAGAGATCGAAAGGGTAGGATTTTAGATCAGTTAGTCATACCTACTAAGTATAGGGAGGACCTTTTGAGTCTTTGTCATGGAAATGGGTGGTCCGGCCACCTAGGCATAAACAAATCAAAGGAAAGATTGCTTATGGAATACTACTGGCCTGGCTGTTTCAAAGATGTAGAAAACTTTTTAAGATCATGCGACGCCTGCCAGCGTTCTGGTAAACCAGGAGAAACTTGGAAAGCTCCACTGAAGGTAGTGCCCTTAATAACAGAGCCTTTCAGACGGCTTGTAATAGACACGGTAGGGCCTCTTCCAAAAACAAAATCAGGCTACAGGTACTTGTTTACCATGCTGTGTCCGGCTACCAAGTTTCCAGAAGCAATCCCTTTGAAAAAGCTCAGCTCCACCGAAGTAGTAGACGCGCTTTTGACAGTGTTTGCACGAGTTGGGTTTCCAGCCGAAATTCAGGCAGATCAAGGGTCAGTATTCACGAGCGCACTGACTTCCACATTCTTGCAAAAGTGCGGGGTAAAGTTAATACACAGTTCTGTCTATCACCCTCAGTCAAACAGTGTAGAGAGGTGGCATTCGGTGCTTAAGCGAGTTTTGCGTGCGCTCTGTTACGAGCACAAGGAGGACTGGGAGAACTGTCTGCCGGCAACTTTGTTTGCTTTGCGAACGGTTCCACATGAGGCGACAGGGTTCTCACCAGCAGAACTAGTGTATGGGAGGACACTCCGGTCTCCACTGAGAATGTTAAGAGAGATGTGGGAGGAAAGAGGGGAGAGTCCAACCGTGGTTGACTACGTGCTGAATTTATTGGAACGGCTAAGCGCAACCCGAGAACTAGTCGGAAAGAACATGGAAATAGCTCAAAGGAACGCCAAATTCTATTACGACAAGAATGCGAAGCTTCGTACGTTTAAAGTTGACTTAACGATGAAAGCGGAAAAGTGTAGGTTTGGATGTTCGCAGGTTACTTATCTGGGCCATGTTGTCGGTCAGGACATGAGACGGCCGGCTGAGCTGAAAATAGCGACGATTGGAGATTTTTCTCAGCCGCGCACGAAAACGGACGTTCGTTCATTTTTGGGACTTGTGGGGTACTATCAACGGTACATTCCGAATTACTCGCAATTGGCAAGTCCATTAACAGACGCCCTCCGAAAGGGAGCACCGAGTAACGTACACTGGGATAAGGACAAAGAGAACGCTTTTCAAAGTTTGAAAACGCTATTGGTTTCTCGCCCTGTGCTTCGCGCGCCAGACTACACAAAGGAATTCATAGTTCAATGCGACGCAAGCGACAGAGGTATGGGCGTGGTACTTAGTCAAGTCGGCGACGATAACGAGGAGCATCCTATCCTCTACGCCAGCCGTAAACTAAATGTAAGAGAGGAAGCCTACAGCGCTTCAGAGAAGGAATGCGCTTGTTTGGTTTGGGCCGCCCAGAAGTTGTCGTGTTATTTGTACGGAGCGAAGTTCATCTTCGAGACCGACCACTGTCCTCTGACGTGGCTCAATCAAATGTCACACAAAAACGGCCGCTTGCTCCGATGGAGCCTCACTCTCCAAGAGTACAACTTCTCCGTTAGATATAAGAAGGGAAAGTTGCATAGCAATGCGGATGGTTTGAGCAGGCTAATTTGAATTCTGCGTTTGAGGGTCCCGCCTAAATTTTAGGGTTACTAGTGTTAAATTTATTAAGCGAAGAAGATCCCCTCTCATTTAGCAGGATTCCCTCCATGATTGCTGAATTTGTCAGCAGGAATTTGCTTCAGAAATTGGCATAGTGAAATGCAGCATTTTTTTTGTTTCTGCACTTATGTTGTTGTTGTTTTTTTTGAAGCCTAGCGAGTCTAAAGTGAGAGCCAATGCACGTCATCTCGGCGCAGAGCCGTGTTGTGGGGTTCATTTTGCAGTTGCCTGTCCTTGTTGGATGTTTTGGGGCGGTGACATCAATGCACAAGTGGTCGCTGCGAGCCAAGACATCAATCCCCCCCTGACCAGCAGCCGTTCTCTTCCTGCCTAGCGGTTGTCAGCGCTAGACAGTCGAGACTTTTGGGGCCATGGAGGCGCTGTAAAGAACGGCGGGTTGCACAACAAGATTGTCACCTTGCCACCCGATTACGACAAGGGGTGCAAGACGCGCACCTCCCGCTCTCCACCTCTCCGTGCTGCAGCTGCGAGGCGTTCAAAGAAGCGACCTTTGCGCTGGAACCCGCCGCCTTCCTCCAGCCCCTTCGACATGGTGACGGGACGAGTTTGGTGTGTGGACAATGATTCCAGAGTTCCTCAACGCGGCGCTGATCCGACACGCCTGAAGAAGCTACCGCGGGAAAGTCTTATTTTTGCGCTCTCACGGTTCCGCATGTTGCAAAACAACGAGCGTCCCTCGAGCGGCGTCGATTTTCCGGAACGGCACCACCTTCAACGCGGTCGCTTGGGCTTCGGAATGTGTGTGCCTTTGTGTCTGTAAACTGGTCTTCAGAGCAGCTGCGAGTTGGTGGTGTGTAAACGAACAGCCGCCGCGTCGTAGGACCAGCGGATCGAGTGTATAAAAACTGTGGTTGTGCGAATGTTGGACACACTTCTCTTGAGCAGTCATGTTAGACTGGTTCACTTCTCTCATGCAGTCATGTTAGACTGTTACTCTTGTTCTCAAGCAGTCATGTTAGACTGAGTTAATTTCTGTAAATAAACCCCTTTTCCCCGTTCTCGATGAGAAGCAGTTCTTCACTACCTCAACGATCTCAGCGTAAATAAGTTGGACGACGGCATGGGCCAGCTACCTTCGAATTCATGCCGTATTCCAATCTTGGCAAAGGACCACGGACGAAGGGATTGAGCCCCCAATCCTGACAATATGAAGATGCAGAAGTGACTTTCACAAGTATACGTACACAACAGAACAAAATAAGAGCTAAACACCTATACAGCACAGGAAAATAAAATTATCAAATATATTGTGCTTCAAGCCAGATCGCACAAATACGTTCTTATTCATTCTATCACATGTTCAAAGCTAACAGAAAGCAACAGCTTCACGATCACTTTTAATGTGTGATGAGAATGAAATAAACACAACAAGCATTTGTTTCCCACTACATGTGCTTCATGCAAATGAAAACTTCAAATGTGTACACACACACATGCGCAGTGTGAAAAACTGTACAGCAACATAGTGTGACAATACAGTGACGGGGTAACAAAATACCGACATATATATGCATCTTTTCTGATGCGAGTCCATTATAATAAAAATACAATAAAGCAAGGTTGCAAACTGGGCAATTTGGTATGGTTGTATGGTGTAACATTGCAGAAGTCACAGGAATCTAATATATGAACAGACAGACAAACTACTATGTACAGTTGTTGTGAGGAAAAGTCTGGAGACCACGGGTTCCACAAAAACTTTCCTTTTTTTTCTTCTTCTCTCTCTCTTTCTTTGCTGTCTAGGTATGCAGGCTGAAATCATGTGGCACAGTTTATGCGAACCTGTTCGACCATTGCAATGCACTGAGAAAAACCCACATTGCATGGCTGTGCTAGAACATTGTCTAATTTTCTGTTGATGCCATGGTCTCTAAACCTTTTGTACACAGTAAGTCAATATGAAAGAGAACACCTAATTTTCTTTTAAACATCATAATTTTCCGTATTCATGCACTTAAACAGATTTTGTCCCTACCTATGACTGCCCAAGGCCTGAAATACAGGTTTGCAGTACAAATAAAAAGCAAGAAACCTTTTGAAGCTGGGTTCCCTGTCTCATGAGACCTAGAAAAATCAGTGCTGCAGACTAGAGCTTATCAGTGGCATCAAGTAGGGTTGCAGTGAGCCACTGTGAAATTCAGTGGTTCTTGTGGTCCCCCAGTGTCACCAATGCCACCAGTCATGCCTTGCCAATCTCACAGAGCCTCATCGGACACATAACTATTAGGGTCCAACGTTCCAAAGCTGAAAACTGTGGCTCTTAGGGTAGCTGCCGTGGAGGGTTCCAGATTATTTTGGCAAAGTGGGAGTTTTGAACATGGAGCTAAATCCAAGTACAAGAGGTTGCAAAGGGGCACAGATGACTGTTGGCTCGCCAGTGGGTCATAAAGCACGATAGGAATATCACGTGTGATCCACAATGGGTCATGATGCAGAGGTACTAGAACATCGAGAAGTGCTGTCATTGTGAACATATCAGTCTTTAAACCTGCCCTTAGAATTTACCAGTTAAGGCCTTCAATCATTTTTTGTAAGTTATTTCCAGCATTGCTGAACAGGACTATGTCATCTGTAAGGCACAGGTTGCTGGCATATTCCCAGTTAATCTTCACACCTAATCATTCCCTATGAAACATCTTCCAAGCAAGTAGTGAATTGGAGCGATTGTTTCAGCCTTTCGAACACCCTTCCCAAGTGGTATTTTTCTACTATTTTTGTGAACAATTAAAAGAGCTGTGATATCTGTAGATATTTCATAAGATATCCATGCATGCTTCCTCTACTCGACTATGCAGTGCCTCCATGACTGCTGGTATCTCAAGTGAATAAAATGCCTTTTGATTCTAAGAGGGCAATAAACAGAGGTTGGTTATATATTCTGGATTTCTCAATTACATGATTGGTAGTAATCCCAGTTAGTTTAAGTGTTGCCCCCGTTATATTTGAAATTGCCATAGTGAATAATTTGTACAAAATCTGAAACAGCCGAATAGGCCTATAATGTTTCCACTCTTTAACATAATTTCTTAAGGATTATTATTATGTTGGTGTTCTTCCAAGCCTCTAACACATTTACGATACACTGTCTATAAAGAGTAGCATGCTTTTCAGTACAATATTCTTACCATCTTTCATCGGGTCGACTGTTAGTCTACCTACTTATGCAGCTTTTCTCCTGGACATGTCTTGCAAAGCCCTTCCAACTCTACCCCTAGTTATAAATTTGACTTCCAGTTCTTTGCTGCAACTATGTCTAACCATGGCAATGGGTACCGTACAGTTCAGTATAGAATTTCTCTGCAGCCCTTACTATATCACTGAAATTCCTGGTGACATTTCTTCAATTAAGACTGCACACATCACCTGCAACCCATGCCAAAGTCAAGGAGAGGAGGCCTTGGTTCAGACAGCCGACATGCTTGCCAAGTTCTACAGGGAATATGAGAGACTGCAACAAAGCAATAGGAGTAGCAGCCAAAATTGGCAACCGTTAAGAGAGAGACACAACTCGGACCTCGGAGATGAGAGAACACCACTGAATGTAAAAGTTTACTTATTTTGTGGCTCTCTCCTTCCCCATCTCAGCAAACGTGAAACTATTGCATGTGAAGCAGCGTTGATTCAGCATCTGTTCCAAGCAACCAAAAGCACTGTCAAATGCTGGCGGACTACTTGGCGCCATAGCACATGTGCAGCAGCCACGCTCCCATAGCCTTCCCCTCATTGCCACAGAAAGTTGTCTGGGAGTATAGACCGTTAGGTTGACCACTTTCAAAGTAGACACATTTGCCACATCATAAGGTGCACAATTAAGTTAAGCTTTACAGTTAACAATGCAATGTTTAAAATCCTAGCTTGCTGCACACCATTTTCTTGCATATCTATAGCATATAAGGTAGAACCTAGCTTGATACTCTAAAGAAATTTTTCAAGAAAACATTTAAAAATACGCAACATTCAACCCCTTACTCTGTACCATGTTATTTCTAGAAGTGATCAATTCTGGGTGAACAACAGTAGCCTTAGCCTGGAGCCAATGTTTCGATAAGCAGACTTATCTCTGTCAGCAAAACTGCAAGACAACTTCCCTTGTTGAAATATTGCTTCGAGGATAAGGCCTCCATTGTTCACCCTACATTGATCACTTTGTTTCCATCTTTCCGTGAGCCCTTTGTCTTGTCTAGGAGGCTAATGACATTTATATTTTGTGTGAAAAGCTATATTGATCGGAGAGAGGAAAAATAGAAGAAGAAATGCAGCGCTGCCTTTGTATAAACATTTCATGGATTTAAAATTGGAGAAAGTGATCACATGTAAAGTGCCCAGATCTAATGCCACACAGATGTTTTCCATGTACTATTTTTCTTCTAAAGAGTGCATTTAATGTTTATTGGTCAATCTTTCAATAGGTTCCTCCAAACAGCTCACTGGCTTAAATGGATCCGCTGTGCCCTGCAGGTGCTAATCATAGTTGGTGCCCTGCAAGGACGCTTCCGAGCAGCAGCTTGGCCCTTGAGCACTGTCAATGAAACCAGCGCAGTGTGGGTCCAGTGCTCTACCTATCCTGTAGTCGTTTTTTACCTTGCAGTTTTCTTAAGCGCTGAAACACATCCTTGTCTAATCAGTACTTTATGAAGCCTCTGGGCCTCAATGCACAAGAAAAAATTGGAGGACGCTTAAGCTTCGCATTCAAGAGTGGGACGCGACAGCGTTCCCGTCGACCCGCCAAGGGGTATAAGACAATGCGCTACGGCACAGCGATCACTTACGATGCGCCCCGCATCGGACTTAGCGCCCACCTATCACGCGGTGAGCGTCGAGCAACGCAGCGTTCGGCGTGGCAACGAAACGTGCGCCTGAGCGAACGGAACGAACCAAAGAACTCGGTGTCTCGGAGGGGAAACGATCTACGCCAGCCAAACGTCGTGATCGGCACGGGCAGAGAGATAGATAGTAATCTAAACCGGGAGCACGGCGAAGCGTCGTCAGGGGAGAGGGAGTCCCGCGACGCGCCTGGCAGTGGTCCCAATGCGGGCGCGGCGCGCCTCCTGTCGGGGCAGCGCCGTACATTGAGGAGGGAGTCTTCTGTGTTTGCCGCAAGATGGCTCTGCGTGTGCGGAAAGCGCAGAAGAAATGCAGCGGAAATTCACTTCGCAACTCGTGTAATTGCGACTTCTGTACGTTACATGTTCATAATTACCGATATACACCGCATTATAACTTTCCACGGCTCGTTTCGAAGGCAACACCGCATTCACTAGAGGCGCGTTTGCACCGCTTGGAAGCATCGAACTCGTGGCTGAGTGGTAGCGTCTCCGTCTCACACTCCGGAGACCCTGGTTCGATTCCCACCGGGCCAATCTTGGAAGTTGCTTTTTATTTATGAAGCGCCTGCCGTGATTTATCGCTCACGGTCAACGCCGCCGACACCGACGCCGACGACACCGGCTTTTCTGCGACACGAGCTCCTTAACGCTATCGCGTTAAAATGGCTTGCATCTCAACTATGTCTAGGCAACAGCTGATGCATTGACACCAAGTACTGAAGGAGACATGGGTGCCAACAGAAACATCAGTGGTTTACACGCACTCTGTAGTGCCTGGGTGAATTCCTTTCTGTTTAAAAGCTAGCCATTTTCCAGCTTAAGGGTACGTGACATTTTATTTAATTTTTGAATGTCATACATTTTCCCCCCCTCTGCCCAGGATATGGAGTAGGTCACATAAGACCATCACAGTTAGCATTTTTCAATTCATACTTGCAATCAGTACTGTGGTTTATGCAGTCACATTCAGGCATCAACAGCAGCATTTGTAAGAGCAAATAAGAGAACCTTTTGGTATTTTTTCACAAATGGTAACCCAGCTGTGTTTCTATCAATCAACATAGAGCCTCTCTTGTGCTTCCAATGTCCAATTTCAGTCGCCATCACAATCGCATTTTGCGTGGCCTATTACGCCAAATTCCCCAGGCACATGATGGCGTTGGTGTCAGAGCAGTTTCTGTGAATGACATTTATTATGAGTTTTTCTCAACAAAAACTAATGTAATGATCACATTCCCAATACTTAATTCAAGTGCTTTTCATTGCACCCAGTCATTGCTGCAATGGACTCCGAATGACACGTTTGTTTTGCCAGGTGCCAAACTGCCAAAAGAGCACTCAGTTAGGCAAAGTGCACTTGCTCAAAGTGACTAAATTTGTTAGTCCAATATCTAGGCTGGTAGATTAAACTCAAAACTCTCAGCCTTTCTACAATAAAAAAATGGCTTATCAGTTAAGCAAACGAAAGCCAAGCTTCTATTTTTGAATTTTGCACCTAAATCACGGCACTTACAACGTTATTGTGGCATCACAGATTTTGTGGTATTTTAGTATACAGTAAAACCTCACTATAATAAAGTTATTAACATTGGTAATTTGCTTCTTTACATCAAAATTTTGTTATACTGTTAGTTATGGAGGGTTTTATGGCGCAAAAGCAACTATGGCTATGATGCGCCATTCACAGGGTGAGAATATATATTTTGATGAAAGTGCTCCAAGCCACAGAAATTATTACTTTAGAGTTTAAGAAACCTGTTTCTTCTAGAAACTTAAAAATATTGGTGAGAGATACAAGTGTGTTTTCAGCTAGGATCAGGGAGGGATGACTGGTTAGTGTTTTGTAAAGTTCATAAAAATATTTCTTTTTTCCTCCAATGCCAGACATGTTATTAGAATGTGATCCATAGTTAGATGTTCTTGGCATTTATTACAAACCGCTTATTCTTCAATTATCAATAAAAAGTTATGTGTGTGTCCAATACGAACGCGACATAGAATAATTTCCATGAAAGGTTCCTGGTGGTATGAAGTCTTCTACTCCTGTAATATGGGCTTTACTATTTGTAGTTCGTTGTTAACTTGACATTTCCAATCCTTTTGCCACTTTGAGGTGATCGCAGCTCCGACCACCCAGACACAGTCGTTGAATGGAAGATTTATTTGTGTTAGTCTTTCATGGACTGTCATTGCTGCATATTGGTCAGCTTTCTAATTTCCCGAGATTCCGACGTGGCTTGGAACTCAACAGAAACAAATCAATTTACCGTGATTTTCACTTTCGCCAAGCATTCTCGGGATGCCGTCGAGAAAAGTTCGCACTCTGATTTTCTATGGAAGGAATTAAGTGAACTGAGAGAATCTGTGTAGACAACTGCTTTTTTGTTATCTCCTGTTACTGTTTTTTCCAAAGCCATAAGCAGGGCGCACACTTCGGCTGTAAAGGCCAAAGCAACTTAAGACAATTTTGCCAGTGTTCCGATACAACTGCACTTCCAACATGTTCATTTGTCTACGACCCGTCAGTGTAAAACTCGAAGTAGTCATTGTATTTTTCTTGCAATTCTGAGAAATCTTGCACGGTGTTTCTTTTTTCTTGTGGCATGTAAGAATGAAATCACAAAAGTGTGCAACATCATACCACGGAGACAGTTTGTTCGGTCTTTTCATGACTCGGAGTCTCACTCGGAACATTGTAGTTTTGGCACATTTCTTCTAAACAAAGGATACGTAGTTTGACGCTATGTGGTTTGTTCGTATAGTGCATTCTCTTTGTGGTGTAAGTGACAAGTGTGACATATATGATAAGGTAGAGCTGTGATTTTGAGTATGTATGAAATTGTGAGCAAGGCTCTTTGGTGCTTCAAACAGGGTTCGTTATTGTCGGCATATAGGCTTTCTACTGGTGAGGTCCTGTACACACCAGCTGCTAAGTGTAGTCAGTGATTGTACGTGAGATCAAGACGTTTGATGTATGACTGCCTTGCTGACCTGTAAACTATGCACCCATAGTCAAGAATGCTGTGCACCACAGAGTGGTAAATACGCAACAGGTATGTTCGGTTGGTGCCCCAATGCTTACGCGATAGGACCTTCAGGATGTTAAAGGGCCCTTCACCAGGTCCGGCCATTTTGAGCTGACAAGCGCAGAGTATACAATGCCGTACAATGCATACAATGTCTGCTAAGTGTTATGTCGCTACGCGCCGTGGAAAGATATCAAATTTCAAACCGAACACTGTTTTCCCTTCTCCTCGCGGCCACCCCGCTCCAATGTAGAGGATGCCGTACACATGCTAGTGAGCCTACGTAAACGTGTTTGTTCTGTGACGTCGCTTGTAGTGACACGTGACCTCGAGAATTATTGAACGCAACATCTGTTATTTGTGTAATCTGTTGCTTGAATAGACGAATTAAGGATTAGAGAAATAATAAGACACACAAACCAAATGTCTGTGCGTTTTTGTTTTACTTTGCACCGCAGCAAGAGAGATGTACTTCCGTTTTGTCTGCTTGTTCCCACGTCATGCAGTCACACGTGCAGTCATGCGTGCAGACGTAGAACCTATGTCGTTTTTTACCGTGTTCTAGCATGCGATCATGCTCTGCGATCTGCTTGCGTTTGCCTCAGTATTTGTGCAGTACTGACTTATACCACTCGTCAGGTGTCCTTGTGCACAGCACGTAAAATTGTGCACTGCGCGAAACGAGACAATCACAACAGCCTGCACCCGATGCTGTCAGCGGAAGCGTGCCTCACTGCGAAAAAAGAGAGGAGAAAAAAAAATGGAGGCGGGGCCTGTGATGTATGTGACACGTGTTTCTAGAGCTCCAATATGGGAGAACGCAGGGACGGAATTCACTTGCGGAGGCTAGACGAGGCAAGTGGAGAGAGTGTCTCTCTTGGCAGTGGCACTCACCTCCTGAAATCATGAGTTCACAGCACTGAAATATTTTTATTTCGGCTATTAATAAACCAATTAGAAAAATTTTTGCGGCAGAACGCTCCCTAGAGGACAGGTAACAACTTCCAGCATATAACCAAAATTTGCTATATGGCCTGATGAGGGGCCCTATCAAGTGCTTTGTCTGCTTTAGTTTTTACGCTGTTAATGTGGGCAATGAAATTTAGTTTATTATCAAAAATTATTCCTAAAAACTTTTGTTCGTGCTTAAATGGTAGTAGGCTTCAGTTTAATTTGAGAGCTGGGTCCGGGTGTAAGCCCTTTTGTGAAAACACGACTGCCGCAATTTTTTGTGTAGAAAAATGGAATTTATTTTTATCGGCCCATTGTGTCAACCTGTTTATTGTTATCTGGATTTGCCTTTCGCACATAGATATACTTGAGGCACAGCCTGCAAATTGCAGGTCGTCTACGTATAAAGAGTACATAATGTTGGACAGTATAACTGAATTTATGATAAATTCATCTTCACCACAAAAAGCATAGTGCTTAATAGGCAATCCTGTGGGACTGCATTTTCTTAAGACTTGGGACAATGTTGCACGCAGACGGACTTGAAATGTTCGGTTTGATAGAAAATCGGCCAGACAGTTGAGCATTCTGCCACGTATTCCTAGCATTGCTACATCTTGTAAAATACCATACCTCCATGTGGTGTCGTATGCTTTTTCTAGGCCGAAAAAGATAACTAGGCGGTGTTGTTTATAAAGGAATGCCTCACGTGTGGTATGTTCAAGACGAACAAGATGGTCAGTTTCTGAGCAGCCTTCCTTGTAACCTCACTGGCGAGTGTGGTTACACAGTAAGTTATCTGTTTCGAGAACATATGTTACTCTTATATTTATTATGCTTTCATATGATCTTGCCATGCAACTTGTTAGTGCTATAGGTCTGTAGCTACTGGGAATATTTGGCGACTTTCTCGCTTTCAGGAAAGGGACAATAACTGCTTTTTTCCACTCTGCAGGCATTTTACCCGTTTCCCAGATTGCATTGAAGAAACACAAGTCTTCCACCGCTTGCTAGGACAGGTGGGCCAGCATAGTGTAATATATTTTGTCAGGACCAGGAGCTGTCTTCTTATCTTAAGAGATTACACTGTTCATATCATGGAACGTTAAAGGGGCATTGAATGGTCTATCTGAACTTCCTGTTGTTGGAAGCTTTTTGTTTTTCTGCGGAATGTTTGTGTTTCAGGAATGTTGCGGAATAGTTTGCTGGGCTAGATATAGTGTAGAAGTGCTGGCCTAATATGCCTGCTTGTTCCTGTAGACTTGTTTGCATGCCTGGAGCTGTATGGGGATTGTTCAGGGAGCATAATCGCCCCTCAACTTGCGAACCTGGTTCTCTTGGATGTGGTTAAGCCGTTGCTTGATGAAATATAACTTTTCCATTAGTTCCCCCCCCCCCACCTTTTTTTTTCTTGCCTGCGGTTATACCTTGCTTTCACTTTCACTTTTTTGAACGACAGAAGATAATCATGTGTCGGGTACTTTCTAAAGATACCCCATGTTTTGCTTTGAGGTTTTTTAGCTTCTGTGCAATCGTTCGTCTGCCAGGGTTTTAGTTTTTTTCTTTAAGAATCCAGTAGATGGGGGAATTGCCTCTTCTGCCGCAGTACTATGCAAGCAGTGATCCTCTCGCTCGCTTCGTCCATGCTTAGGTGATCTAAAATCACTTTATCCACACTGGCTTTTTCGGTGAAGAGGCGCCAGTTTGCTAGATGAAGTTTCCAATGGGATGCTCTACAAGGTAGGATAGGTATTGAGCATGTTAGTTTTATGCATGCCGGCATACGGTCACTACCGTAGGGATTAGCTATTACATTCCATTTGAGATCAGTGAACAGAGATGGAAAACACAGTACCAAATTGAGACACCTCATAGCTCCTGTGCTCCGGGAGCAGTAGGTTGCAGCACCAGTGTTTAAAAGGCATATGCCGTTTGTTAGGATAAAATCTTCCAAGTGTTTGTCCCCTGGTGTCGTTTGTTTTGCTACTGCATAACACGTTATGTGTGTTAAATTTACCTGCTATTAAAGAGGTTCAAGTAGATGGTTTAAAATTAACTCTTCATCGGTTACAGTAAAATGCAAATGCAGTGGAATGTATAGTAAACAAATGGTGATGGTATTGCGAGCTAAAATGGTGACAGCAATGGCTTCTATGAGACAGTTACGTAAGAGTTCTCTGAAATTCTAGTGGATAACAAAAGCCATCTTGAAACTGAAAGGTAAAAGATAGTTTTATTATTTAACATTGTTATCGGGACTTTGTCCTTATTTACACGCTCGAGGGAGTGTGTGTCCTTTGGCGTCGACGACACCAGAATTTTTTACTTGACTTTCATCGCTCCCTCTGAGGTGCTGGAGGACCGAGAGTTGGACAGCGAGACAGTTGTCTCGGGCCTTGGGGTTCGCTTGATTTTAGGGCTCTGTGGGACTGGTGTCTGCAGGGCCTTTAAAGAGGATGGAGCCGCACTGACTGCTTCTACAACAGGGGCAGGCAGAGTCACTCCGGGACCACTATGTGTGGGCTCGGAGGACTCCCGAAACCTCTTGTGACATTGCCCCCATCTGCATCACATCGGCAAAACTACTTCTTGAAAGGTATGAAAATCGCTTTCTTACTTCAAAGAGCGAGATTTTTTAACAGTTAGTGCAATTACTTCCTTTTCTCTTTTCCAGCAAGGGCAAAACCACGAGTAAGCTGAATGGTCTCCTTTGCAGTCAACGCAATGAGGGGAAGAAGTGCAATTGTCAGATTGGTGATCATTGGAGCTGCATTTAGCACAGGTTGTTTGTCCTCAGGATGCATGCGAAGCATGTCCAAACCTCTAACATTTGAAACATCGTCTGGGGTTCGGGACATATGGTCTGACATTTACTTTTATATATCCTGTATGTAGCAAGGTAGGCATTACGCTTGTTCCAAAGGTGAGTATAACATGTTTTGTGGGGATTCCTTGGTCATTTCTGTGGATGACGATTCCTTGTACTTTGGTCACGTTTTGTTCCTGGAAACTCTCCAGCAGTTCCTCCTCGCTCAAGTCAAGAAAGTCTTCCTGAGATATCACACCTCTGCTTGTATTTAGTGTTCTTTAAACTGAAATTGTCACTGTCGCGTTGCCAATACTGTTAAGTTCCGAAAGATTTCGTGCTTGATCTTTGTCATTTAGTTCTAAGAGGAGGTCTCCACTAGACATTTTTGAGGCATTGTATGTCGGTCCAATTTTGTCTTTCAGGCACTTAAGCCACAAGGAACGGAGAGAGCTTTCATACTGGTATGTTGTCTTCGCTGTGGACTACAATGTCCTTGGGAAATAATGGAACGTTGCTCCGGAAGGAGAACTGCAACACTGCTTCGGTGCGGCATCTTTTCAGATGCCGGTCATAGACAACAGAAGTTTGCGCTGCCAAAAGAAAATGTGTATGTTCAGCAACAGCACCGACCGCCCACCACGAAGTCCAACGTGGAGACATGGCAGAGCTTGCATACAAGTCTGCATGACACCAGTTGTACGCCGCTACTATAACTAAATATGATGTACCGAAGGTAGGATAGCCACACAGGGTTAACCCTTGGAGAACGGGAGGAAATGGAAGAGAGAAGAAGACAGGAAAGGCCAGAAAGTGAGAGAGAGAGAGACAGAGATGAAGATTTGAGGGGAGAGAGAGAGAGAGACAGGAAAAGGCGACTGCCGGTTTCCTCCAAGTGGGTCAGCCTGGAGGTGCCGTCTATGTGAAGCAGAGGCCAAAGAGGTGTGTTGCCTCCGCCAGTGGGCCTTAAAGGTCCGAACACCTGGCATTGGCTCAACCCCCAGGATCCCCCTTTCCCCAGACACAGCTAAGCTGTGCACGGCTACACGCGGGAGGGTCCAACCATCATGTGCTCAGGTACTTGGTGTCGCAACACACCAAACACCTGCTGACACAGACGCCCATACGGGGCAAAGTTTTGTTGTACTGAAATTATATCTTTTATGCAAATAAATACAGTTACTGATGGTTATTTTTACATGGAAAGGGACACAAAACTTTCAGAATTATCGGGCAATCAGAAAAAATAAATATCAATGAAAATAATAATAATAATTTTGCCGAATTTGAGAATCAGCGACGAAAAATACGGTCTCATGCAATGTCAGTGATATTTTCACATCAGCAGTACGAAGCAAAGCCAGCCATGCTTTCATGTCTGCTCCACCCCAGCGGCTGACAGTGTTACCCACAGTGGACCAACACAATCGAAAAGCGCCAGCAGTGGGAAGTGGATGCTTCATCTGCCTCTTGTTTCAACGCATCTCCGAAACTCAAGATTACCACAGCTGCTCTCGGTCACATGGTGCATGATTTGAGAGGTGCGTTTACAAGCAGCCGCATGTAATTCAGCCATTTGACTATCTGCAGCACAGAAGTTTCCATTCATTGTCTCAGTATCCCTTCGCGGTGGAACTGAAATTGTGTATAAACACACTTCGTTATAGTGAAATTCAAAATACACATTCTATGGACAAGTTATAAAATGTTACATACTTTGTTATATTGAGAATTTTGTTATATTGAAGTTCGTTATATTGACGTTTGTATTTTGATCCACTCATCCATAAACATTGCCAGGTTGTTTTCACCCATTTTCAAAACCACGCATTCCTTTTTATAAACAAAAAATTACCTAGCCTTAGCATGATGATGCCAAAATCTATAACATAATCAGGAGCTGGTGAGGTAATTTATTGCCTGACAAGTTCCACACCATAAAATTAGGGAGACTAGCTGATTGGGGTAATCATTAAAAGAGAGAGAGGAGAAAGCAGTGATGAGCAGCACATCATGCCTTTCATTTCAACAAATCTTATTACTTTTAGTGCATGTATATCACAAGAACCCTTCCTGCATGCTACCCATCCCAAAACTGATGATAATTGTAATCATCACAAATGATAAAGCAGGTAAGAAAGAGTAATTTAATCATGATGGTCATCATGAAATTGTACCACCGCCAGACTCGTGTGCAGCAGTGAGCACACCAGCAGCGAAAGCACGAGGCCACCTCTAGGATGAATCGATTCCAGCTCTGCCATTTACGTAGAGACGCTGTGAAGAAATGCAGCATTAAGCATGGCCTCTCAGATCAACACATCGCATGCTAGCATCTCATGGCACCGTAACTCATGGAAGCCATGCATCAAGCTGCTTAACAAGTGTCACATTAAGCCGTGGTCTGCAACCAATCTAATGGTGGAAGCACGGTGTACTAAAATTCTCTTAGCTGCGAGGCTGAAGTTACGGCTTTATAATTGCATTACTGCTCCTTGACAGCATGTCGATCCAGTTCAGCTACACTAACTGGCCTTTCTTTTTGTATCTGGGTGGTCCAATGGCGGTCTTTATGTATGAGAAAGAAAAAGCACAATTTCCAGGAGATAATTTTCGCAGTTATAAAAGTGAACAAAAGGACCAAAATTTGCACATTGTACAAATACTCCGGGAGACTTGGCAGGTATGCAACTTAGAGGTAGGATTGCTTCCTGTATTTATTTGCAGTGCTTTGTTGCATACCAGGATTCTAATTATAGTAATGCTGTTGTATATTCACAATCCAAGAAGAGTAATAATGAGGGACATTCATTAGAGATTTCCCCTGACCACTTCTTTTTATCGCAGGATGCTGAAACTCAATTATAGGTGAAGTCTCTATGAGTTATTTGCAAGTTTGCAACACTGAACCGATACGGGTATTGCTCTAACAGGCGGTGAAGTGGTGCAAGGTGCAATAATGGACCCAGTGGACTACACAGCAGTCAACAAGCTCCTTTACTTGAAAGACTGCACACCAAGGAAGATGCTTGATGAGTGAAAGAGGTTTATGGAGAAGATTCCTCATCATATGATGTAGTCAAGAACTAGCATCATGAATATAAACGTGGTCAGATTTCGGTGGAAACAACTCCAACTACAAGGCGACCCCACTCTGCTATTAATCAGCACACCATTCACCAAGTGGAAGCCACCATTTCGGAATAGCACCACGTAACCCTTCGAGACCTAGCCCAAAATGTCAAGATTAGTGTGGGGTCTATGTAAAAATAATTCAAAAACATGTTCATATGCATAAGTCATCTGCTCGCTGGGTTCCCCGGCTGCTCACACTTTTCAAGAAACTGGAATGAGACTAATGCTCCCGGACTCTTTTGACGATGGACAATGGAAACCAGGAGGACTTTTTCAACAGACTGACTATACAGGAAGAAAGCTGGCTCCATCACTGTGATCCGAAGACTAAAGTCCAATCGATGCTATGAAAGCATTCAAGCTCACCGACTCCAAAGAAGGCACGTGCCCAATCCTTGGCAGGCAAGGTCATGCTTAGTCTTGAGAGCAGCATGGTGTAGCAAACGGTACCACGATAACTGGGGCATATTGTGCATCACTACTGTGGAAATTGCTGGAGTCAATCAAAACCATGAGATGTGGCATGCTCACCAAATGTGTTAGCCTTCTGCAAGACAGTGCCCCAGTTCACAACTTGCATGTCGCTCAGATGGAAGCAGTACGCTGCTGCAGGTTTTAAATTCTACTGCATCCCTATTCCCCTGCCCTCGCACCATCGTATTTGCACCTCTTTTCACCAATGAAGCCATTTTTGAAGGGCAAGCACTTTCCAGATGATGAGACTACGATTTCTGAAGTTACAACGTGGATTTTAGAGCAACCTATTGGCTTCTACAAGTGAAGTATATAAGGTATTTAACATTGCATAAAGAGATGGGAGGAGTGTGTGTCCCTAGGCGGCACCTATGTGTGCCAAGTTCCGTTGCTCTCAGTCCACAGGAAATAGGCAAGGAGAAATCTTTAATGAATGCTCCTTGTACCAACTTAATCAAAAGAGGTCTTGCGACGCTATTTTAAGTCAAGTGCTGCACAACAATGAGCTCCTTGTAAGGTCCTAAGGTGATTTCAAAAAGAATTATGAAAATTGGTGTAGGCATATGAAAGTTATTAAATTTAGAAATTAAGAATTAAAGCAGGTGAAAGAAAGAGGCATAACCTTTGGCATTTTGCTCACTGAGCGATGACTTATGGTGCTTCCAATGAAGCATGGTTTATTAGTTCACCTCGTATAAGCTGCTCTTTCATGGTGGCCTTTCCACAACAGTATTCAACCGTGCTTTTTGATGGATGCCCTTACTATGGTCACAATTGCAATGAGCACTACATGTTACGGGAGTGCTGGTAGCGACATCTTGTGCAACACTTTGTTCAACCAAAAGATCTGAGAAATGTTTGTGCCGCATTATTGTTCTTGCAGAAGGGGAGAAAGTTTACTAGTGCGTATACTGGTATAAATAGTGTACTAGTACTAAAGCCCATACTAGTATATGCTATTGACTGTTCCTGCCAGAACCCTTTGGACCAGCAGATAGGTAGAACCATTTTCGTTGTAATTATATTTTTGCTTGTTCTAACTGACATCAGCGTCACATCACTATAGTAACAGTGCTGACATGCAGAATAGTGTTTCTGGGGAACCTGTTACAGTGTATTTAGTAAGGTTCCATAAATTTACAGGCAGGCTATAACCCCCTAATGATCTTTTCTCATATGACAGAATTGGAATGCAATATCCTGCAGATACGTTAGGTGCTATGCATCATCATGTGCAACGACAAACCCTTGAAAAAACCTGAATTGGCACCAAGTTCAATGTGATACTAGGTGAAGAACGTGCATCATGTAAACCATTAGACAGTGCACCTAGCGTCATTTGTAAATGTTTTTAATTAATATTCCACAGTAGCTAAGACTTCCTTGTAGTCGTAAAAAGCATAAAACATGCTTTTCTTTAAAAGTCATGACTGTACATGCATATCATACATGCATAGTATGATCTCCATGCTCAACAAATCGGAACAGACAGCATAAGACCTATGTGTCATGTGCCTTTTGCTTCACGTCCACTCCTTAGACGTGGAGTGGGACGATGCGGTTGGCACGGTAACCGATTCTGGAGCAAAGTAAAATACTAAGTACTCTGATCTCAGCACTTTCACTGCTGCTGAAATCAGCAAACATGCAACCAGCAAATGTGGACCAACATGCAAACCAACAATATGCATAATATACGCTGCGGGGCCCCTTAACTTAATATTCCTGTTAAACATATTTTTCCTAATTCATAAAATTTGTGAATAAAATAAGCATGGTTTACAACACCAAAAGAAAAACGGATACCAGAAAGTGCACTGAGTAGGACAGGATGTGGGCAACATGCATTGTAACATGACATAGCAGCAGCAACAGCATAGAGGAAGGAAAAAAGACTAGGAGGGAGTATGACTTCAGACAACCCACCTTGGCAAAGCAACCTCCTCCGATTCCACCCTTCCTTTCCTTCGGAGCCCACCTACACGTTGACTTTTGTGCAATACGCCCTGCACGGTTGCCTCATCTTTCAAGGTATTGCAGGGTTCGTGCTAGCTTGCAGTGGTGCTATCGCCATGGTCGGCCCTTGCTCCCACTTGCTCTTTTGCTCTACACTACCCCAGACTCTTTGTGCACTTGGTAGCTAGAAATTACCGCTTGCCTATCATGTGGCAAAGGCCTATTTCCCATGAGTCTTTCCTTTACATTTTTATGATTAGGTCCCAAGATTGTCACATGATGCTCCCTTCTAGTCATTGTCCTTCCTCCATGAGCAACAGTGATCATGTTGGTAATGACATTGTAATGATAACCAGCAGCAAAAGGTTCAGTACCGCTTTCCACAATGTCTGCAGCGAGAGCGAGAAGAAGGTGCTGCATCCAACTGCACATAAAACAGAGAAAAAGAAAGTCCATGATATGCATGCATTCAAATATATGGAGTCAACATGCCATTAAACGACGCATGTATATCCAAAAGTAAACCCCCTCCCATACACAAAGAGGAAATCTTACTACCATGAGTCAATTATACAGGGTCCATTATGAAAGTAATGCGCATTTTCTGGGAAAAATAGATTTACTGACCAGACCTGCACAAATGGTCAAAATTCTTCAAACTCTCCCCCTGCATCAATACACTTGCGGAGACGTGTCTGCCACGCCTGGAAGGCACCTTGAAAGTCCTCGGCGAGAATGTCTCTCGGGAATGCTGTAACATGCTTTTGAATGTTTTCGCCAATCTCCCAATGCTTTCCTTTCAGCGCTCTTTTCAGTCGGGAAAACAAAAAAAAGTCGCATGGAGCCAAGTCAGGACTGTAAAAGGGATAGAGGACCACCGGGGTGTTGCTAAGGGTCAAAAAGTTGGTAACAATGAAGAATGTGTGGCTAGGGGCATTGTCATGGTGGAGCTTGACCGTGTCTTTGATGTCAGCCCTCATGCCCATGACCCAGAATTTCAATCTCTTGAGCACCTCCAGGTAAATGTTGAGTTTCTCCCTGCAGTACAAACTCAAAATGGACGATTCCTCGGGTGTCAAAGAAGACAATGAGCATCGTTTTGATGCGAGACTTGCTCATTCACACATTCTTGGGGCGTGGTGATGATCTTGAGTCCCACTTGCTGCTCTGCATTTTCGATTCTAGGTCGTACTCGAACATCCAGGATTCATCTCCAGTTATGACAGAGTTAAGAAAGTCCGTCTCATTCTGAATTAAATTCAACAATTCTTGACAGTGCAAAACTCGGAAGTTTTTTCTGATCTTCCATCAACACTTTCAGCACAAGCTTTGTGCAGACCTTGCGCATTTGCAGATCCTCAGTCACTATCCCATGTACCGCAAATAAGGACATGTGTAGGGTGTCAGCAATTTGCTGGATGCTCAATCGACTCAAAACTTTGCACACATGATCCACCTTTTCGTCGGTTCTGGTCGTTGTTGGCCGTCCGGAACGGGGTTCACTGGCGACTTCCTCCCGGCCTCCTTGAATGAACGCCTTGTGCTACCTCCCAGACTGTGACCTTGAAATGCAGTCATCCTTGAAGGTCTGCCTCTTGAAGCATCTGAAATGTTTCGGTTGCATTCTTTCCAAGCTTCACGCAAAACTTGATAGCGTAGCGCTGTTCAAGCTTCACGCTCCATCGCACCGTGTTATCCACCCACACTGCTCGGAGTAAACTGGTGACCGGCTGCGTTGGCAGGGTAGAACCCTCGCCACATTTCCAGACCAGTTTTACCGCACTGCCATGGATAGTCGCGTCATAATAAAATCATGCGCATTACTTTCATAATGGACCCTGTATAGATTATGTATTTATAGCATTACTGACTCATTATGTATAACAAAACAATTGTTCTCAAATTATTCTATAAATAAACTACATTGAAATAAGGAAACCCTTTCAAAATGTGTCTATAGCATGACAATAATGTCAAGTGTAGAACAAAACCAGATGCCAATTTCATTTTTTCAAACCCATTTTCTAAATGCAAATAGCACATGTGCACAGCACCTGGCACGAGGCTCAAGCTAGCCTCATGTCGAGAACAAACCAGGCAGAAGTCGCTTTAAGTAGGGAAAACAAATGCCACATGACTTCATTGGCTATATAACATGGTCCCCTTATTTCCTGGCATTCTCTTGAACGAACAAAACCTTTATTACCTCTTATGGCAAAGATGATACCAAGTTGCAGGATGCCACGAGTGCAAAATAAATATGCGCATTTGAGCAGTATCACTCTGATGAAAACCCATGGTATTGTATACCACCACAACACAGGCGTTAGAGCTCTCTTGAAAAAGGCTGATTACCTAGCTTTTCTTGCTTACAATATTTGCTAGTCAAACCACATAATAAAAAAAATTGTTTTAAGGTCAGTCAGTGGTCACTGTGCTATGCCAGCGAAAGAACCGAAGAGACCTGTAACAGTAACATTAGTAACACCACTATACGTGGGTACTGTAAAATTCTATAGCACATCATAACAATGAAGGAATGTATTTGTGCCTGGCAGGTGAGGATTTACTTGTTTTATCTTTTTATTGTTTTCTTTTTTAAGCTACGGGTTCTCTGACATGCCTGCATGTTGAATACGACTCATTCCACGCCAAATCAACCAGCATATTTTTCGACCATCAGTGATATATTGAACAAATTTCCATGTGTCTGTAGAAGTTCAAAACTCATTCTCCCCATTTATTTTTCCTCCCAAAGATTTTCTAGCATTTCAACAAAAATTTATTGTTCTTTCCCAGCTGAATCAGAAGGCATCAATCATCATTTTTTTTTCAAAGGCACATTGTATGACTCGGCCGTTCAAATAGTGTCTATGGTAAAACAATGAAATGATGTGGCCCAAAATAAACAAAATTTCAAATATTTGAACACATTGGGTGCTTTTGGCACCAGCAAAAGCTGATAAAATTGCAAAGTTTGAATTCATTTTCTCAGAACGCGTGAAAATCGAAAAGCCACAAATGAAATATAGAATGGCAGCCCGATTGACATAGTATAGCCGAAAAATAATTGAAGCTTTGAAGGTTCAGCCGATCGCCTGAAAAAATAACTGTAAAGTTATTTTTTTGCAAAAAGCTTCATGTTCAATGTAAAAAAAGTAGCTTTGGTGGTCGGCTTAAAAAGATAGCTCTACATGTCTGCTATCCATGTGAGAAGTCACAAAAAGGTATTACTTTTGAAACACGAAAAATTATTTTTTTAGATTTTGTGTCAGCAACTCCTTCTCTCTGACGTGCGCCCAAGCTTGCAGGCCTGGGTTGCAGGCGACAAAGCTGGCTTCATCAGCGACACAGATGACAGTGTCATGGTCTGCATTTTATTGCCAAGAGACGCATGCCAGGTGAACCATACAGCCAATGTACATGAAATATCACGATGTGTTAAATTCGTCAGGTAGTCCTGCAGAGTTAAAATGTACGATTCATGCAGTTTATACAAAGAAATATTTGCACTTAAGTGACCAGTAGATAAAGATCGAGCACTGATATCGTTCACACAAAGCACTGCAATAAAGTGCAACGTATCAACATGCATCACAACATGCAGTGCAGGGCAACATACAGGAAGCAGGACGCTTTGCGCCCTGCTCCCTGGAACCTAAAGACTGTCATAAGATGATGCAAGTAGAAAACACCTTCATAATTACAACTGAAAGCCTACATGAGCATGAACAAAATCTTCTGCTGTAGCGCATTAATGTTGTTCGACAGCAGGAATATGCTTGGCTATAAAATTCATATGTGCCCTGTACAGGATGATGTGCTCAGATGTGGTTGACGTGCACTTTTCGTACTCATGGAAAGAAATAAGAGTCGAGGCAGCGGCGCTTGTCTTCATATAATAAAAAAAAGCAAGTCACAGTGTGTTGAAAAGTTTCTCGAGGTCATTTTATTAACAGTGTTTCCTTGCTAGAGGGCAAAACTTCACATATTTCTGCTGTCCGCACAATGCACGCACGAACATTTCAAAAACCAATTTTTCGCATTTAAAACATACCTTTTTGTAACTTCTCACATGAATAATAGAAGTGTAGAGCTATCTAATGATATGTCACTTACCGTACTTGCACGATTCTACCGCGCCACTGATTGTAACGCACAGTTATATTATTGTCGAAATATACAAAAAAATAATAATAATAACTTGGTGCCGATTCCACCGTGCACATCAACTAACGATATCTGAGTTGACATATACTGTGTTGAAACGATATAATGGAACATAAAAAAATGGTAGGTGGCCCTAATCTTTGACTTGGGTGTCATCTTTGTGGCACTCACACCTCGGCATTGGTGTTCTTTAAGTTAACTTTAGGCAAACACAATGCACCAACCGAACTCGTAGGCAACTGTTTTCCATTAATTAGCTGGTTAAATACCAAGCCAGCTCCTTGTGTATCATGTCACTAGTGACATCATTACTTTGGCTTTCTACTTGCAGGTTTCCAGGAATTTCACCAATGTTGTGCTCACGTGGTGGGTCTCCAATGTATACGATTCTGTGCTTTGGTGTGCGGTAATCAGCGACTCCTAATTAATTCAAATTATTCCAATCATTTCAGTAACTCAACTTGTAACTAAACTTATGCTTTGATATCATATCTATAATGAAACCCATAAATTTTGTGCTGTACAATTTTTTTTTCTGATTTATTTTGGGTTTCCTTGCTGGTCGTCTCAGGAGGTGAATCGGAAGTGCTGCGCAAGAAACAAGAGTGTCACTCCATGCTCATGCCACAAAGAAGGCGCACCGGCACGCACACAGCTGAATCTTAGCTGCTACTGGCTATCAGAGTCTGACGACACCTGCTTTTCGCTGTCTACTGACCACAGAAAGTCATCTTCAGTTCCATTTAATGCATTACAAATGCCACACTTCTGGAGGCTTGTGCAACCATCGCCGACCCACCTTGCAATGTCTCAGAGCATCACTTGCTTCAGATGACCCATTCACTGGCAGTGTGGATAGCTACCTCGATTGCGCTTATCTTGAGTAGAATTGGTCACAATTGTAATGCACGTGCAAATTTGAACACACCTATTATTAAAAAAAAGTGCGCATCAAAGTCATGCAAATACGGTATATATTTAAGCCGACCACCAAAGCTACTTTTTTACCATGAACACGAAGCTTCTTGCAAAAATTATAACTTTACAGTTATTGTTCAGGCGATTCGCTGAACCATCAAAGCTTCAAATATTATTTGGTCCTACTATGTCAACTGAGCTGCCATATCGATTTTACCACATTCCAAGAAACAAAATTCTAACTTTGCAATTTTACCGGCTTTTGCCAGTGCCAAAAGCACCCAATGTGTTAAAATATTTGAAATATTGGTTATTTTGGCAGTCACATCACTTCATTGTCTTGCCATACACACCATTCGAATGACTGGATCATACAATATGCCTTTGGAAAAAATGTTGATTGATGCCTTCTGGCTCAGCTGGGCAAGAAGAATCAATTTTTGCCATCATGCTAGAAAATTTATGGAAGAACAATAAATGGGGAGAATGAGTTTTGAACTTCTACAAACACATGGACATTTTTTCAACTATATCTGTGATGGCTGAATGACCCATATGGCATTTTTATGTTTGCCCATCATTGCCTTTAAGTAACTTGCATTAACCAAAGCTCGTTATGCTTGCACTTGCAAAAAAGACGAACGAGCCCAACTTCTCCATTGCTGCTGTACTTCTCAAGTAGCTCTCAACATGATTTGAGCTTGGCCTCTGCTCTCTGGTTTTAAATAACACCAGATGGCAGAAGGTGCCCGCTGAACAAAGACTTTTATTTTCGTTTTGTTATAGTGTCACCAGCTGTCTATTTCAAAAAGGCAATGTTGAAAAGAAAAGAAAGCTGAGCTTCTTTATGTAAGAGTGATTTTGTGATACAGCTTGTTCTGCTCAAACACGTAAAAAAGAAAAACCAAGCCATGCAGTGAAGCCTACCTTCATTACAGTTAAACAAGTTTTCTTCCAATAAACTTTGCCTTTCTGACACAAACTTTTACTTTGGTCTTGCTTTATGTTATCAACAGAATCATTGGCTTATAACTGAGGTGCCCATGATGGCTGTTCAAAGTGGCACAGGAAGAAATCTTTCTGGTCTGCTTTGTTACCCCATGCAGTACTGGTTCATCCCTGATGATCCAGTGTTTGAACTGTTTAGTGAGGATCTGCAAAACTAATGATTTTATGCAAGATCAAACAAATCAGCTAGATCAGCAAGACCAAAAAAGCTTGAGTTAAACACAGTTGATGTGTCTATAGGGATATTTCATATGCTAAATAATTTAGTTAGCAGTTGGTGCTCGACAAGTTCATCATCTCTCCGACCTTTAACTTTTCCCGCACCACATACAGTATATAATTTAACTTAAACAAACTTAAGAGCTCAATTAAGCCACCTAAGGTCACTTAATGGGCTACTTGGACCATACATTGCAACCTGGGATAATACCCTTGCCATTCAGTTGCCTTATCATAGCTAAGTGGTGTCCCTTCTACCTGTGCCAATATTGACATGGTATATAAATGAATGCATGTCTAAAATAACTTCAGTTAGTAGTAGTGCTTGTCCGGTCTACTTTGTGTCAGTTTTTTCCTTTAGCGGTGCCAGAAAACAAAAAACAAACAAAACATTACCATCAGCATACTTGCATTTTCTCTACATAATTTTCATTTGCCTGTACATCCAGATGGCTCATTGTAGTAATCCATTTTCTTTTTGAATATGAGTAAAGCCACTCACAGCTGCCTCAATCCTTTGAGGAAATTGTATATTTTACTTCTGGTGGTGCACTAGATCAAAGAACACTTTTCAGTTTATACTATTCTAGGCTCATTTTGCCATGTTAGGCAGTTGTCAACAAAAGAAGAGTGGGGGTAAGGCATGCTTACAAATGTGCAAGGGCCTGGCACACCAGATAAATAAATGCCTTTGTAGGCTCTTCGAGGCAAAGAGGCCCCTATTTCGTAACCACCAACACAAAAGTTGCAATATTTTTATGCAGACACACTCACCACAGAAACACTCTGACAGTGTCCACAAACAAATCTGTATGAAGGTTCTGCGTGTGGTTCTGTCAATTCTTCCCTCCGTGTTCCTGGCCGCTGTGTCTTTCCCTTCACTGTTGAATTACCTTCGGGCTTTATGACTGCACCACTGACAGAAAACAATGCAAAACTATTGTTAAAAATGTGAATACACTAAGAAGAAATACAGGTTTTACCAGAGATGAGGGACAAAAAGAAATAGCAATGCTAATATTTTATATGGTCCAGACTTTGCAATTATTTCTATACACTTGATAAAATTATTTGCAATGCTTACACAGCTAAGTTCAGACCCATGCTGACCACTGTAGTGAACGCACCTCAGGCCAAAGTGTTCCCTGGTGGGAAAAAGCCCGTGTATTTATCGGCATCTCTAATTATACAATTGTGTATCTTATCTACACAAGTGCAAAACGGTATGCAGCGCTATCTAAGCTACACAGCACTGCCTATAATACATTATACTACATCTCGCCTTCTATTCTAGAAATTCTCACGAATTCAGTCTCTTTGGTGGCACACCTCTTCGCCTTGATTTTGAACAGTAGGGCCTTAGGGGACAGGGAGTGTGAACACCTGTGTGATCATGTTCTGGATTAGGCACGTCATTGAAGTTTAGCCTTCACTGGGTAGCACATGGTTACCCATATCGCCATCCATAAGCATCCATAACTACAACCATATCATCACCCCAACAAGTCTGCGTCCCAGGTGAACCGTAGGGCACAAACTGATGCCTGTTTCACACCAGAACACTACTTGGCATCTCTACCCCATACCTTCAGCACCGTTGCGCAGAGCTCAACACTGTTACGGTGCTCTTTACATCTGTTCCTACACGTGCTGGCCTGGTTTCAGACTGGGAAGCTCCTGGGATCCATGGTGACAGTCAAAGTCGGATGCTTGTCTCTGTCACATGGCTGTGTCCTGCTCGACCACAACCTCAGGATCTGGCCATTGTGGATCCAGCTTATTTTTGGGTTTTGGCAATGTAGTCCAAAGACATCTGCCCATGAGGAGTTATGCAGGGCTAAAACCATCAGACCTAGGAGTGTCCTGCAATATGAGCAATGACATTTTGCAGCCAGCATTCTTGTGCCATAGTTATTTCACTGTTCGCACCGCACTCTCAACTTCTACATTTACTGTAGAAATTCTGGACTGCTTGTGCGATAAGCGAAACTGTGCCTCGATGCAAGCACCACAAATTGATGTGAAGAAAACTGCAGGCTGGTGTCGCTGTGCACGACCTCCAGAATGCCAAACAGGCAAAAGCGCTCTTCAATGTAGTGGCAATCACACTGCTGAAAGTTCCACGTAGAGTCAGCACTCCCGGGAAATGGGTGTAATTATTGGTCACTAGCCAATAGTCTAACTTTCATGTCGAATAGGTCTGCATAGACTTGTGGCTAGGGGTGATCTGGTGTTGGTGATGGCAACATTGGCTCTGCTCACTATTGCCTTACCGTTGCACACTGTTCACGGTTGTCCACAACTTCAACTTCTTTGATTCAACAACTGCTTCCTGGCCACCAGACTGACTCACATACCCTTGCCTTGAAGCAGAACACACCAAGATGGCCTTCATGGATCAGGCAGAGGGCATCATCCTGAAGCACTGCACGAACTACGACTCTACTCCATTTAAGCAGGAGGGAATTGGCAACTGCGAGCTTGGCGCAATGCGTCCAGTGTGCTGTCAGGTGTCCAGGTAGCCTCAACTTTGTTGGGCAGCCAGATTTGCCAAACCTGAGTAAAGCAGAGCACACGCCATCAGGTGCCTGATGCCGTTTGATTGTTTTCCACTTCATAGGTGCAGACTTCTTTACTGCATCGATGATAATGTCGGTGTATTGCTCGATCGAGTCTACTGCCATGCTCACTGTGTACCAAGTAGCTTGACGGGAGCGTAAAAAGCACTTTGTGCTGATAATGCATGGGTTTGATGCATAGGTGTTTCCTGTGTGGTCGACACCCATCTCAGACGGGCAACATCAATGGAAAGTGGAGATGAATTACAAGCTCTATGCTCGTTTTTGGTGTCTTCGTGTTGCCTGGCCATTGTGAGAGCTTCTTGCAAAGTCAATCGCAGATTCTGACATAAATGGTCCAAGAGCTTCCAATTCAGCAAACCAACAACGAATCTGTCCCTGACCAGCCTCTCTTTGATGTCGGATGACTGGTAATTGCAATGCTTGACTAGGGAACAAAGTGTGGTGAAAAAGGCATCTATAGTGCCCTGGGCTGCTGGGCACAGCTATGAAGTGGGATGACTTGTACAACCTGTTTAAATGATGTATGAAGTGGTTGGAAGAGACCTTCTTCATCACCAAAATGTCTTTGAGATTGACTTCTCCAAGCATAGTACAGGCGATAATTTCTCTAATTTTCAGACACATGCAGTATAGCATTGAGTGCACTATGATTACCAGATAAGCGATGCAGAAACCCACAGTGAAATTGAAATCCTCATACTGGATCAACCACATAGGCTAAGAGCCTGACTTTTCAATGTCGAGTCGTGGTGGTGCTCATAGAAGCAGTGCCAAGCCTTGAACGACTGTCAGAGAAGTGGTGGCAGTGCCCCTCCCTTGTTTGTTTCGCTGGTACTCATGATACAGCGACAGAGCACAGAAAAAGCATGGTGCATACACAGACACGCAAGATCAGCGAAACAGCATGCCCAGCAGGCTTCAATTCTGACAGCATGTAATGAACACACCTCAGGCCACATTGATCACTGGCTGGAAAAGGCCCATGTGTATTTATATGCGCCCCTATTTATACAATCGTGTGTATCCATACAGGCACAGAATGGTATGCAGCACCAACTAAGATATGCAGCGCTACATTATAATAAAACCATAATCATCTGCTACAATAATGTATGTTGTGGCCTCTGAAATCAGATGCAGATGCCAACACTCCCAGAGTATGTGGAAAGCAAAACCTTGCACAAATTAATATGTGCAAATTTGGAACAATAGCGCAGTGTGTCCAGCTCCCAAGAGCACATTGCCACAGGAAAATGAGCCCAACTCCCAGTGGAGGTTGTAGTGAAATTTTGTTTGAAGGGCGTAAGCACTTAATTGGCTAGCCTTAGTGCGTTTTGCTGACCTCTGCATGTTCCTACAACATACTAGGTGTGACACCTCTATAATGAAACCATTGAATATCATGTGCTCTTATATTATTAGGAGGTCTGTGCGCTTTAGATCATGAGCTGTTTAAATATACAGGCATTACGTCGTGGTTCATTTTTTGGTTAGGTTTGCAAAATGGAGACTGGCTCATTGGCACTAGTTTACGAGTCAAAATGCCCTGCTATATAAGGCTAGTCTGCTGGGGTTTCAGTTGTCTACAGCGCAAGAAGTGCAGTGGAGGTAGTGGGCCCAGTTTTTTAAAGGAAAGCTTTCTTATCCTCTTCTCGCCACTTTACGACACTGGCTGCTGCTGTCTTGCCAATTATAATACTTGGACCAATAGGTATTTCCCATTAGTTATCTGCCCGAATAGACAACTTAAGTCACTGGGTATGTGCAACTGGGCAAGTGCCATCGAGTATGTGACCACTCTTGGCCAATCCCCCAGAATGACCATGGGCCACTGGGTAGATGCTCGAACAGACAAGTCCAAGTAGAACAGAGGCACAAAGTGAAGAAGCCGGCAACAAAAGCTGAGTATGGAGAAAGAAGTACAAGGAACCAAACAGCACCAGAGCCTGCATTGAGCAAGGGACGTTGAGCTACAGAGCTGGGAAGAAGTTGGTAACAGAAGCAGCCAAGCTTGAAGAAAGAAGTCAAGCGGACAAGCTGCAAAGCAGACAAAGACGTGAAGAAGAAATGAAGACATTTCAGGAACTATCAAAGAAAGCTTTGTTTATCCCCAATTCCCATATATACGTGGGATTCACAGATTTTTCTTCACCTTACGACGAGAGTGAAGCTGAGGATAAAGCAGCAGCCTGTACAAATTTCATTCAAATTGTTTGAAAAATAAAGTTTTTTGGAGTGCCTCGTCTCCCCTTAACGGGAAGGGTGGACAGATGAACGGATGGACAAAGTAAATGTAATTTCAAACTTTTAGCTGCGGTTGCAGTGAAATATCTTAGTCAAACTTTTACTTGGAGCATATTTTGATGCTGCTGCAATTTACAGGTGTTAACTGCTGTGCAATACTTGTACCAAAATCATTCGATAATGGCAGAGTTTATGCATGATGCTTGCAAAAAAAATAAAAATTAAATTTTGGGATTTAACGTGCCAAAACCACTTTCTGATTATGAGGCACGCCATAGTGGAGGACTCCGGAAATTTCGACCACCTGGTGTTCTTTAACGTGCACCTAAATCTAAGTACACCGGTGTTTTCGCATGTCACCCCCATCGAAATGTGGCCGCTGCGGCCGGGATTCGATCCCGCAACCTCGTGCTCCACAGCCCAACACCACAGCCACTGAGCAACCACGGTGGGTATGATGCTTGCAATATACTACAAGATGTGAAATACACAAACCCTCATATCGTAGAATGCTTATCTGCACCTCCTCTGTGTTTGCGTAAGCTCTGTCAGTAGTGGTCTTTCAGTCAGTAGTTAAGGGGGTTTTAACATAATCAAAAGTTCTATTTCATTCTCTCTCTCTGCCAACCTGTGAACTTGTCAAAATTTGTAAATATTGCTTGTACAAGAAACTGAAGGGGGAGAATAGTCCATATTTAATAATCCGTAATAACAAATGCATTTAAAGAATAATAAACTGAAACTGAATAATCTGTATTTCTTTTCAAAGTATGCCCTGAGAACATGCCTTTAGTGGGGTAAACACATATTTTATAAATGACAATTTAAAACTCAAATTTAATTTTAGCCTTTTACGTGCCAAAACCATGGTCAGGGGCATGATCTTATAACGGTTCCGAAAGCAAGCTGTTTGCTTACCTTCACATGAATGTTCAGAATTGCGCGTTCGTCAGCAAAAGTGCAATTATGAGCAATCATGCTAGGGCAAGAGAACAGTTCGCTTTCTGAACAGATATAAGATCGCATCCCTGATTATAAGGCATTTCGCAATGGTGAACTCATGATTAATTTTGACCACCTGGAGTTCTTTAATGTGCAACCAATGTGTGGTACACAAACGTTTTTGCATTCCACATCATCAAAATGCAGCTGCCGCAGCTTGGTTTGAACGTGTTACCACGACCTCAGCAGTGCAACGCCATAGCCACTAGTCAACCGCAGCGGGTAAATGACGATTTACCTTTGGTTGTTGCACACAAGCAACAGCAAACTCGGAACAGCAAGGACCGACAGGGAACACACTGTTTATAGATCACAATGACTTTTTCACCAACTTTGCTGTTGCTGAATTTGTCTGCTTCAGGAACTTGCCTGTGAAGCAAGTATCTTTCTGGCATCCTTTCATCATCAGATTTCGAACGAAAGATTTGGAGACTGATGAGCAAAACTTTATTGTGAACGGTAGCAAAATGTGATACAACATTTGTAAAATCGTAAAACAAGCTCAAATTTGTTACTTTACGGAAGGAAAATTCAAGAAATGGTACAAAAACAATGAAGATGACAATATGAGTGCTCTTGTCATCGTGTAGAACACTTGTCCTATAGTCTTCCATGTTTTCGTGCTATTTGGTGCTTGTCTTTTCATATTCATGAACATGTACCAACTCATCAAACTTGCTTTGTAGAATGTTCCCTCACTTGACACTCCAACTCTAGAAAGTGGAGGAAAGCAATGTCTCTTGATTGAACCAGACGCTGCGCTTAGATAACACTGATTTCTCAGTGATTCCCGAGCCCAAATATTGTAACCAGGCACCCTCAGCATCTATTCAGAGGCTCAAAAGTGGAGGGGTGCTTCTGAAGCCAGTCCTTGTCAAGGAATCACCAAGCAGCGCACACCACTGTGTTCCATTCAGAAGAGTGTTGAGTTGAGGCCCATTCGAGCCACAGGAATTATTCCACACCCATTTTACGAATTTATTTCCCGAGAAAAATTGCTAGCGTTGCTATTAGCTGACATTGTCAGACATCTACAGTTGAAGCATAATGAACTGGATATGCAGTTATTGACTAAATTATTAGCTAATTTTACCATCTCGATGAAGCATCTGGGCTATGGAGGATGCCGCAGTGTTCAGGGAAGCTCTCGATTAATTTATGTGCTAACTTACATTCAAAGACCATGCACCCAAATTTCAATACATGGGAATTGCTGTGACAATTGTTTAAATGTCTGTAGTGTTCACAAAGGCCAATAGCTGTGCTTAAGCAGCAAAAATGCACTTTTGGTAAACTTATTTCAAAATTTATTGCAACACTAAAGGCACAACCACACCAACAGAAAAATCTTTGCACTGGGCCACAAGCAGCAGAACATGCTCTGCAAGATCAGGCTAGTATCAAAAAGTTCCTACTACCATGTGAAAGGAACCCAGAGCTGTTCTTTGTGGTGCACCTCGTGCTGCTGATTGAGGAAGCAAATGAGATGCAGCCTGTCCAATCTTGTCAGCAAGTGCCATAAGAACTACTACCCTCTTTAGACTCGGCCAGGAATCACTGCTGACCTCAGCCTCAGCAACATGAGCAAAGCATGAAGCTATCACGTGACTGCTGTGTAGAAAGATCCCAGGCAGGACTGCCAGGATTGGCCATGCCAAGATTGGCACATGTTAATGAAAGCAGCTTTACACACACATTTTCCGATAGTGTGGGCATACCTTAATAGTATCACAGTCCTAGAATATTCAGTGTAAAACTGGGCCAAATGCCTAGAGCCTTACCACACTTTAGCACAGTCTCACACTCTCTGTAGCACAAATGTGAAAAAAGAATTACATTTTCAACATGTCAATTGTCAAGAATATTTTCTTTCTGTGCCTCACAGATCAATAAAAAAGAAATTGGAAAAAAAGTAAGCCTTGCTTATGGAGATTTATTTCCACAAAAAAATTTGATTTCCTGCACAAATTAACAAATGACATACAGAAAACCAAAATGTTGCAGAAGCGATAATCCATATGCTAAATACCAAGACTGACAATACAAAAATACACTAGCTGTTTATTTTTCAGACAACATAGGTAAAAAAAATCCCTGTGGCAGATAACATGATTCTGCTGCTTTTTTGCATAGGTCATTAAGTGCACTGCTTTTAATTACTTTAGACCACATGGTGGATTTGCAGAACTGAATGCTTGTCAGTGCGCAAAACATGCATATTTAGTTGTCATCAAGAAACTAGAGCCAGTTTAGCAATATGGAGATATGCTACAATGTACATTTACAAGCAACTTTGTTGAACAGCATGCAAAGTAGGCTTTTTGGAGAACTAACGTATAGAATTCCAATGTATTTCAAGGCATATTTTATAGATTAATATCTTGAAACTGGCACAAGTTTCAAGATGCCTACTCAACTGCCTCAAAATAAACTGGCTTCTATTGTACAGTTGGAACCCTAAGATGTTAAGTAATACAGCAGGCTCCCGTTAAAATGAACCTGGAAAAGCCTAGTTTTCAGATATGACAATGCGTGAACATTTGGTTGATGTCCCATAGACCTAGCATAAATAAAAGTCCACTTAAGAAGAAATGTTAATTCGGTTGAGGCAAACTTCTGCAGCTACCTCTGATGTCTGCTATTTAGATCACCGAGAGGCTTGAATTGGCAGACTTGGAGGAAGCGACTCTGCTAGGAACATGTTAAGCAAATGGCGTTTCTGTAAACATGAACAGCTATGCCAGCATCAACAATGATATGGAGACCTGCAAGGTGATAATTGTGGTGAGGACACTGCCTAGGAGCCTCAAGAACTAGCAGTGGTAACACATGATACAGCTGATAATGCCCTGTTGCTTTGGAGCATTTTTTCCAAACATGCGAGGGCACCGAAAATTTTTTGAACAAGCAATGTGAAATGTCACCTTTCATAACAGTGCACAGCTTATGACATCACAATTAAACTACCAATGTGCCTATTAAGTAAGAGTGCATAAAGCAATACCTTCTATCATGCAAATTCAATTTCTCTTCTTATAGCTAGCTCCCTCTTGGTTTTAGTGCAGTTTATTTTTTGCGTTGTGGATATTTGGGTGCCTGAGGAATGGTATATTTTTAGTTTTGTGTATCACTTCTGTTAAGTGAACTACTGGTAAGACAAACAGATTTTCAAGGCCCCTTTGAGTTAGTCTTAATTGGGTTCTTCTGTACACTAAGTAGTCATTAAAATTTTGTTAATTAGCTAATTGTATGTTGTGACCTGCGGCCAGCAGAATTTATGCTTTTTGGCATAGGCTTAATCCATCTGCAGCAGGAGAATTGAAAATTCTCGGAAAATAATTGAAAGTATGTAGAGTAAAATATTAACCGCTGATATTAACCGCATTCACTCATAGATTACACTGTATTTTAGACCGCGCCTCCTGTGCCGACTGTGTATTTTTAGACTTCAGCAAAGCATTCGACAAGGTTTGCCACAAACTGCTCCTATTCAAACTAAGTCTTTTAAACCTTGACAGTAACCTGCTGAAATGGATTGAGTGTTTTCTTACTAACCGTCATCAATTTGTTACTGCGAATAATTACGATTCATCATTGACTGAGGTTCGTTCTGGTGTGCCTCAGGGATCAGTACTAGGGACCCTACTGTTCCTGATTTATATTAATGACCTACATTCTTCATTGAAATCTCACATTCACTTGTTTGCTGACGATTGCGTGATATATCGTGAAATAATTACTAACGACGACACTAATGCTCTTCAGTTTGACTTGGACTACGTGATTGATTGGTGTAACACTTGGCTTATGGAACTTAATATTAATAAATGTAAAGTTATGCGCGTGCAGAGGAACACCTCAAGTACTCTTCCTACTTACTATCTAAATAAAATTCCTTTAGAACCCGTTAACTCATACAAATACTTAGGAGTTCATATAACAGCAAAACTAACCTGGAACATTCACACTGAGTACATAATAAGTAAAGCTAATAGCATGCTCGGTTACCTACGCCACAAGTTTTCCAAAGCACCATCATCCTTAAAATTACTGCTTTACCAGTCATTAGTGCGCCCTAAATTAGAATACGCTGCAGCTGTGTGGGACCCATACCATGAAAACCTTATTTCCTCACTCGAGCTTGTCCAAAATAACTCAGTCCGATTAATATTTTCAAATTATAACCGTACCGCTAGCATAACATCAATGAAGGACAATCTATCTCTTCCATCACTTGCATCTCGCAGAACAATAGCACGTTTGACACTGTTTCACAAATTTTATTACCATTCCTCCCTTCACAGTAACTTCATTTCTCAGCCTCATTACCTATCGAGCCGCATCGATCATCGCCATAAGGTCGGACTTCAAACAGGCAACACTAACACTTTCAGTCAATCTTTCTTTCCCAGATCATCACGACAGTGGAACCACCTTCCCTGTGAAATTGTATCTATTGTCGACAACAAACTGTTTCGTAAGGCTTTAGCTAACATTGTATAATTAGGAATTATTAACATGTTATTTCATTTACTTGCCGTACTTACAGGCGACTAAGGACGACACTGGTTAACATTGTACTAACAGGAATTACCAAGTTGCTACTTTGTTTACATTGTCTGTCGTACTTACAAATATTGTGCAAGATATTACATAGTATTGTTTAATTAGTAATTACTAACACACTGCATTGTTTATTTTCCGTACTTTATTGTTATACTTCCCGTTTTCCCACTCCCCTCTGTAATGCCTTCGGGCCTTGAGGGTACCATAAATAAAAAAATAAAATAAATAAAACCCCATAACACTATGATAGTATTAGGCACAGGTAAGGTTTTCTTTTTTTTAACCAATGCACAATAGATACACGTTTATCTTCATTAAATAAAATATAGGAATAGCAGTTGTAAAAGTGCTCCCTCAGTTCAAGGCTCCACCTATAAATGAATAGCAAGCAACTGTCCATGGCATAAGCCTCAGACAAAGTGTACTGCAGCACACTATAAACAAAGCAGAATTAATGACTCACCAGCCAGGTCTGGAACATGTTATGCTGGTTGCGCTTTTGACACACTGCAAAAGCCTGTTGCAACCACACCGTATGTACCGTTTTCCTTTTGGGGGATTGCCTAAAGCCTGAAAGATATGTGCACCAAAATTTTTTATGTTCTGCCACATTGCAGCCATCTTGTTTTTGCATTACTCCATTCACATAAAGTATTAGGTACGACTATAAACTCATAGTGAGAAGAGCGACTCTATTGAGAGAAAAGAGCAAACCGTGTGAGCCTGTTCATAGGCATGTCCAAAAAAAATACAAGAACAAACAACCATTGTTGGTAGCCACTCCGTTACCTAATGTTGCCTTGCATGGATATCCATGGCCTTTCTTGTTATGCACACCAGAAGAAAAGGAAGTTCTTTAGTTTTGGAATTTGCTTTTTGCTATTTTTAATATATGCAAAGATATCAATTTCAAATACAGATCAAATACTTATGTTTTGAACTGAGGTATCTAATCAAATAACTTATTATTTAATTTATTTAAATATTTGAATTACAGGCAAACATACAAATTTACCACACTAATTGGAAACTGCCTGCCATGGAAAAGGGCTCTTCCATATGCTCCACTAGCCACTTAAAGGGCATTTTGTAAGACAACCATGCCGGAACTGTGGTTATCTTCGATTTTTTTATTTTGTTTATTTACAAGCCAGGACAGTCGGACTGGCTTCCAAATAGCGTTGTGTGTATTGATGAAATGAACCAAAATTTTTTAACCTTTCCTCTCCATGTTTCCTTTCCTACTTTTAGGAATTGCAGAATATCATTCAGTTGCAAATTGCTTTGCAATATGATCATGAGCATGACTGTAACAATAGACAATGAGTGTTGCTACATATATATAGATTTAGCTCATGCTGTTATACCAGTGCAAAGCCTAATGGGGTGAAAAACACAAGGACAAGTACTGAACTTCCCTACTGAACTCTATTGAACACTGCAGAGACATTTACACTAGAAATCATTTGATGACACATGTACTGGTGAAACCAAAAGACCAACAAGAAACAATGAAAAACACCCAAACCACTTATGATTTGAACGTTTTTCACTGTTTTTCGTTGGTTGTTGTTGTAAAACCCCACAAACCAAATTGTGGGGCTTTACGTGCCAAAACCATGATTTTAATACAGCAGCTATAGCAGGGGACTCCAGATCAATTTTGACTACCTGGGGATCTTTAACGTGCCCCTGTTGCACAATACACCAGCGTTTTTGCATTTCGCCCCCATGGAAATGCAGCCCCTGTGGCCTTGATTTTTTTTCTTGGGACAGTGCCAGAAGACACACTGACACAATCATTACCGAGCCGTAAGATTTAAACCGTTTCTGTTATTTCCTGTGTGGTTCGACCATTGCTCTTTTCTATTACTGCAGTACCTTCCATGTGTGATTGGCACCCCACTTTTTGCAGTAAAATGCCAAGAAAGTCTGATGCCAAAATTCACTTCTAGCTAATTGCATGTTTAATTAGTATTGACAGTCCCACTTCAGTTTCACTGTTTGACCCATTCGCACATATTTGGAACAAAAAGATTAGCTGGCTAGATCAACAATAATCAATTGGTTATTTAGTGTTTCCAGAGGCACCAATTGAATCTAAACACTGATTGGTCTTAATTGGACCCTAAATGTCATGGGATACCCCATGGTTGAGCAATGATGTGAAAAAAATTTCGAAATAACACGAAAATCCTCCAGTCAAACATGCACAATGTTTTCTTCTGGTGCTATTTTTGGAGTACAGCTTTAGTTATCACAAAATGCAATTACGTTCGTTTCAGAAAAAACTAGATACACCCAGTTCCTACTTCGTAAACAATTTCTATATAAGGGATATGGGAATCTTGGCATACACTTTATTATCTTTTCCAGCCAAAGCATATCACCAGAACTATGAATAAAGCAAAGCATACTTCTTGTCTTGGGTCTACACTTTCAATGCCTGCCCTGAAAGAATAGAATTGCTGTATGCTGTACACTACGTACATTCTAGGGGTGTGCAAAAATCAAAATGAGAAAATTTGCAAATATCAAAATTCGTGCAACTCTCTCAGGTGGATGACAATTTTTTCCCTTTCGTGAAACTTTCTTCAACTTGTGGATTTTCACAGAACTGATTTTCCAAAGTGCGGTATGTTTGAATATCCTAAAATACAGAACTTTGCAATACATACTGTGTGATATGAATACAAACAAATACCATGTTTATATTGTGCAACACTTCTTTATTGTCCAAGAACCCTTTTATGACAAAGTTCCTCCCAAAACACCATTACTGAGCATGGCCTCTCCAGTAGCAATTATTCAAATAAGGCAACAAGTATGAGTATGACCTTTTATGCATGAAGTTTACACCAGCAGCTATAAAGGTTGCTGCATTGAAAGGTCTCCAAGTAAGTTTGGATACCGAGAGTGTCAAAATAAATTGGGAGACAGATGTTGCCACCACAGCCAGGAGTCGAAAATGTGAATGCAGCAAATAAGACACTATGACTATGTTCTGTGTGTATATATATGATTACTTTCAGAACACAAAAAAAAATACTTACATATGATGGTCTCCAGTAATACTATGCTAGTTTCCGCCTTTAGGAACACAAGTTTACAACTGCCGTGAGACGCATAGTACAGGGATATATAATGAGGTATGAATGTGGCTTCTTAAGGACTTGGTGAATGGTATTCATTGGTATAATGGTGAAGGTGGCTTCTTTAGGACTTGGTGATACCTAAAAGTAAATTCATGCAAATAATGGGCCGACTTACTGTAAGTTCGTTGCAGCGAGGGCATGTAACCACATAGTCATTGGCAGGCTTTAATATGTCAATCTGGTAGCTGCACACATCGCACGCCTTTACTCTAGATGGTACAAAACTGACATCATCATATGGTGGAGGTGGGGAGTCTCTTGTAGACGGTGCTGAAATAAACCATATTGAATTACACATAAAGGTGTTGTATAATGCGCATATTATTTGCAAGTTTCAGAAATAACATGTCCAGTGGAAACATAGTACACACAAGAGACAGGGTAAGTGATGCGCTTAAAGCTAACTTTTTTGAGAGTAGTACTTGTCCCATCCTCTTCTCCTGCATGTGTTACATTTTGCACTACATGCTACTTCAAAGGAACAGAAAAGCTAGCCCATAAGCAAGTGATATTAATATATAACACAATTCAATTTCAGCTTAATTTAGCCACTATAATGCAAAACAACTAGACTTAACAAAAATGCATGAAGTAACCACAAATCAACCATGTGTATTTAAAGAAACAGACACACAGACACACACACACAAAGTATTTCAGGATAACATTTGAAAAGCTAATGCAATGCAAAAAGATAAATTCGAACAATTTTCACTTCTCATTCTGCTCCATGAAAGTACCTTTTTCAAATTATCAGAAAAAAGTAGTGGTTATTCTTAGAGATGCATTCTTCAATTGAGTATGTCGGCATCAAAATAAACAAATGTAGCTATGGTGCCCTACTTTTGTTTTTGAACCATAATAGTGAACGTTAGATTCATAAGGTCAGCAATGTAGGAGCTTTCATAAAATGACATCCAAGAGAAACCAGTTAGTGCTAAAGTGTGGCCAAGCCCTAACATCCAGCACAACTAGCACATGCAAGCAGCAATAATCTGATATCACCCCAGTCTCGGGCATACTATTCACCATTCAGCTCTATTATCAGCACACTTACTGAATAACAATGCATTTTCAAAAAAAGGTAAATGCTTTTTTCTTTGTCATTTAAAGCCATACAACACATTTTTGGTTTTGTGTACACTGGTTACATTTTGTACAGTGCAGGGTTTCTTTAAACAGTTCCTCAGTAAACACAGTGTCATCCAGTTTACAGGGATTATGGTGCAACAAGACTGATTTTTCGCCAAGCAGAAGGGTCGGGGGCAGCCTCTGGGTTTGAGTTTCAGTAATGGAAGCGGTATTTGATCTGTTGGAGCAGTTCTTTAAGCAGAAAAAATTGCAGTTCGGTGCAGAAATATTTGCTATGGAACAGAAAAATTTGAGGTTTGGAGCTAGGAAACAATACTTTGGAGCACTAACTTCTTGCTCAGCTGCAAGAGAAAGCTCCGCATGCAGCTAATGAAAAAAAAAATCCGTATAATTGTTAGTACTGTCTGAAAATTTGCATCTGATTATAGTACATCTTAAATACAATTTCTTTTTGTCAACTTGCTGTTCTATATTTTTATTACTACATAGGAAGATGAAGATAAACACAGATTTAACCTGAATTCACAGGTAATTCTGCATTTCAATAAAGCGTTAATACCCCCCAAGCTGTGCTTGGCTTCATCATTTGTTTAATTTGGTAAATGTTTCATAAATCAAAGCATTTCATCTACTAAATTATGTCCACAGGCTGAAACGTACAGTTGTTGAATTATTTAATAATGTGGCCCGAGCATTGTATCTTCCAGCGTTAATAATAATGCGTAAGGATAAGCTCATGCACTTAAAGCACATGCTAGTCACAGTGTATGGTCTGCTGGGTTTTTCCATTCACAGCAACATGTCCACACCGCTGCGAAGCACTAGCACACTAGCACTCATGCGATAATATTAAAGAATTGGGTGGCTGTACAATATTGACACTATATGTTACTAGCTGATCACATGCTCAATTAAGCAGCACAAATTGAGATGGAACAAAAACAAGGGTGCTATTGTTGTTGCTGCTCTCCCAGGCATAGATGAAATAGCACCTGTACAGTGTAGCTTGCGCTATGTGTCTACTTCCTTGTCCTATTTTCACAATTCTTTTTCTTCATGTCTGGCTGCCTAGGCATAATAAAATGCACCACACGCACTGTTGAAACCACTAAAAGACCACAAAAAAGGTGCGGCGAGCAGCTGTGTACGCAGAATCGGGCATCACCATAATTATATAAAATATTTATTTCTAAACTACACACACCAGATGTAAAACACTAATCAAAGGCGTGTCAGATCATCAAAGGCATCATCACTAATCAAAGGCTGACAGATCGTGAAGCAACTACAAATATCTAGCACTTGTAGTAGCGAGAAATAATGTGCCACGTAAGTGCATAGTGAAAGATAGGCATCAATAAATGAAAACAAAAGCACATTTCAGCAACTAGCTGAAGTACGAGTCCTATTGCAATACGTCCATCGCTCATCAATTTTTCATACCTGCTTCAATCATTTTGATTTTCTCATGGAACTGCTGCATTCTCTAGGCATAGACACTGGAGGATTCAAAAAGGGAGGGCTGTCCAGGGCCCTGCCCGAGACATGCTCACATACTTCAGTTCCGACAAAGTTGAATGTGATTTTAGAATGCCATATGGCTGCCACTAAGAGATTTTCATTGACTCTGCACCAAATCACAACTTTCCCCACAGGATCCTAATGAAGCAGCACTGATTAGGCCTAGCGGAACATGGCCCTGACAAAAAGAAAGCGCCAGTCGGCCAACGGAGCAGCAGGCGACAAGCTGTGGTGGAATGTATGCATGTTCCATCTGTATATTTGTACCAGATACCTATTCGGCAACTGGCCATGTGATCACACACACGCCCTAAACTGCCGGCCGTGGTATAGTGGAGATTAGGTCCACGGTCAATTCGCCGGAAACTACCGCGAACTCGCCTATACTACTCTTGTGCTCTTAATGAACAAAACGATGTAGGCAGAAAGCTCCAAGCTTACAAAATTGCACGCATCACACACTTCGTGACGACGAGTGCGTGACAATGCACGATGCGCATCAGGCTTGACAATGGAAGGCATGGGTGAACACGAAGTTTCCCTACGGCAACAACCATCGGATTATTTTAAGTAGGTACTATTTCAGCAAAGAACAACACAGCACAAAATGAGGCGTTTTCTTCGTACAGCTGGCGATTTATTTTTGCAGCAAAAGCTTTTCCCAATTTTTAAGTCTGCTTGAATATGCTGAGCAGGTGTGTGTCGGAGCAGGTGCAGCACAATAGCTGCAATAAACAATTTCGTACTGCATTTCCTTCACGGCGCAGTATTTCAATCACTGCTGTTTGTGCGAGGTGCTAAGTTAACGATCCAACGCAGCTCAGTTTTCTCAGAGCCTTTATGGAGAGTGAATCGCCTGCAACGTAGACAGGCATTTGCGTATTGTATCATGGGTCAAGATGCAGTGCAGTGTCGATCAAAGATACATGATGCAGTTTATGGTGAAGCAAACTATGGTAACACTGTAACCTCACTAAGGCCTGGCCAGGTCCAGGCTGGGGACCAGGTCATCTTTTTTGGCTCAATATCGAGGTTGAAAAAGGTAAATTTTGGGGAGTGTTGAAAACATGCAGGCTGTCATGACAAATGCTCAGAAAGAAATCCCAGTTTGAGACTTCCAGGCCAGCTATTATGACGCATGGCAGGATCATTAGCAATGGTGTATTGATGCTCAAATGTGCTATTTTTAATAATATTCAATCTATGTAAACAAATCTTCAATAGACACTTTGCAAAAAAGCTGCAGCGCATGCGCGAGCACACCGCTCGCGAGCGCCCCCTATGCGGCTGGAAAGCTAGCAGACGACTCTCCACCTGGCTGGACATTCCGGCACACTCGGGCAAGCTCCCATGTCCAAGTTTATGAATGCTATGCCAGCGTACTGCATCGTGTATGAATCTACGAATTATTGCGCAAAGAATAATGTTGTTCTTGTTTTTCGTTTGTTTCTGTCCAAGTAGCAGTACCCATCAAAAATAGTGTCATGGGTGAATGCCGTAAAGCGGTTGAATGCGGACAGCTCAGTGTGGTAACCAAACAAGCACTCAGGGATTCAGATTCGCAGCGAGCGCTTTATAACAGGTATACATAACGAATTTTGGCTT
This sequence comes from Dermacentor albipictus, assembly GCF_038994185.2. Taxonomy (NCBI): domain Eukaryota; kingdom Metazoa; phylum Arthropoda; class Arachnida; order Ixodida; family Ixodidae; genus Dermacentor; species Dermacentor albipictus. The sequence continues at coordinate 178,986,406 of NC_091821.1, read as the reverse complement.
GTAATGAGTCATTTGTATTAATATTTGCCCTTCAATTTTGGGCCAGCCTTCAAACTTTTCTAGCCGCTCTATGTGCTAACTGTTTGCACATACACCCAAACTTCTTGTCAGGCTGCAGTGCAGCGGCACTGTCATAGCATGGATAAAGAGGCATGTGTACTTAATGACAGCTAAGTAGGATTTCAGTGTGGCATACACGCAACGGCATCGGTTAGAGATTTCAGAGCACGCTCTTGTACTCTGTGTATACGCTCATAGCTCTGAACGCGCGGGCTCGCTCCGCCGGCGTCTCGCGAGCGTAAACCGTGCGCATGCCAGCTAACACACGCGTTTTTATTGTGAGTGGAAATTAAAATCAGAGGCCGTATTTGGTAACGATTATTTTGAAAATCATGTCGTACCGTCTCGCATGTCGCTATGCTTTCAATAGCACAAAGATTGGCTACTTGATGCGACGAGTTATGACATAAATGCTATCCGATGGAAAATATGGCACTAAGTCCGCGATCATTCTATGCTGCCACTCGAAGTGCGAGAAGTGAGCGATATGAAGCAAAGGCTTGCCGACGGAATGCAGCCTGCTTCGACAGTTGACGATGCAACAGGTTGTATGAGTTATAGCGCCTACTCAAGCCCCTCCAGTTCATTCCTGGGCTTCATTTTAGCTTTGTTTTAATACATACATGTAACAGTTTGCACAGCACTAAATGTGCATTGTAATACATATAGTTCAGCTTCCACAACACTGCAGGAAGGGAAAAGCAAGAGTGAATCTACAGACGTCAAATCCAATGGGGCAGGTGCAAGCTGCCCGAACAAGACCCACTTGTGGATCACTGGCACTCAGATTGAGCATAACGTTTTTCACATACCACTCTTCTTTAAATTCCCAACCACGATGGGCCTGATGCACAGTTGTTGAGTGCAGGGAGCTCCACACCTGATTGCTGGCGATCGAGCATCGCGAAGTCACAAGTCCATCCAGAGTCAAAAAAAGAAAATGGAATGCAGTCTTCCTCCGTCGTTTTGACACAATGTAAGATGACTAACTAAACAACGCAGGCGTGATTTCACACGATCAAACTCGATAGCAGAGGTAGCAACAAGGCGACGACGGGGAATGTTTGCCACACAAATACTCTCGCACCCAGCGCCCCGAACGCTTCCTCACGCCTACGGCAGAAGGTGCTCACTTTTTTCCAAAGTGTTCATTAAATGAGCTTTCTAGAATCAGTCTCTTTAATTTCTGAACATACCCTTTATAAGCTTCAGTTTCTGCACGTATAACTCAGTGCTATCCTTAACAATCCTTAACGAACAGACTGGATTTCTAGCATCCTAAAAAATTGCTCACAATACATTAGCTTTAATTCTGCAATCTCCTACACCGTTAGTGTATCGTCTGGCATCCCACAGGGCTTGGTTCGTGGCCCTTTATTAATAATTTCCTGCCTATATAAGTGACCTTGCAAATAGGCAATATAGCTTCCCAGGTCCATCCATACAATGATGCAATCAGATCCCCAGATGACCACCAGAGGCTTGATTAGTGTCAGCATGTTTTGCACCTGGTGTGAACCTGGCAAATGAGCATTAATTTCACTAAAACAGTAGTAATGTCCTTCACCAACAGCTGATCCCCATCATAGTTTGACTATTCATTCAATAATTGATCTAAATAGAGGGTATGTGAATAAATACCTTGGCACTGTTTTTAATGTACATTATGGTCAGGGCATAGTGCAGAATGTGGAAGTGTTAGGGTAAAGGGCAGTGATCATAAATTAGTGAGGTCTAGGATTGCTCTCAGTTTGAAGAGCGGAAGAGCAAAATTAGTCAAGAAGGAACAGGCTAACCTAGATGCAGTAAGGGTAAAAGCAGACGAATTTAGGCTGGTGCTCACAAACAAATATGTAGCTTTAAAACAGAATGATGAAGATAACATAGAGGTAATTAATGAAACCCTCACTAGGTTGATTTCAAAAGCAACAATTCAAGTGGGGGTTAAGACACCAAGGCAACCAGTAAGTAAGCTCTCCCAACTAACAAATCACCTAACAAAGAAAAGAGATATGATAGAGAATTTATTGAACTGTCAAAGCTGATAAACAAGAGGGAAGTTGGTGATATTCGAAATTATAGATGAAGTTAGAAGGGCCTTGCAAGACATGTCCCAGGGTAAAGCGGCTGTAGGAGATGGAATAACCGTCGATTTAATACAACATGGAGGAGATATTACGCTTGAAAAGCTTGCGGCCCTTTATACGCAATGCCTCACGACTTCAAACATAGAGAGCTGGAAGAATGCCAACATTATACTAATCCATAAGAAGGGAGACATTAAAGAATTGAATTATAGGCCCATTAGCTTGTTTTTAGTACTGTATAAAATATTCAGCAAGGTTATTTCCAACAGAATCAGGGCGACACGACTTCAATCAAAGAAGAGAACAGGCTGGCTTCAGGAAGGGATATTCTACAATGGATCCTGTCCATGTCATTAATCAGGCAATTGAGGATCTGCAGAGTGCAATCAAACTCTCTATATGGCATTCATAGATTATGAAAAGGCCTTTGATTCAGTAGAGATACCAGCTGTCATAGAGGCATTACGTAATGAAGGAGTACAGGAGGCATACATGAATATCTTAGGAAACATCTACAAAGATTCCATAGCTACCTTGTTTCTCCATAAGTAGAAAATTACCTAATAAGAAAAGGGTCAGGCAAAGAGAAAATCTCTCCAATGCTAGTCACTGCATGCTTAGAAGTATTCCAGCTATTAGACTGAGAAGGCTTAGGAGTGAAGATCAATGGCGAATATCTCAACAACCTTCGGTTTGCAGATGACATTGTCTTGTTAACAACACTGGGGATGATTTGCAACAAATAATTGAGGTCAACCGAGAAAGACTTGAAACTTTATATGCAGAAGACAAAGGTGATGTTCAACAGCCAGGCAAGGAAACAAGAACCATTATCACCAGTCAGCCTCTAGAGTCTGTGCAGGAGTATGTTTATCTAGGTCAATTACTCACAGGGGACCCTGATCATGAGAAGGGCACATACAGAAGAATAAAAATGGGTTGGAGAGCATATGGCAGACATTGTCAGCGCCTGACTTGAAGCTTACCATTATCATTGAAAAGGAAGGTGTACAATTAGTGCATTCTACCTATGCTAACATGTGGGGCAGAAACTTGCAGGTTAACAAAGAAGTTCGAGAACAAGTTAAGGACCATGCAAAGACTGATGGAATTTAAAATCTTAGGTGTAACAGTAAGAGACAGGAAGAGAGCGGTGTAGATCGGAGAGCAAATAGGGATATTCAGTATTCTAGGGTGCGATCTTGTACGTGTTCCAAAATCAAACAGAGGTGGTCCGTTCTTTACGTCACGAAATAGGTGGTCCGTTCCATTGCGTTTGTCCGATAGCAGATGACACGGAATGATTGACAGCAGATATCACGTCACAATTGACGCCATGGCATACGTCATGGTTCAAATTAACCAATCGTGTGAGGCTCGGTGTAACGGACCACCTCTGTTCTATTTTGCAACGTGTACAAGATCGCACCCCTAGTTGACATTAAAGGGGCCCTGAAAGACAGAGGAGCTAAGGCACACAGTACAGCATTAACTTTTCGCACCATGTGTTGTGTCACTCCTTTTCTTCATATGTCCAGTCTCTGGTTGTCTTTCCTGGCTGAGTATACTCTACCTACTCAGTCAATCTCAATTGGGTAGTCAGGAAAAGTAAAACTTCAATAGGAGGTAACATCGAAGCTAGCCTCCAGTGCTTGCTAGCACTCTACTCAAGATAACACAAAATTCGCAATTTGGTCAACTTGGCACCAAAAGTTTTAAATGACAACAGCAGCGAAAACAAGAAGCTTCTCTCTGGTTGTATAATGTTCCGATAAGTCCCGGCTGTTTTAACGATGTCTCAAACAACTGTAGAGGCTCATAAGTGTATGTTATTTTGGTAATAGTGTTCGACTAATACCAAGTGCAACTTTATTTTCCCCACTGTGAGTTGCTTGAATCCATCAGCGTTCCCACAGCGTATGTACAAATTATTATGAGCAATCCTTTCCGCTGTGTGAGGTTCTTGCTCACACAAGAGCACAGTTGATTTTAAAAAAAACCTTCGACCAAAGCTTGACTAGCAGTTCTAAACTCTTAAATTTTGAATGCCTCCTGTGCAAGTGTCCTTATTCATTACTGTACAATATTGTGTAGCACTCCACATTACTGAACAGCACTGTACATGAACTAAACAAAGTGCTTGTAGGCTTCAGCACCAGTTGAACGCACACTAGACCACCTAGCTTGCACAGAAAGGCTGATCAAATGCAATAATCAAGTATGAGGAAGCTTCTTCTGCATGCTCCCTGACCTAACTACCACTGCTCTGCGAGCAAAGAATACAGTGAAGAACGAACCAGGTGCCTACTGCATTAAGTAAAAACAAATGCTCCCTGTATAATAGGAACTAACCCATTTTCACATATGTGAAGCTACTGCTTTCTTGCATAGCATGGGCATCACTATGGCTAGTATTTACACCAATAAATCTCCAAAATTTTTTAGCGTCATCTGACCTACAAAAGTTGGGAACTAGGAGCTAGGTGCATATTTTGTATATTTCAGATTTTGTTTGCTCTCAGTACTTATACTAAAATAGCAAATTGTACTTTCATTCGTGTTCCTTGAGGTACTTCTTCGAGTTTCACTGGCCTAACCAGGAGCGTCTTCTCCAAGTCCCAGCAACAATGAAGTGCGGCACTTCATAGAGGACCCAGATGCCAAGTAACCACAATATTTTAGCAAGATCCGTGTATGTCACAGCTTCACCCTAGCCATCAGCGCCCACATCAAGCGAACTGGGTGACCTCCGTCTCTTTCCCTCTCTTTCTCCTACTTGAGCAGGTTATCATCAGTGTTGGTGCTGATGTCTTCACAACAAAAATGAGGGGGGATGGCCAACGAAATTCCTAAAAGCAATTATTAGTGCAGAAAGCAATGTATGAAGGACTGCAGAGGACATAATGAAAATGAGGATTGGGGGGAGGGGGGTAACTGAGTAATTCCTCAATTACTTTTAGGGGCAGTAATCGGTAACTGTAATAAATTACATTATTGAATGAAGTAATTGTAATTAATTACCTTTTTTCTACAATGTCCACAAGTCTGACCACAATGCAAGCAAATTTATGGCACCAGTATCGGGCGAGGTTTCGTGTGAACCACAGAGTTGCAGATGACACGCCACACGCACTGTCTTTGGCTCTGAATGCACTTGCGCAAGTAGTTCTCTCAGAGGAGGCATCTGGAAAATTGTGGAGCACGGCTGTGCGCTCGCATGTTTTCCCCTAAGATTGGGTTACCTGTACATATGGTAACTAACAAAGCACTTCGAAAAGTTGGATATGTAAAGCACACGCTTTCTGCTGCTCTTCAAGATATGGAGCTACAATTGTATTATACGTTTATCCAACCAATACTTGAGTATGCCTCTGCTGTTTGGTGCCCCTTAAACCAGTGTGATGATAGTGATAATGAAATGGAATTCGTGCAGGAAACATTATTATACTTTATGTGCCATAGATACGACAGCAGCTTCTCACCCTCTGCTGCTCTTCCTTCCTAGAACTTGACTCCACTCTTGGCCTGACGCAATGTGGACTCTAAAATTTTTGCACATCATCATTAATTCTTCCTTTTAACTATCAAGCAGTAAGCACTTAGCATCGCTAACGAAACTTCTACCAGAAGTTATCACGAGCTTAATCTGAAAACATTCCATTCATATCATGTTTAGATACACAGTTTTTATCCCAGAACAATTGACCTTTGGAATTGCTTACATGGTAGTGACCTAGTGATAATTACATGGTAGTGATCATCCTCTTAGTGGTTTTATTCTGCACTTGATACATGTCATGTTCACCGATATATATATATATATATATATATATTTATTTTTCAAAGAATTCCTCACCAGGCCCCATAGAAGATTTTGGTTATACACTGGAAGTTGCTACATCTCCTCTAGGGAGCATTCTTCCATAATAATTTTTCAGATTAGCTCATTAAGAGCCGAGACAGAAATATTTCAGTGCTGTGAACTCATGAGTTCAGGAGCCAAGCTCCACTGCCAAGCGAGACACTCTCCCACTTGCCCTGTCTAGCCCCCGCAAGCGAAATTTCTTGCCTGCGTTTTCGCATACCGCACCTCGACAATCGCGTGACACATACATACGGGCCCCTCCATTTATTTATTTTTTTCTCCTTGTTTTTTTTTTTACGGTGTGGAACATTACCGCTGACGCTGTCCCGTATGAGCTGTTGCGATTGTCTTGTCTTGACTAGAGGTATAAGTCAGTGCTATACGAATACTGAGGCAGACACAAGCGGATCACAGAGCGTGATCCCGCCCTAGAACACGGTAGAAAAATAAATAGTTTCAGTGTCTGCACGTGTGACTGCACAACGTGGGAACAAGCAGACAAAACGGAAGTACATCTCTCTTGCTGTGGTGCAAAGTAAAACAAAAACACATGGACATTCAGTTTGTGTCTTATTATTTCGCTAAACTTTAATTTGTCTATTCAAGCAACAGATTACACAAATAACAGATGTTGCCTTGAATAATTCTCGAAGTCATGTGTCACCACGATTGACGTCACAGCCCAAACACGTGTATGTAGGCGAACGAGCATGTGTACGTCATCCTCCAGCTTGAAGCAGGGCGGCCGCAAGAATGGGAAACACCGCTCGGTTTGAAATTTCAGATCCTTCCACAGCATGTAGCGACGTAATACTTGTAATACTTTGCAGACACAATCATTATTGCACCATGTATGCTCTGCGCTTGTCAGCTCAAAATGGCCAGACCTGGTGAGGGGCCCTTTAAACATTCATGTTGTTTGTTGCTGAATCATTCTTTGCGAGTTCTCTGTTGTACCCACTCTTGCTATAGCCCTTGTAGGGCTGCAGTATGTAAAAAAAAAAAAATATGCATTGGCAGTAAGATTTCCACTTCATTTCGATGCTGTTGCTTCTTCAGTATGAACTACTGCTGTTGTTTGCCATGTAAGATTAGAATACTACAGCATAGAAAACCTAAGCTGTACTGGTGACTGATGTTGTACAGCCAGAATTATTTTACCATGCAAGTATCTTGCCGGCTAGCAGCAAAGGACAACTAGTAAGTAAATATTAATAAATATGCAGCACTCAGCCTGAAGCTGGATGAGTTGTAATTTAGTTATTACCTTAATAAAATTATTAGCATATCTTAAGCTACTGGGAAATCGACTTCCAAGGAGAAGCTACTCAACTTTTATGCAATAAGAAAATATAAACAGCCAGGAAGCAGTTTTAATGAAAACAACTGGAGCTGTGGAGCTGTGGAGTGTTGCAGCAACAAAGCCATAGCTTCTCCATAGCAGTGGAAAACATTCTATAAGTGTCACTGTTTTAACCCTTTAACTCCCAAGTCCTTTCATGAAAAATTGTAAAAAGTTTCTCCAATTTTATTTTACACCAGCAAATGCTTGCACATTATATCCACATTTGAAAAATATAATACATGTGCAGTTTGCCCCTTATATATACTTGAATTAATCAAAGACATACAAAAATTAATGAAAGACAGACAAAAAGAGTTTTATGATCGGTGACATCGCAATGTTAAGTTCGCTCCAAGTGCTTGGGTGCTCCTTTAGTCATCATGTTGTCGGGTCAGCCTCTCCCAGAAGCTTGTCTCTCGTTACACAGGACCTTATGAAGTCCTAGGTCAAGTTAACGATGTCAATTACGAGATTTTGCCGTTACAGTTTAATCCATCCTCAAGTCTGACACCTGTTGACATCGTGCACGTTTCGCGGCTGAAGCCATACTTCACTCGCAATGTTTCGCCTACCATGCACCGAGACGGCGCTTCAGCACCCGAGAATCCTGTTACGGAAGGATAAAGGAAGAGGAAGAAAGAAGATTGCGAGACGGTGGCTGCTGCGTGTTGTTGCTGGTCAGCCAGTTTTAACCCTTTGAGGGTCAATGACGTAAATATACGGCGCCACGAACAAGTCCCAAAATGGACGATGTGTATATTTACGGCGCCGTCTGTACGTTTAAAAAGCCCGCCAATTTCCTAACTTTTTCTTTTTTGTCGTGTGCTGCCAGTATGAGGGAATACAGGGAATTTTTTTCGCGCCTCCCTTTCTTTGTTTTCATTGCATGGTTTGTTTTTGAGCTAGTTTGCTCCCACGCCCCTATATACTACCGCTGGCGCATTGGTGAGCGCGTGGGCAGGCGACAGTTCGGGTTTTGTTCCATGGGCGGTGTCGGTTTCTTGCGCTTGCAAAACTGATGGCTAACTCGTTACTAATTGCTCAAAGGGCGACTGCCTCTTTCTCGCTCGTTTAATGCTCACAGGGGTGCGCATAGGAAGGATGCCGCCATGCATCCGTTTCCGTTGCGTGTTTTTGTTGTTGTTGTTGTTTTTTTTACACTCGCGTCTAATTGGCAATAAGATAAAGATTAGCGGAAGTTTGTCACACGTTGTGCTTTTTTGACGGGCACAGAACCACACAGCTTTCTTGAGTGCGCGCACCTACGCAGTTCAATTACGCTATGGATGAATATATTAGTGTAAGAGCAGGAACATTTGAGTCTTGCAAAATATTCTCGTGTGTGCATTTTTAAGGCCTTGAATTATGTGTATGAAAATGCATCATATTTAAAATCCTTATAAGTTTATTTCCTTTTTTATTATTATTATTCATGGATGAAGAGTACATATATACCAACAGAAAATATTTTTTTCTTTCTTTACGGTCACCCTAGAAAAATTGCGGCAAATGTTTTTCGAAATAAGTCCCTAAGAAGAATTGTAATCTGCAATAAAAGAAATCGACCCTGGGCTGTCGCATATGGCGAAAAAAATCGACCCTCAAAGGGTTAACTACACTGACTCTGCTTCTGTGTATATTGTAAATACCGTCTTTCTATGCTCCCAACATCCTCATAACAAGATCAACTGCCTCCTCACTCGTCATCCCTTCCCATTCAACGTAAACAGTATTTTCTAGTAAAATCTCTCTCAAAAGCTGTAGACAATTGTCGCCTAAGCTTTCCCTTTCCATAATACCCCACAAAATGTTGCAGTCTACATTGTCATATGCTCCTGTAATGTCTAAAGAGGCCACATGTAGTGGTCTCCTTTCTACTCTTGGCATTTCAATACACTGAGTAAGGACAAATAAGTTATCATCTAAATGCCTACCTATTCTGAAGCCATTCTGAAGTTCTCCCAAAATGTCATTATTCTCTGCCCATACTTGCAGCTTTAACTTAACTGCCTGCGTTGCTAACCTGTATATTACCAATGTAATGGTCAACAGTTTATACGAATGAATTCTATCTTTCTCCCCCTTACCTTCATAAATTAAATTCATTCTACTTTGTCACCAAGTGTCTGATATTTGTGTATCTTTTAGACTTTCTTCTACTGCTCTCAATAAAGCTTCCTTACTTTTTGGTCCTAGTTCATTAACCAGCCTAACGGGAACCTCGTCTAGCCCTGTGGCTGTGCGCTTCGGAATTTCTCTTCGCCTTTCTTCCAGTTTAAATTTGTCAGCACCAGCTCCTTTTCCATCTGGTTCTCTTTCATGCCCCTTTTTTCTTCAACTACAACCTCATCATTGCTTTGGAAAGATTCGGATGTTATTGTTCGGATGTAATTTAATGCCGCATGGCCTTCCAGTTTGTTTCCATTTTCGTCTGGGATACGTTGTTGTATTGTTTCAGACTTCCTGCCTAATAATTTGATGTGGTTCCGAAATATTCTAGGTGCGGCATTTTTTTTTTTCTCATGTGTTTCTGACAACCAACATTAACTTTCACCTTTTATCTTTACTTGCACCAGTATTTGAACCATACAGCCGTACCGGGATAGCACCCCAAAATAAAACAGTTGATGTAGAGAAGGGGAGCGGTTGTTATGGCTAGTGGCTTTGGAAATGTGCAGTCACTTGATGGCAAAATACCCACAGTGAGGTAGCATTAGTTGGAAGTGACGACACAACAGTAGCAGAAAGAGCTCACGAGACACACTGCACAAGGCTTTATGGACTGCAAATTATATTTTAAACCAGCTTGGGCCAATACACACAGCATCATCCATCACCAGCAAAAATGAGGTGTTGCCACATGTTATTACATAATTATACTACCTTGACACATCATAATGAAATGCTGAACGTTTCAAAAAAGTACCTGTGTATTCTGTTGTGCATACTTAGGCAGGGATAACGTAACAAGTCTATTCTAATTTTTTCCTTCTTTTCATGCATTGTCAGTGGTCTGAGTGGTGCTCCGCCTTACATTACCAGGATCGGCCAGTCGTGAACGGTGGGTGGTAAGAAAAAAATTTAATCTAGCGAAATGAATCTTTACATTTTGCCAGCACTCAAGTGTCAGTCAGTGAAGTAGTTCTTTAAAATAGTGCCGTAGATTTATATAGATCATTTTTCCATCAACATGGTTATCTTTGCATAGACGGGCACCAAAATCGAGCTACTATCACAGGCCGTCCAACTAAACTTCATTAAATAACTTCTTGTGAATTGAAGCCAGTTAGTGCTCAACACTCACTTTGTACGTATCCCAACAATAACACAAGTTTCGAGATATCAGTCTGCAAGCTTGTGCCGAAATGGAGACGTATTCTCGGACGATCACTTTTGGTGATTCTATCGCCTTCACGTGACGCAGTGCTCAACCAGCCAATCAGCTCATCCGGTTTTACTCGACCAGCCAATAAGCATGCACTGAAAGTGATACTGCCAAAAGCGATCATGCGAGAATAAGTCCCATGTAGTATTGGCATTCTCCTTACTTTCTCAGAAAGCCTTGTTTACTGCCCTTGCTCTACTTTTCCTAACAACCTCGTTGCTCATTTCCACTTGCTTATGCTCCACGCTCAGCCTGAGCAAGACAAAATTGCGTTGATGAGCATTCGTTAAGCATGTGCTGGTGGCATCAGTATGAGGTTGGGTCACGCGATGGCACAACTTTCAAAGCGCTGCCTAACTTTTGCGAGTAAAGCAAGATAAAATGAGCAGACTTGTACGTAACGAGTTCTATTGCCATTGGATAGTTTCCTACCTAATATCCCCGTCCGGTACGTTAATTCACCGCGCACATCTAGCGAGTTTTTTGTGTTGCTGCTGATGTACTCAAAAGAAAACGAAGGAAGATGACCGACGAAAATTCTGAAAAGCAACTGTTAGTAAACACGTACAAAAATTGGAAATACATACCTGAAGGATACACAGACGAGTAATTCCCACTGGAAGTATTTCCTAGTAGCGGAGACGCTTCGGCGTACGCCATCTCCAATCACCAACTATACCGCAGCCGCGACTAGACGTTACAACACGTGCCGCAAGTGCCGGGCGAGGCCACAGAACACCTACATAGAGAAGGGAAACTGTACCCTCCACAGTGCAACAAAAATAGGCATAATTATGGAAATAAGCATAGAGTTTCCTACAAAATTACTAGAGGGAACTCTGGCGCTAGTGTCTACATGAGGCCATAGAGAAAGGAATATTCCTTTCTCTATGATGAGGCGGTTGTCCCAGCATGGGAATTATGAACATGGATTTGCCTAAACTTCGTCCTTTCTGGCTTCAAACGGCTTTGTGACTTTGTAAACTCGTCATTTTCAACAGCTTATTGCGTAATAAATAATTAAATAAACATCATTAAAATTGCCCGACGGCAGGATTCGAACACAGGGACTCTAGTATAGAAGCCTGATATTGAAACCATTAAGCCACGGATGCATGTATCGACAAGCGAATGAAACGCTCTTATGAATTTATCGCGGGCATGCCAGTGCTTTGAGACGCTTGGTGCGTTTCGATTTGGGCATATAGACAAGCTCAATCGTTGCAATTAATAGCAACTGTACGCGTTCCCGGCGTCTTCTGCACTTCGAAGAATATAGATTGCGCTGAATTATACGACAATAAGATTTATATAGCGTAATATACACAGCCACAAGAACGCCTGAATCCATAAGCACGAAGATCAGACAAATCCATGTACTTCCCATCATTCCCATGCACGGAGGAAGGAAACTCTTCCTTCCTTCCTTCCTCCGTGTTCCCATGGTAGGACAACGACTGCAGCGCCAGAGTTCCCTCTAGTAATTCTTGTAGGAAACTCTATGGAAATAAAAGTAGCGGTGGCGTTGTGAACTAAAGTATGCGACCTAGAGATGGCGCTAGCAAAAATCACAACCTTTGCAAACTTTGTTTAATTACTGTGGAGACGAAGGAGACAGTGTAGGCATAGGTTTCAGTTTTAGTGCAGCTAAGTCCGGTGGGATGTTTTTCAACAATTCAACTGATCAGGAGCTTACAATACAAGGCCATAAAATACCCCGAGTGGCCGAATACAAATATCTCGGGGTATGGATTAACAAAGGGCAGAGATGTACACGGAAAAGCACGAACAGTCTCTCATAGCAAAAGGGCGAAGAGATGCCGGGATAATGAGTACAACAGGTATGAGGTACTGAGAGGTATTTGGAAGAGAGTAATGGTGTGGGGGCTTACTTTCGGGAATGCGGTCCTGTGTTTAAGGGCAGAGGTTCAGTCGAGACTAAGTAAATCAGAGAACTGTGGGAAGATTAGCACTAGGTGCCGTTGAACCACAATGGCGAAAAATAACTAGGAAGCTAACCAGTAAGTATGCCAGACACGAGGACGAAGAAAGACAGAGCATTAAACGACAGGTTTAAAACGCGGAAGGTAAAAATTGGATAAATTCAATGGAAAAAAAGCATAGTGTGGAACTATATGGGAAACAGCAGATCAGGAAGGAAGCGTTTTATGATAACTCAAGAGGCAGTGCCCTACTCTTTGAAGCTATGTCAGGATGTAGAACGCGGAGCTATAAAAAGAAATTTAACGAAGAAGAAGACACATGTATTGTGTGTGGTAAATATGTAGAAACGTACAGTCGACCAAAAAAGTTTACGGACCACGGCATCTCAGAAAATTCAAAATATACGAGCAGCCTTTAAAAGCAGCGAGTAAAATTGTGCATCACAATGTTGTCCGCATATGCCACAAAAGGCTATAAGTGGGAATAACAGGCTGTATTTTGAGACTGAGGAGATATTCAGCTTTGTGTCAGATCTCTTGGTCCGTAAACTTTTTTGGTCGACTGTACAATAGAGAACACCTCATACTAAAATGTGATGGTATCATATGGAGGACGGAAACTGAGGAGAAGCCCTGCGCCCTCCGCGTGCTAGGAGAAAAGTGTGGAGGAAACGTAGTAGGTTCTCCTCTTTTTTGCAGTTTTTTTTATTTCTTTGCCGTAGCGGGCAGGCCTTTTGGGCCACAATGGCGGCTTTGTTATGGTTCTGTGCGCTCACACGTATTGCTCCGTAGGCTTCGTACCGTAGCAAAAGCGCTGTGTGGGCAGGTTTGCGTTGGACTCTATGTTTTGTTGCGCTGCGTTACCTGGACCGTGCTCTCCCGGATATGTAGCTGTGGCCAGGTGGAACAGGAGGAACTAAAATTAGGGAAATTAACGCGCATGCAACGGTGTACGCAATGTACCGCGCCACGGCAATGGCAACGGACGAAGAAATTATATCCGCGGGAAATTTTTCCCTCTTTGGGCGAATCATGCTAAATTTGTGCCATCGCAGCTAGGCCGAAATCCATGCGTTTCAGAATCTCTACAATGAACGCCTGGCAGGTCAGTGATTCCTGCTTTTGACAGCGCATATGGTGCATTTGCGGCACGTAAAATACGTTATATGCATAGTTCGTGTTCAGTAACAACTTGCTTTTGTGCATATTAAAACACATGTTTGCTTAACTGTTGCTTGTTCCTCGCAGTACTCGCGGCAGCACGAAGTCTTTTAGGCATAGCGCGTACGTTCGAGGCTCATGGCACACCTGCACAGATGTACCTCGAGGTACATCTGTGCAGGTGTGCACAGATGTACCTCGAGTACATCTGTGTACCTCGATGTACATGTGTTGATCAACATGTGTTGATCAACACATGTTGATCAACACATGTTGATCAACATGTGTTGATAGGGCGTTACGCAGAATATATGAGCATTTTGCTGCCCTCGGCACCGTGCGCCTGCCAGCCGACGCTTCATCCTGGGAGATGGGAAAGAAGCAGCTGCTTTGACTTAGAGCGCGTTCGAGGTTCATGGCACACCTGCGCAGGTGTACCTCAATACACGTGCTGGTAGAGCGTTACGCAGAATATATGCGCATTTTGCCGCCCTCGGCACCGTGCGCCTGATAGCCGACGCTTCATACTGGAAGATAGGAAAGAAGCGGCTGCTTTGACTTAAGGGACGAATCCTCCCTACCGCAGGCGCATCTTATCTGTGCGCCCGAGAAGCGCAGGGAAGAGAAGGTTAGCATAAGCGCTGCAAGAGCCGGCAAGGCTCCACGGAACGTACGCCCGCGAACTCATCGGTTCCATGGTCGCACGTACGCCGGTTCTACACGCTGCACCGTGCGCCGGCTATCGCAAAACTTTGGTTCCGTGATGATTCACTTAGCGTGGTAAGAAGGCACATCAGGCCGCAGTCAATGAATCTAAACGTGGAGTCAGAAACAGTGGCGTAGCTAGGTCGTCTGGCACTCGGAGCCGGTAGCTCTTCTGTCACCCCCCCCTCCCCCCCGGGTGTAGTGGAGGAAGGCGAGGATATCGACAATTTTTAGGTCTTCAGACGTATATGACACCCCCCCTATTGGCCCCGTGCTCCCGGGGCCCACGGCCCCCCGGCCCCCCCTGTTGCTACGCCACTGGTCAGAAATGACATTCTGCCTCCTCGCCGGCGCGCCTTCGTAGTGATGCGCGGCCACCCGAAGGCCACCCAATAAAGCACGACGATTCCTAACGATATGTGTTTGTGCTCATAAACTACAAATGGATCGCAAATGGGTCAGTACGTACGTGTGTCGTACATGTCTCCAGTGCATTCTTGCAGTGCAGTGAGAATGCGTAGATTTTTTTTCGTATCGCCAGACGCCTAGCTCGCAAGACCGTCTGAGAACCCCGGGAGGTCCAATCAGAAAAAAGCAAGTAGAAGGCAGCGATAAAGGTGACCTTTCTTTAAATTCGCGCAAGAACTGGCCAGCGTGCGAGATATTCCGCCATAATGTGTGGTGCGACGAGCCGCTCGAATTATGCTAATGAGCAGCAACCATATGCAATGGCGGCCGACACCACATTTTCCCCGTCGTTTGGCGCCATGAAAATCTTTTGTTAATAACACGTGCTCATAGTATTTGCATCGCTCTCGGGTGGTGTTGGCATTTGTGTTTTGGGCCATCATCTTTTAAAAGAACGCGTTTATAAAATAATGTTGGTTGAACATGGCAAACTTTCTGCAACTTTGTCCACTTTTCTCTGCTGCGTTTGTATTGTAATGAGGATTAATGCCTTTTCGCACAATCACAAATTATATGACAATGTCGTCTTGTTCATTTATAAAAAGGAACGTACGTAAGGTTGGATGGATCTTATGAGCGTCTCCTTTGGTGGGTTGCGCCGCCAAGCCCTTTCAATTGCTATTATACTGCTTAATCTCTTACCTAGGTTAACAGTAGCCGACAGTAAGGCGGCGCCGTGAAATTTCCTCGTCGTGGTGAAAAACGTTTAGTTTTCTCTATTTACATATGGATTTACCGGTTCTCAGATCATAGAGTTTCCTACAAAAATTTCTATGCTTCAGATGGCTTCTTCCATCTTGATATCCAGGGTTGGTGCCCCTAGTCCAGGGCCCCACTGAGGGTACCTGCCGTGCGAGCGAGCACGCCTTACTAGCCCTCCTCGACTTTCAGGATGTCGCTGGAAAGCATATATCCTCTCCCACTGTTCCGCACTCGGGTTTTCTATTATGGTTATTTCTTTTGCTTTTTGGCAGGCCCACGTGATATGGTATAGCGTGGGCTTGTCCCCGCACCAGGAGCATGTGTTCTCATATTGGGTAGGGTAAATTTGTTTAGTATGCATATGTTCGGGTATGTCCCGTTTGTAGTTGCCGCCAGATTACGGCCTCTTCTCTGTTGAGTTGTTTGTCTGGTGCCGGATATTTCATTCTGGCGCCTCTGAAGTGGTTTAGCGTGCCCGCGTATGTCTGAAGTGGTTTAGCGTGCCCGCGTATGTTTGGCCTACCGGTTCTGGGCCCTGTATGGCGGCAGTGTTTTTGGACGCCCAGTTATGATGGCCCCCTCCTAGCCACCGTTTATAGATCTTTTACAAACGGTGCTCCTAGCCACTTCCCCCTGCGGTACGATTAACCAGCCAAGTGAACAAGAGATGGCAGCGCCGGCGCTTGCGTCTCGCTAGCGGACATCTCTGGCGCGCGCCACGCTATCGCTGACATTCGGCCTTTCTCAGCCAGCCGAGTCGGGCCGAGTCACTTGCGTTTCGCGAGAGCGTTAACGTGGCCTAGAACGTGCGCTCATCACCACTGGTAGGTTACGTATGTTGTCTCAAGATAGAAAACAAGCGCGTTGGCGCCAGCGTACGATGACTTATTCCGTTTCCCGGGTACACGCATCTTAGCTAATGAAGCAGACGACGGCCTGTACGCAGCAGACGACGGAAGCGAGAAGTGTTTTCGACAGAGTAATCGTAGGCTTTGAGCTAGCTGCTTTTTTTACTGAGGAGGAAACCTGTTTTGATTTAAGAAGAACATTATGTACGCAGCCTACATTTCAGTTTCTTAGGGAAAACATCAAATTGGCGTCACGTTACGAAAGCAAAACGGGGCCATCAGCGCCATTTTATACACGTCGCGTCTACGCCTCGCATCGAAGAAAATGGCGGAATCAGAATGGAGCCCCTATCCGCGTCAAAACTACTCTTAATGATCGAGTACAGAGCGCTTGCGTTCGCGTTGCTGTAGGTGGTATGAACAAATGTGCCAACCATAGAGAGAGGTCCCAACCCAGAGCCACGACGTTGACAACGTCATGGAGCGGCCACAGTGGCCACGTCCAAGCAAACCCGATTGCGCTTGCCACGCGACAGGTCTCGCGGTTTTCCACGAGAGCCTGATTAGCACGTACCACGTCGTGGCACGTACCGATCTGCCTGCTACTGCTGCCGTGTCCCCATGCTGACGGAACTAGTGCAGTGATTAAAACTGACACGAATAGGAGCTGCCTGAATGCCAATGTCGCCGACACCAAGGAAGACGGCTGGGATGCTAAAGGCCGTAATTCTAATCGGAGGACCCCAAAAGGGCACCCGGTTCCGACCGCTGTCGTTCGACATCCCAAAGCCGCTATTCCCGGTGGCTGGTCGCCCGATGATGCAACACTTAGTCGAAGCATGCTGTGGCCTGCCAGGCGTGCGCGAGATTCTGCTCATTGGGTTCTACCCGGCCGATGATGCGGACCTGACGGGGTTCGTGAAGAGTGCCACCCGCGAGTACGGCATGCCAGTGCGCTACCTCCAGGAGTACGCGGCACTAGGCACGGCTGGTGGCATCCACCACTTCCGCGACCAGATTCGCCGAGGCGACCCAGAGGCCTTTCTGCTGATCCACGGTGATGTGTGCGGTCACTTTCCGTTGCCAGAAATGTTAGAGTTCCACCGGTCGCTGCCAAACAGCAACTTGGTCACCGTGCTGGCCACCGAGGCAACGCGCCAACAATCACTGAGCTATGGCTGCATAGTGGAGGACAAGGCGACGCATCAGGTGCTACACTACGTGGAAAAGCCGTCCACGTTCGTCAGCGCCGTCATAAACTGTGGCGTCTACCTGTGCAGCCCAGACGTGTTTCAAAGGACCGGGGCAGCATTGCGCGACCGGCACGCGCGAGAAGGTGACAGCCTGGACGCGCTCAGTCTGGAGCACGACGTGCTGGCGCCGCTGGCCGCCGCCGGCCGACAGCTGCACGTCTTTCAGACTAGTCGCTGGTGGAGTCAGCTCAAGACGGCCGGCTCGGCCATCTACGCCAACCGACATTACCTCGAGCTGTACCGCCTAGAGCACCCGGAGCGTCTGGCACGTCCAGGGCCCAACGGGCCCACCATATTTGGTGACGTGTTCGTGCACCCATCGGCATGCGTGGACCCTAGCGCCACACTCGGGCCTAATGTGTCCGTCGGACCCGGGGCGCGCATTGGCGCCGGTGTACGCATCCGTGAGTCATTGGTGCTTGCTAACGCCACCGTCAGCGACCACGCTCTCGTTCTTCATTCCATCGTGGGTCTCGACAGCTCGGTTGGTGCCTGGAGTCGTGTGGAAGGCACACCCTGCGACCCCAACCCGGACCGGCCCTTTGCCAAAATGGAAAATGTGCCCTTATTCAATGCTGATGGCCGTCTGAACCCTTCAATCACGGTGCTCGGCTGTCATGTCACCGTGCCTGCTGAAGTCATTGTACTCAATTCCATTGTACTGCCTCACAAGGACCTGGCTCAAAGCTACAAGAATGAGATAATTCTTTAAGAGCAAGCCTGTAATGGAGGAGCCACACCTGTTAATGACAACATAATCGGCATGGAAAAAGAGGGAGAAAGAGGAAACATTTCTATAACTTCCAATAAAAGATTTGAAGATTGCATTAACGGCACAAGAAGCAACATCGCATGAGAGAGATGTTTTGCTTGTGCAAGGGCCTGAAATGCCAATTTCTTTCACTGGATAAATGTCCTTATACATGCATGCTGCAAAGCTCATGTCAGCACTATTATTACAAAGTAGTCTTTCTTTTCCCTTTTGAAGCCAATATTTAGCCCCAAAACATTTCTCCACTTGGCACCCCACCTCGAATCAAAGTGAATGCAATGATATTGCTGCTCCTCAACTAAAGTAACTGCACTTCAATGGCATGCTACGGCAATTCCGGAAAAAAATTTTGTGACTTGGCACTCTAGGGCATCTACTTGAATGTACTTTGGTGAATGTGTTTCTAGAGCAGCTCCTTCACCAAGGTGCATTGAAGTGCAGTGTTCCTTTCAGCTGAGGGGTGGCACTGTGTTCAGTGGAGTTGTAGTAAGCCGAGGCCCATTGGTGAATATGGGAGCTAGTTAGAGGCTTGCGTTTGTTTGTGCTCAGTTTTGTTAGTGTCATTTTTAAGTACTCCAACAAGCCTGTTGCTGACAATGGACTTGCAGGTGCCTTTGCTAACACCCTTGTTCGACGACATTAAAATTGTGCATACACAGTGCACTGCCTGCTCAACGTGTAGTAATGAAGGGCAGATTCACACAACAGAGGACTAAATGGCAGATTCAATCCATAGACCAGGTATCGCATGCTGCAGATCTGTGCTGCAAGTATGAGCATCACCAACTATGCTTGCAGACAACTTGCTGCGACACTTAAGGGAAAACTACAGGGGCAGTGCACATTACTTTGAAAGTAGTCTGGCAGAGTAGTCTGCTGTAGCAAAATGGCATAAGAGCAAAGTGGGAAAAAAATTTAAAAAAATTAGATGGTGTATTTGTATCAATATATAGATACTGTAGTAACTATGATTTTTCCTGTTCCCCAGCTTAAACAAATGTTAATAAAGAGTTTAGGACTATTTTCTGGAGCATTTTCACAAGTGCACTTCGCGTGCACAGCTGTTCATGTGTGCCCCAGAAAGCTGTCTGCGAGAATAGCTGCAGATGGCACACTTCATTGCTCCTTAGTCGTGCAATGCCTGGTTGGTGGAGTGAATAAATTGGAGATTTGATTTGCCATACGACCTCACCTCAGTCCCTTAAGCGTTTTGTATGTGCCTAGCTTGTCAATATGATATTGGTAAACTTTGCTTTAAACGAGCTGAGCTTGTCCATAGCAATATTCCCGTTTTCAAGAAGATTTGGATGAATGGGCTGCATACAAGTTTCTTTTTTTCCCTACTACTAGATGGCAGCACTTTGCCAGCGCTCAAACATGGTGTTTTTGAAATCTCTCTGAAATCTCCGTAGTAAAACAGCACCAGAGAACACGAAATCTCATTTTGGCGCATCTTTTGGCAGGAGCTTTTCAAAGCTGAGTCTCCCACTGACTGCTCGTAGATTATGCAGGACCTGGTGAGAGCCGTATGGCAAAGCTCTGTGCGCCGATCCATGCTTAAAGAAATTTCACAGACTTTGAGACTTTCTTTAGCATAGGAAGAATGGGTGAAAAACTTGCTCGGTGCCTAAGCTTGTTTCACATAAAGTTAATTTTGAAGAATTATAATAGAAAACATTTTCCTTGTTTATGACTGTACATTTGTGGCAATGACAAATACATTGCTTAGGTTTGCACTCTTAGTATGAAGTAAATTGGTTTGAAACACTTGAGAAGTGGTTTGGAGAAAGGGAAGTTTGAAAATATGCCTTAAAGAAGAAACAAAACAAGGTCAGAATAATAAAATGGTTAAGGGACTCTGAACCACCCCAAGAGCTTAAAGGTGTGATCACTTCAGTAACTCAAGTTTTGTAGTTATGGGTGAAGCTAACTAACAGCTCATAAGGACAGCTTCCCCCTCTTTTCAAAGAGATGGGCTTCATTTTCTGAACTGCTGGCTGGTTGCTAGCTGACGTCGGGTGGCAGCAGCCCATAAACACTGGCCATTGGCCTATCATTTTTTACCGCAAATTTCTTGCATGCATGCATATCCTTTCAGAATCCAGATCTGTCTAGCATAACTGGGAAACTGGAACGCAACGACTGTTAACACGTCCTGCCTGTTGCATTGCGCTAGGGAAGTTTTTTCAGTGGCCCATCTTAAAAGGTTACTCCAAGCATCCTGAAGGAAAGAAATGTGCAATAGGCTAGGCAGGACATTGCTAATGGCAGCACGTGAGCTGAGGGGAATGTGGAACGTAAACACTGTACTCCTTGTGTCTCCTTTCATAAAAGTTCTCTTCAAAAATTTATTAGAGAATATATGTATGTTCTTAAAAGCGATTGCACACGTTCATGAGGGTAGCTTGTTGGGCAAATTGTTGCATGGTTCTGTGCATGGGGAATGCCAGTGAACAGAAAAAGAAATGAAAAAAGAAAACCGAGAGGAATGCAAAGATCAAAGTTGAAGGCAAGGGTTCTTTTTCTGAAACCTGAGGGCTACACCGAGTGCTACACAGGAGAAATGCCAGCTTAAAGAAAACTGATTGGAAGGGAACAACCAAGTTCGGGAGCAGGGACAGCACACTTGACACAGCTGTCAGAGCCCAGCTTTTTGACAGAATACTTCCAGAATTTCTCTTTCTTGTTGCATCTTCGCTTTCACAACTATTGATGCATTTCTAAATTGTGGCATACAACTACACTGCTTTCAAATCTGGGCCTGGACAACTCTGTGAGCATGCTGTCCCTGTTCCTGATAAGCAAAGAGCCAAACATATGAGATAGACATGGCCGTACGTGACGGTTAATTACACAGAAGTGTGTGACTATGACTTGTTACACATGCATTGTTTGGTGGGTTGTGGACATTGTTTTGCTGAAATGAAGCCGGTTGCAAGTCCAGTGCCGTGCCTTAAACTTGGTTGTCCACATCCTTTAGGCTTTAAGATGGCATTCCCCCTGTGCAGCACTCGATGTAAACCTCAGGTTTGAGAAAAGGTGTTTCAGGGCTCTTTTAAAGCAACAACAGTCTGGAAACAATTCTTCATGTTCACATAATACATCAGTGTGCAGCTTTTGGCAAAACCAAGGTGTCGTGAAGCAATCGTTAGAGATTATGCGCTCTCATTTCAGAACAGTGTCTGCCACCAGTATAGATGAACTTGTTGCTAGATTCTGGAAGCTGGCTTCTCTGCAGTGCTCTACTTGTGGGAAAAAAAAAAAAACCCTCTTGTCCACAGACTGCTTTCCTACCCCCTTTGAGTAAACTAACCAAGTAATAGCACATACTTGCTGCTCTAAGCCCCAGCAGCCATCCTTCAGAAGTATCGCTGATTCATCAGACGCCCCTGCGATTAAAAGCTTTGCAATCAGAGATCAAGAAGCACTCTACAAAAGGGAGCTGTCATTCCTCTTTCACTAATTAGCACAAATGCAGAGCTGGATCTATGGAAGAGAGTTTTTTGTTATGGTGCAGCATAAAGGAGTACTGACATGACATTTGAAGGTCCGAATCGCCTAAACCCTAAAATAAATTCTGGCAAGCATCAAAGCATACTAAATAAATTACTGTAATACTTGTTAATTTCTATGAACTAGTTTCTTATTCAGTGCTTAGGTGGTAAGCATGTCTTTACATAATAAAACATAGGGTCGCTTCATTCCTGCAATTGTTGTGGCTGTTATATGCAAGTGCAGCCAGAAGCAGTACACGTAACACTAGTTTATTTATTTTTATTTCTTCCGAGTAGCATCACACATGGCAGCAACTTGGCGGGCTTTCTGGAGTTGTACTTGCATGTCTTCCACCTTGAACACACAGTCTTCATTTCGTAGAATTGAACATACTGCTTATTGAACAATTCGTAGTACACAGACTTGCAATAGAAGCGTGTAAACAAAGGTGTGCAAACTGATTAAATTTTGATTGCACATATTTTATGTTAAATAAATCCTTTACAATTTGCAAATTCTTTGATTGTGACACCACAAGCTTGAACAGACAATGGAATGCAATCACTAACATCTCGGATATCACCCTTGCTAAATTATGACACAGGTATATTCTATAAAGGCTCGTTCACACCGGCGACTGACAGTGGTCACACGACTAGTCGCAAATGGTCACTCTTTTCGAAAAGTGACCATTTTGAGCCAGTCGTACGACCAGTCGCAAAACTGCTACACCAGTCAGGTGCGCGCAGGAACAGGACATCTGTATATGCCGATACTTATTTTACATGGCGATGCAATTGTGAGCGAGTGGTGACTGGCCAATCACACTCCTCGCAAGTGTGAGAATTGGTCTCCTTCAGTCACCTTTTGTTCGGCAGTCACAAATGGTTGCGCAATCTCCTCAAGTCGCCGGTGCGACTGAGCCTTAACATTTTGCACTACTTGAAATCCCAAAATTGCATTTCTTTGTTCACAACAATTCCCTGAACAGTATTTTCTGTGTTCACCGTAATTTTCTCTATTTTTTTTAGAATCGAGATCATCAGTGATATAACTAGCTAACAGCTAACTGATAATAGTATACTTTCCTGATCAGATGAGTCCGCTCCAAAGCTAAACGTTTGCTGGCGCCTCCGCACCTGCAGTTATTTCCGTCCTGCGTGGGTAGCACTTGGCGGGTACGACTGAGTGGACGTATTCTTATCTTTTCAGGTTGAACATGTCATGTGTATATCACTTTACTGAATTTGACTTACGTAGTACGTCAACACTACTTCATTTTATTTTGAAGCCCATGTCTACTCTATTTGAACTATTTCGCATTCTTTTTGTTACGTTTATTTATTTTATTTATTTATTTGTACATCCTGTCAATCCCAATAGGGATTATAACAGGAGGGCAAAAGAGAGACAGGAATTTTAGAACAAGGCAAAAAATAAAGCATTATACAGCCAAATGTTGGGTAATTGATGGCTGTAAGGAATACAACAAAATCCACAAAATTGCACAGACAAAATGACATTGGCTACTTGGCTTACATGAGGACAAAGGCAAAAACATGTCTTTTAAAATTTTGAGGCTAGCAAATCGCGTTCAACTAGTTTAGAGAAACGAAATAAAGATGTCCTACTGGTAATGGAGGGTGTCAGGTTATTCCATTCTCTGATCACCAGGGGAGAAAATGATAATTTGAGGGCATCTGCGTAGACTTTGTAAAAAGCAAGGGTATGGCAGCGTTTCTGGCGGGTAGTTGACTTGTCTATATTTAGGTGGTCGTGTAATAGTTGGTACATTAACACCAATTTCGCCCGTTTTTCTATGGTTAGTAATCCAGCCTTCTTAAGCAGTCCTGTGGGTGAATTCATTCAATTAAATTTGTTGAAAATGACCCTAAGTGTTTTTTTTAAGCTCCTTCGAGCTTGTTGGTTAGTTTTTTTGTGTATGGAAACCGAGCAGTGTTTGTGTATTCCAGGATGGGTCTGATAAGTGTATTATAGGCCAGTAACTTTGTGTCTGGTGGTGCTAGCTGTAATTGTATTTTAAGAAAAAGCAGCCTTTTTAGTGCAGATGATGTGGTGTGTTGAATAAGCAAATCCCATAGTAGATATTGTGACAATGTGGCACCTAGGTATTTATGCTCCCTAACTTTAGATAGGTTAGCTGAA
Source organism: Dermacentor albipictus (assembly GCF_038994185.2). Classification (NCBI taxonomy): domain Eukaryota; kingdom Metazoa; phylum Arthropoda; class Arachnida; order Ixodida; family Ixodidae; genus Dermacentor; species Dermacentor albipictus. The sequence continues at coordinate 178,962,151 of NC_091821.1, read as the reverse complement.
TTAATGGTATAATTAAAGTTGGATGAATGCTTTTTTCTAGTTACGGATAACAGAGCAGACTTTTCTTGTTGATGTGCATTTGCCAGTCACTGCACCACACTGAAATTGCCTCTAAGGCTGTGTTTAAGGTGATCTGGTCATCACGGGAATTTATTTCTTTGTGCAGACTGCAGTCGTATGCAAACAACCTGCATCCAGCATTAACAGATGAAGGCATTAACAGATGAAGGCAGAATTCACAAAAAGTAAGAATAATACCGGCACCAAAACAATACCCCGCAGTACACCAGAGGTCACTGGTGCGACTAAGGATTTCACATGATTGAGTTATATGAATTGCGATCTGTCTGTGAGGGAGTTAGTGATCCAGTCAAGAATTTTTCCCTTGCCCAGGGTAAACTGAAGTTTCATGATAAGTTTGTTATGCGACACCTGATCAAAAGCTTTAGAAAAATCCAGCAGAATCAGATCGATTTGTTTTTGATGATCGATGCTTGAGGAGATGTCATGGACCAATTCGATAAGTTCGACTACCATGGGCATGTTCTGGCGAAAACCGTGTTGAAAAGGAGATAAAATTTTGTATTCAAGGTGATTTGTTAAGTGTTTTAGGATTATGTGCTCAAGCAGTTTACCAACTGTACAAGTTAATGAGATTGGTCTATAATTGAAAGGTTCGCTCTTATTTCCGGGCTTACATATAGGGATTACTTTTGCTATTTTCCAATCTTTCGGGGTGGTGCGCAATGACAGTGATCGGTTAAAGGGCAAGCACAGGTATTTTGATATCCACTCGGCATCTCCCTTTAAAAATGCATTAGGTATGCTATCCAGTCTGGAGCTTTTTTTTTTTCCATCCAAATTCAAAAGTAGAATAAAGACTCCCGCTTCTGAAACAGCCAATTCTTCCGCTCTGTCTATAGCATTCCGCGAGGCAATAGTTACCAATGATCTTTATCAGTTTGTTACTGAACCTACTAGGTGTGGTCTGAATAGCTCTTCTGTCTTTTTTCAAACCAGCCATTGCTTGTGTCTGATAATGCCGCAATTCCCGGTATTAGCGACTATGACTGCATTGTGGCGCATGTGCAGATTGTCCCGTTCTCATGTGCACATGATCACCCAAAGAAGGTATATATTTTTTTAGAAAGGCAATCATGTTTCCTTATCTAATGATCTTGCCATATTCCTCCAGGAATTCAGTCATTTAGCTCAGTCCGCAGATTGCAATACCCTATGGGATACATTTTCCTCCACACTAAAGCACCTGGTTGACACACATGTTCTATGGAAACATTTGTCAGCAAAAAAACATAGTGATAGGCCTTGGGTAACTCAGGAAGTCAAGCAATTGATTAATAAGAGACATCGTCTTCTGAATGCTTATAGAAAGCAGCATAACCCTTCTGTATTTGTAATGCTAAAAACCATTGAAAAGATATAAAAGTAAAAAACAAGGAAAAATACTTCTTAGCATTGGGCCCAAAGTTACAAAATAACCCGAAAGAAATGTGGAAGTGGTTAAACACAATTAGCAGAGAATCAGTTGGCATCCCGAGGTTAAAAAATGGTAGTGTACTTCTTAGTGATGATTTTGATAAAGCTTCTTGCTTCAATCTTTATTTGCAATCTTCTTTCACAACTCCCTGTCATAATGAATTACCGTGTATTCCCGACAATGTGTTCGAACCTACGCCGGAACTGGTCGTGACACATGGTGGTATACTTAAGTTACTTGGCAATATAAATGCTTCTTCTGCAGATGGTGTACCTTCTTATGTGTTAAAGGCTTGTTCTGACACAATCGCCCACTATCTGGTTATTATTCTTGAGAAAGCGTTAAGTACTTCTTGTTTACCTAAGGAATGGAAAGTTGCAAACGTGGTACCAATCCATAAAAGTGGCCCAAAAAGTATTGTCTCCAACTACTGGCCAATTTCTTTGATGAGTGTGTGTAGTAAAACACTGGAGCACATTGTATACAGTGCCATAATAATACATCTAGAAAACAATAATTTTTTTAGCGAATATCAGCATGGTTTTAGGTCTGGTCATTCTTGTTCGACTCAGCTCCTAGAATTCAGCCACAATATTTTTCATTCACTTGATTTCGGTGTACAGACTGACTGTATATTTCTAGATTTTAGAAAGGCATTTGATTCTGTTCCTCATGTTTTACTGTTGCATAAGCTATCAGCCCTCGGTAGCTCTACTTCATTGCTTGATTGGATTAAGTGTTATCTACAAGAATGCATGCAACGTGTTGCAATTAATGGCTCACAATCTGATTATATTGCTGTTACATCGGGAGTTCCCCAGGGATCTGTTTTGGGGCCATTGCTGTTTTTGGTCTACATCAATGACATTGCTCAGGTTGTGTCATGCAAAGTGCGTCTGTATACGGATGATTGTGTAATTTATCACTGCATTAGGTTTGCCACTGACCACGAGTGCTTGCAATGCAATTTGGACTGTATAACACGCTGGTGTGTTAGGTGGCAAATGTCTTTGAACCCCAGTAAGTGTCAGTACGTGTCCTTTACACGTAAACAAAATCCATATCTATTTCATTATACATTAGACAATGTCCAGCTGTCGCGACTAACTCAGTATAAGTATCTTGGTGTTTATTTTTCATCGAATTTAACTTGGACTAAGCACGTTGAATATGTTACAGTGAAAGCCTGTAAAATGCTAAATTTTGTTAAATGCAACTTCTGGTTAGCTCCTCCCAAAATTAAAGAACTACATTATTTTTTTAATGTAAGACCCATATTAGAGTATGCCTGTATGGCCTGGGACCCGCAAACCAAAATTCTAATATGCTCGAGCATGTACAAAACCGCGCAACCCGTTTTGTCTGTAATAACTTAAGCATAACTTGGGGTAGGGGGGGATACCTTGGGGTGGGAATTATTAAGCACACGCAGACAAAACATGATTAGTAATGCTTTTTAAAATTTATTTTGGTATGGTTAAAATAGATAGATAAACTTTCTTACCTCGTCATTTATTATCTCACAGAAGTGACCACTCTTTAAAAATAAGAGAACTTATTTGTAGAATAAACGTCTTCAAGCATTAATTTTTTCCACACACAATATCACAATGGAATCTGCTACCGCAGGAAATTGCTGATTGCCACACTGAAGCATCGTTCAGAGCATTTCTGCTGAACTTATAGTGGCGTGAACTTTTCTATTGTTATGTTATTTTTTGTTTGACCAGTTCTGTATTTCGTTGAGTTTACGTACACTGTGTATTCCCCCCTGCAATAATGCCTTTGGGCGCTGCAGGTACTTGAAATAAATAAATAAAATATAACTAATGGTTTGATCCAGTTTTCCTCCCTAATTTTTGTTAGGCTGATTTCTGTCATCAATGGTGAAAACAGATTGAAAGTAGCTATTTAATGTGTTGGCGAAATTAGCACTGTCTTCACATGTTTCTTGGACTGTTTTTCGGACCTTGGGATTCATATGTTGCCAAAATTTTGTAGGGGAGCTTTTTATGAATTTTGGTAGGATTTTCGCGAAATAGACTTGGCTGCCCTTATTTTATATTTCACATCCGTTATGCCTGTGCTCATGGGCTGTCTTCTACAAGTATTCAGTTTGTTTTTTTAGATATTTCCTCAAACGCGTCCCTTTTCTTTTGGCATGTGTAACATCACGTGTGGTCCATGGATTCGTCTTTCTGGTCTTCTTTTGGACGAAATGTGGTTTTGCAAGCAATAAAGAAGAATTTCTTTAAACCTATTCCATAACATTTTGATGTGAACAGTCGAGTCGAAGACTATTTCTTGAAATGACATGAATTCGTAGCATAGCAACTCAAGACCTACGAGATCATCAGCTTTGCTAAAATCTGGAAATGTTTCTTCTGCGTGAGTAGGCATTATAATGTCATATATCGGTACTATACAGTAAACTATTTTACGATCTGACATGCCTTTGGGTATTTCTATCTTTGCAACACGTATTGGGAAGTTATCAGTGAGAAATACTAAATCAAGCACATTCGAGTTGTGTCCTTGTATATGTGTAGGCTGCGTCACCATTTGTGTAAAGTTAAAGGAAAGCATTAGATCGAAAATGATTTCTGAGCTGTCGCTGTGGCACTGTATCGATTCCCAGTTGAAAACAGGTAGATTAAGATCCCCCACTAGATAAGCTAGTACCTGATCGCCTTGTTTCTGCTGTTGCCCAACTGTCATGAGTGACAGGGCTAAAAACATGTGGCGAAAAAGGCACGGAGATGCACGTGATGATGACGATGATGCCTGTCGGCGAAACGAAGTTGGGAGCATTTAATAAAAGACAAAAAGGGAGTGAACTGGGACACATGATGCATGAGACAAGAAGGCGAAGGCGGCTGAGTAGGGCATTGCTAATGTGGACTTGCATTGCTGATGTGGACTCAGAACAGGGCAGACATATGTATCTCCAGCTCTGCTCTGGAGACGGGAAGGAGCAGCTTCAGGGACCCAGACCTGTGAGAGAGAGAGAGAGAGAGAGAGAGAGAGAGAGAGAGAGAGAGAGAGAGAGAGAGAGAGAGAGAGAGAGAGAGAGAGAGGGGACAACGTGGAGATGGCCTGCAGCGGATCCAGATTCTGAGCCCCGGCTACGTCGCCGTGGCTTTGCTCCACGAGCCCTGTCCAGTGCCACTGAGGCAACCGCCTGGCCACTTCAGCGGCACGATGCCAGATTGGTGAAGACTGCATCCTGTGCCACGCTGGTCTCGGCAGAGAGCCCAACCCTGTCACTCACGACGGAGGTCAACGCCTACACCATGTCAGAACCACGAAGGCCGACATCTTGCGCAAATCCGGGCCTTCCGCCACTGCTGGTGATGGTCAAAACTTGTTTAGTTGAACTGAAGGACAGTATATAGTTGTTTATTTCTGTATATTAATAGCTAGTTCTGGGAGTTCTTCATGGGTGCATAGAATTTATGGTATGTGAATTTACTTTGTTTGGTTTTTTTAGTTTGAATTATTTCTTGAGATAAATCGTTTTTATTATGTTTGCACCATGACCCAGTCTGTTTCTGTAATACCGAAATTCGTGACACCACCCGAGTGTGAATATATAATTTTCAGTACTATGGCCTTTGTCAGGCATTCTCTTTCTTTTAACTGTAGCATCCAAGATTATGTATGTGTCTCAAATATTTATTTAATTAAATTTTAAAAAATCACCTTATCGCTACACATTTGCAAATCAGTGATGAGCCGGGTGCAACCCCAAGTGTTCTAAACATCAAATGATGCCCCTGAGCATGTGCCTATTAGCTTGAGTTGTGGAACAGATAATATTGCTACGGGGTAGTATTCCCAATGACAAAGAGCCGCGCAGGAAGAAGACGAAGACGACGATTGGAAGCTAGTGCGGGCTGTTGCCTCTTGGTCAACTGCGGCGTATAGCCTTGTAAATATACTTGTAAATAGCTTTTCGTCGGTGTCTTTCTACGTAACATATTTGGTGGAGGTGGACGTTCCCTGTACCTCGTCACGGAGCTTCGCAGTGGACGGTACGTCGAGCCTACCTTCATGGCTCCCGGCGACGCCAACCCGACTCCACCGGCTCCGACACCTGCTGCCCCTTCGACGACCTACATCACCCTCTCCGCTCCCCGTGATCCTGGCGTATTCTCGGCAAAAGATGGGGAAGACGTCGAGGACTGGATCAGCCTTTACGAACACGTCAGCCGCAATAACCGGTGGGACCCAACTATCATGCTCGCCAACGTCGTCTTTTACCTCGGCGGCACACCTCGAGTTTGGTATCGGACGCATGAAGATGAGCTGACCAGTTGGGATTCGCTTAAGCAAAAGCTTCGAGACTTGTTCGGCAACCCCTACGGTCACCAACTTGCCGCGCAGAAGGCGCTTTCCGGTCGTGTGCAGACGTCAACGGAGCCCTACGTCACGTACATTCAGGACGTCTTGGCTCTATGCCGCAAAGTGGACGCACACATGACTGAGTCCGACAAGGTCTCCCACATCCTCAAAGGCATTGCCGATGACGCCTTCAACTTGCTCGTATTTAACAACGTCGCGACGGTGGATGCAGTTATAAAAGAGTGCCGCCGCCTGGAATTCGCTAAAAGCCGACGTATCGACCAACAGTTTGCCCGTCTGCCCAACACCCCAGCGACATCTTCCTGTGCCGACGCTCCTCGTCCCAACAACACTGGCGATGTTACCAGGATTGTCCGGCGTGAGATCGAGGCCGCCTATCCGGCTGCGTTCGACTCCAGCTCTTCCAATGCACCCGCAGTCACTGTTTCCCTGATCCAGGCAGTTGTCCGCCAGGAGTTCGCCAACATGGGTATTCATACCATCTGCTCGGCCCATCGCCCTGATCCCCACGCGGCATCTTCGATTCCTCCCCGTCCCGCACCTTCTTACCCACCACGTTTCCGCAACCCCTCTGAATGGCGCACTGCAGACGACAAGCCAATTTGTTTTCACTGCCATCGAATTGGGCACATTTCTCGGCACTGCCGCAGTCGCTGGAGTTCCCTGAACCAGTCTACATATACTGCCTACTCTCGCCCCCCAGGTGGCCTTTCTCGTCCCTATGCTGCCCGCTCAGATAATGCCGCCACCGATTCTCCTGCGCCGAACCGCCCCTATTCTCGTTCGCCTTCGCCCCAACGACGACAATCTCGCTCTCCCCAGCCCCGTCGTTCCTATTCGCCGACTCCCTTCGGACGCCGCTCCCAGCCGGAAAACTAGACGATGCAGCGCCTCGAGGTGACGCTGCATTGCTCCCTACGCCGCCAAATCCTCTCCTGACGTTGCCCACTCATCTGAACCTTCTTGACGTGCAAGTCGACGGTGTTCCTGTATCAGCTCTCATAGACACTGGGGCGCATTTGTCGGTAATGAGCGCGGATCTTCGTAACCGGCTGAGGAAAATAATCACGCCCGCCACGACGCCTGTTGTCCGTGTCGCCGATGGCGGAACAGCCCCCGTAATTGGTATGTGTGCCGCCCGCGTCTCCTTCGCCGATCGCTCCACTACCGTGCTATTCACAGTCATCGCTCACTGTCCCCACGACATCATCCTCGGCCTCGACTTCCTCTCCGCACATTCTGCTCTCATCGATTGCTCCGCCTGTACTCTCCGCCTCGACCTGCCTGTTCTGGACCCCGCTGAAGAACACCTTCCTCGCCTCAGTTCCGTCGACTTCGTTCGCTTGCCACCTTCGGCACTGACTTACGTTGACTTCGTGTCATCCCCACCAGTGCCCGACGGTCACTACATCGCGGCTCCTATACAAGACGTCCTCCTTACACACGGGATCACACTACCTCATACTATTTTATCTATTACGGCGAATTGCGTCTGCCTGCCAGTGGTCAATTTTGCCTTGACGACACAAGTGCTGCCACGCGGGATGTCTCTGGCCCAACTTTGCTCATTCGAGGATCACTCTGTAGCATCGATTTCAGTAGACGACAATTCAACCGATCCTCCTCTACCATCGCAGTCGGCAACTTGTACCATCGCCAACTTACAGAAACTGATTGCACCCGACATGCCCTCCGAGCACGCTCGTGCGCTCTACCGCGTTCTGATTTCCTACCAAGATATTTTTGACTTTAACGATCGTCCTTTGGCCCAAACAACAGCTGTTAAACATCGCATTAATACCGGCGATGCTCCTCCTATTCATCGCCGCCCGTATCGAGTATCACCGGCTGAGCGTCAAGTGATTCACACCGAAGTTCGCAAAATGCTTGCCAAGAACATTATTGAACCGTCATGTAGTCCATGGGCGTCACCGGTTGTGCTGGTAAAAAAGAAGGATGGCTCATGGCGCTTTTGCGTGGATTATCGGCACCTTAACAGGGTTACCAAAAAGGACGTGTATCCCCTACCTCGGATTGATGACGCCCTTGACTGCCTCCACGGTGCTCGCTATTTCTCCTCTATTGACCTTCGCTCCGGCTATTGGCAGATTGCCGTGGACGATCTCGACCGCGAGAAGACTGCCTTTGTAACACCCGACGGTCTTTATCAATTCAAGGTGATGCCGTTCGGCCTATGTAACGCTCCTGCCACTTTTGAACGCATGATGGACTCCCTTCTTCACGGTTTCAAATGGTCCACGTGCCTGTGCTACTTGGACGACGTTATAGTATTCTCCCCAACATTCGCTACGCACCTCGAGCGCCTCTCAGCAGTCCTGGACGTTTTTCGGCGAGCCGGTCTGCAACTCAACGCATCGAAGTGCCAATTCGGCCGTCGCCAGATTACCGTCCTTGGACATCTCGTTGACGCGAACGGAGTGCAACCAAACCCTGGCAAGATCCATGCTGTTACGCACTTCCCTGTTCCGAAGTGTGTCAAGGATGTGCGCAGCTTCATCGGCCTTTGCTCGTACTTTCGCCGTTTCGTCAAAAATTTCGCGGCCATAGCATGACCACTAACCGAGCTTTTGAAAAAAGACGCCCCTTTCCAGTGGGGCGATAACGAGGCCTCTGCATTCTCGCTTCTCATCGATCTTCTCACAACGCCTCCCGTTCTGGCCCATTTCGATCCTTCTGCGCCTACCGAAGTCCGTACTGATGCCAGTGGTCACGGAATTGGCGCAGTACTGGCACAACGCCAGCGTGGCCACGACTGTGTTATCGCTTACGCCAGCAGGCTCCTGTCGCCCGCGGAGCGCAACTATACCATCACTGAGCGTGAGTGTCTGGCCCTAGTTTGGGCGGTTGCGAAGTTCCGCCCATACTTATATGGCCGACCCTTTTCCGTTATCACAGACCATCACACGCTTTGTTGGTTATGCTCCTTGAAAGACCCTTCAGGAAGACTTGGTCGCTGGGCCTTACGCCTCCAAGAATATTCGTTCTCTGTCACCTACAAATCTGGCCGACTACACAAGGACGCTGACTGCCTGTCTCGCTACCCGGTAGACGAGCCTGACGACGCCGACAGTAGTACCACCGACGGCATTTTCTCTGTGTCTGCCTTCGCTAACATTGCCGATGAGCAGTACCGAGACCTATCGCTGCGAGTACTCATCGAGCGTCTGCGCTCTACACCTACCGACGCATCCGTTCGCCGATATGTCCTCCAGGGCGGCATTCTGTACCGAAGGAGCTTCCTCCCTGATGGCCCTGATCTTCTTCTTGTCGTACCAAAACATCTACGACAAACTGTGCTCTTTCAGATGCATGACGCACCCACTGCAGGACATCTTGGCGTAACCCGCACGTACGACTGCGTCCGCCGCCGCTTCTATTGGCCTGGTCTTGCTCGCTCCGTCCGACGCTATGTTGCTGCCTGTGATCCCTGCCAGCATCGGAAAACACCTCAGGTGCTACCTTCCGGTCATCTCCAGCCGATCACCGTCCCTGTGGAACCGTTTTTTCGTGTTGGATTAGACCTCCTCGGTCCCTTTCCCACGTCATCCTCTGAGAACAAATGGGTAGCCGTCGCAACTGATTACGCCACCCGATACGCTATCACGCGGGCTCTACCTACCAGTTGCGCCACTGACGTCGCCGACTTTCTCTTGCGTGACATTATCTTAGTGCATGGCGCCCCGCGACAGCTGCTTACTGACCGTGGTCGTAACTTCCTCTCGAAAGTTATCGCCGACATTGTGCGTTCCTGCTCTATTCAACACAAGCTGACTACCTCATACCATCCTCAAACCAATGGCCTGACAGAGCGCTTAAACCGTCCTCTTACCGACATGCTGTCCAAGTACGTTTCGAAGGACCACCACGACTGGGACGTTGCCCTTCCTTACGTCACCTTTGCTTACAATTCTTCCCGGCACGACACCGCCGGATTTTCTCCATTTTATCTACTCTACGGTCGCGAACCGACCTTGCCCCTTGACACGGTACTTCCTCCTGCTGCGACCTCAACAACCGAGTATGCGCGCGACGCCATCGCCCTCGCCGATCATGCACGCCAGCTTGCCCGTGCTCGACTGACGGACTCGCAAACCACGCAGCAGCGTCGGTACAACGCCCGCCACCGTGACGTACAGTTTTCGCCTGGTGCACTCGTGCTCCTGTGGTCGCCCTGTCGTCACGTTGGACTTTCCGAAAAGCTCCTTTCGCGGTACACAGGGCCCTACCGCGTGCTGCGCCAGGTGACTCCTGTGACTTATGAAATTGCTCCTGTGAGCTCAACCTCGTCATCTACTCTGGCGTCTAGTGATGTTGTGCACGTCAGTAGGCTCAAGAGCTACTACACTGCTTCAGAGCCCAGCCTTTAGTCGCTCCGGGACGGCGCTTTTGCCGCCGGGGGTAGTGCTACGGGGTAGTATTCCCAATGACAAAGAGCCGCGCAGGAAGAAGACGAAGACGACGATTGGAAGCTAGCGCGGGCTGTTGCCTCTTGGTCAACTGCGGCGTATAGCCTTGTAAATATACTTGTAAATAGCTTTTCGTCGGTGTCTTCCTACGTAACAATATAAAAGAGACTGAAGAACACTGCATCTCAATATGATGCCATAAGTGCACCAGCAAAATGGAACAATTATTACTTGAAAGATTATCAATTCATAACTGTTCCCCCAGGCTCTTGCAGCTGAGGCTAGGTGACATTGTACAAGAGCCAAGAGTAGTTGAGGCATGACTTGTTTACTGTGAAATACGTGGTGGCTTAGCTTCAGTTTACGAGCGTAATATTATATAATAATGATTTGCAGCATCAAAAGCACAAGCATGGGCAGTGCTAAAAGTGTTACTATGCCTCGTACATAAAGAGGTGCTTTTTCAAATAGGCGCCTTCTAAAGCAATTGAAATACAGCACACAATGTCGTAGCTTTAAAAACTATGATGAAGAAACATCTATAATTGCTGCTGCTCAGTACAAAAATCCTTCATTATGCAGCATAAATGTGAAATCTACAGAAAAAGAATTCTACAGAAACAAATTTAGTGGCATTCAGCAGTAAATGTGAGAGAAATGTGTTAAGGCATTATGTTGTACCTCTTTGAGGTTGCGGATTCATGATTTAAGCTGCGGTCACCACATTGCAAAGTGTTGTTCAGGAGCTCACTTGACGTACGTCCTGCCTTTTTGAGGGGCGAAGTCCAGCTGACGGTGTCCGGAGCAGACTTCCATCAGTTACACTATATATATATATATATATATATATATATATATATATATATATATATATATATATATATATATATATATATATATATATATATATATATGTTTGAGTGTACTAGACTATGGTCACGTGGGCCGAACAGCGCTCTCTCGCTGAGGCGCCGCGTGTGGAAAAATTTTGCGAGGGCACTGTGAGGGAACTGGATACAGGTGGAGACGTGCCTCGCGGCATATTCAACGTAATTTTGCTGCAGGCCCTGAGACCGGTTGCTCGCATGCACTCTTATAATAGTGCTTTATTTCTACTGCAAATTTCGATTAACACATTTTTTCCACGTATATATATTTCAGGCATGTGTTATACAACACGACGTCTTTGATTTTGTCGTTGTCTAGTGCGTCGTCTGCTAGTGAGCCCGCGTTCGTTGCATGGACGCTGGCGGACGCTCGGCTTTTCTCGCAAAAAGTCTGTACAGTAAAACTTTTTATGGTTTTACTTGCATTGGTGTGCCCGCGACTCTTGTCGGCCGGTACCAATTGTAGTTTTAGCCAGGTGAACTGCTGTTTTTAATTGTTTTCTACATGTAACACATAATTTTTGCCACAGAGGCCACCTATCTGCAACATGAAGCTACATAAGAAAACATTATTGATATTGTGTCATTTGATGCACGTTTCTTGTAGGTGGAATATTGATCAGGGACAATGTTCAAAGAAAACAATATTATAGTGAAATAAACTAGGTTCATTAACTGCGTGACTCAAAGAGATGCAAATGATCAATGCACTTCTAGGTAAATCTAAGGGTGCATAGACATATATCTCCAAGACATTTATGCAAGAGAAAAATTATAAAATATAAATTTACTGATAGAAAAAGTCAGAACTCCCATCCGGAATAAGAGTATTTCTTTTAAAAGCTGCACCAGCCCCAGGTGAACCAATACACTTTCCAAGAAAAGGAATCAAGGCAATTATTGGACGTTAATATGAACAACAGTGTCAGGACAAGTTCTGTTACGCGAGGAAGACTGAAACATGAATGATATGTTGCACTGGCGTTTTTTTTTTTTTTTCTATCAGAGTACTTCCCGTAAATCTGAGGACAGGGCGCCGAATGGGGCCGATATGTTTTATTTGTTTGAAGCGGCAAGCAGGACATTTTATATATGTTTTTTTTCCAGCTGCGCTTCGCAAGACCTACTGATGAAAAACTATATGCGCAAAAATACACACGAGGGATACATACTGCTTGAAGAACAAGAAAAATATTTGTTCTTCAAGTAGAATGAAAGCCGACACTGCGGCTGCAATGCACGCGCGCAGTCACCGAGCAGCATTAAAAATCAATAAAATGAAATAAAGAAGAGAAAGAAAGGCATATATTCCTAAGGCATAAAGACATGTCATATCCAATTATAAACACCATTGGGCGGTCTCATGACAAACAGCAGCGCGCAAAGCAGTACGAACGACCCCACCGAGCAAAATCGCCAGCAGTTTCCAACAGCGTGACCTTGATGCGGCCCTATCCAGTTCGATGCAGCGCCGCCATAGTATTTTTCGCCATCGCACGCCTCACCACAAAGCCTGCGCCGCCCCAGCCGCTTGTCCCACTGAACCGTATTCCAGTACACTCTAATATATATATATACACACACACATACACTTTTTTCCACGTTGACACTCCTAATGCCAATGCATTAAAAGTCAGTGCATGAAAACTTACCACTTCTTTGAATATATGACTCTACAATGAAATGAAAAACACTTTTAAAAAATAATAACTGTAGGCACCGTCAACACTGTAGGCACCAGTTCAGCAACGTAGCTGACAATGTCCAAATTATGTTGATAATAATGGCATTATGCTATTAGGTACACTTTAAAAGTATAGCACACCACAATAAAATCCATAACGCCAATATATGCAGCATACCTTAGGACAAAGCAGAGTAAAGCTTTTTTCAAACTCAGAAAGACCTTTCAACATACATACTTGGCAATAAAGTTTAGCAAAAGCCAGAATCACACACATTTTGTAAAGGATGTTAACACCTCCTTTAATGTCGGCCACAATGAAGGCAGCACATTTTTGAAAGCAAGTGTAATTGCAACCAATATAGCTGTCATTATAGTACACACATACAACTTTCAATTTGATTAATGGTTCACATTAGTTGCTGTTTTCACATTGTTTCTGTATAGCGCCATAAACAACTCCCAAATTCTTCTACAACATAGCTGAACTATATACACTGCAGGAGCGTATCTAAGGAAAACATTATGCCTTAATCTCACACAGGACCATTCAAAGCGTTCCAGCCTTTCAGTTAATGCAGGTATAAAACGATACACTATATATACACTAAACAAAACTTGCAGTACCAACACGTCTGACTCACCTTCTGCACTAAATGTTCTTGCCTTACCTAGATGCACAGGTTAGGTGATGCATCAACAGCAGCAAACCTTGTATTAAGAAATAGTGGCATCTAATAGCCATGGAATAAAGCACAAAGTATTACCTTAGTGAATTTAGACTAGGGTAGTGAATGATTGCAGAACAAGGCATAAAAGATTAGCTTTGTGTGTACATATACTGCCAAAAGAAATTGCACCTGCAGTCAGAATTTCGAACCAAATTATCTAAAAGCAACTCTTTAAAGATTAGGTGCTGGTACTGTATTACACTAAAATAAGTATAAGCCACTTCCCCTCATCAGAAACCATGGTGTGAAGAAGGAGAGGTCGACTTCAGGCAAGTCTGCTTATACATATTATGAGAACATTTTTTTTTTCCTCCTTTGATGCTAAGAATGCCGAATGGATAGGGAATAGGTATGTACTTACACAAGTTACACTAGACTGAACACAATAACACAACACAGTAACACAGTGGCATGACATCTGAGCCTTGTGCAGTGAGGCACAAGGCTCAGATGTCATAGTATGCAGCGAGTCATAATTCAGTACAAAGCCCCTGTTCTGTGATGATATTTATGTGGCATGAAACACTGTTTTACAGCACAATTTTAGATAGTGCTGCAAGAAATACTTTCAAATTAATGATGAGCAGAAAACTAATGGACCATGTATTGTTATGCTCACCTGTCACAGTATACAGCAACATACCACAAAGTAGGAATGGGGGAAGTACACTGCTGCTTGCAAAATTAAGTTGCTAACACAAACCATCATATGCTGGCTACCAATTAAAACTTTGTTGTGTTCCATCTACAACATAATTTTGAGATGCATTTGCCCATGTTGATCAGCTTAACAAACAAACACACAGTGCAAAATGCAACATAACAGCAGATGCCAGACTAAGCCTGCCTGGTTAACTTGGCTAACCTGGGTCAGTATAACATAAAACTATTACAATCTATTTTTATTTCAAATTGGCCTTTAGCCATCCATAATAGGTCAAAATGGCTCAGGCTCTGCCCATATGGGTGTCATACCCACCCATATGGGCTCGACCCGAACAACTCTGACCTATCAGGGAGGGCTAATGGCAGATTAGGAATAAAAACAGATTGGACTAGTTTTGCATTATGGGGCCCCTGAGATCAACGAATGCAGTTCGTCACACAGGGTGTTGAGTTGACGGGGCATGACTTAAGTGGCGCTGGCCCAGAATGTCGGGCAAGTTCTGTGCAAACTCTTGCTGGATGTCAATGGAGTCCTGGTTAGCGTCTATCACCTGCACACAACAAAGCACTTAGCAATAAACATGCAATTAAAAAAAATCAGGAAATTGATTAGAAATCGCATTAGGATCGAAGCAATCATTTGAGACAAAACAAAGCTTCATGAAGCCATTGTAACGCAAATGAAATAAGACACAAAGAACAGAAAACTGGGCACCACGGGCACTACACTTACAACTGATTTATTAGCCTCCCGGAAGCCAGAACAAAATGTACAATAAAATGTGCAGGCACAGTGGTTAACTACTGCTAATAAAAAAGAAAGAGTAAACGAATCTCGTTTATAAATAAACACAGAAGTATCGCTGATGCATTATGAGCCTCTTTTCCCATATGAAAGGCTTCCAAAACTTCACATGCAGTAGTTTCTTTGCTTACTCCCTTAGATGTGTACAATGGCATCAGAAAGTTTCAACCAACTAGCACAAGAAAAGGTTATCGTGAAAACAAAGCTTGTTTTGCAAGTAAAATGTTGAACTTCCCAAGTTCAGAGAAAAAAAGATGTTGCACAGCTGATTATGTTTAGAACTTCTGCGAGTATAAAAATACAGAAATTGGGAGCTGCAAACGTTGCACACCACTAGTTGACAATTTTGAGGCGAGCGCATAAGAAAGTGCATTCAATCACTGCACGTAAGTCAGTGATAGCAGTTAGATGCAATGAAGGCTACTGCTGTCATTGACAGGTACGAGGAGAGATCAGTAAGTTTTGTAATTTGCATAAGAAAACTACCAGAAGGTTGCAAAAAAATAAAACTTTTCAACATAATCCCACCTCACACTTGTGCACTTCTCCAATTTGCCTGGAATGCTTCCTATGCATTGTAAAAAGCACCACCTTTAATCTTACTAACCAAACCACTGCTTTGTGGCAGTTTGCAGTGCGTTCAAGTCAATGAACCTTAATTGTTCCCGTGAGGTGTTTCTTCAGATTTGGGAACAACAACAACAATGAAAATAATAATAATAATAATAATAGTAGTAATAATAATAATAATAATAATAATAATAATAAAAGCCACTGAGGGCCAGATCATGTCTGTAGGGTGAATGGCCAAGTTCTTCAAAAGCACACTCTCAAATAGCAGCCTGGGCAAAAAGAGATTTACGAACTGAGGAATTGTACAGGAGGAGGACGCTTATTGTCATCATTCTTAAATTATTGTGATAGCCACATGCATTTTTCAGAGAATGTTGGCGTAATATTCTCCTGTTTCCAAGTAATCAACCAAAAAGATCCTCTTTGCATTTCAGAAAATCGTCACCATCACTTTTCTCCCCAAATTGTAAATTTTTGGAAGTACAGGTAAAGATGGGGGGGGGGGGGGGGGGGTACCAGAATGCCTCCATTGTACAGGCCTCGTGCACCGCCTATAGAGGCGCCACTGATAGCCACCTAGCGGGCGCTTCCAACAATACGCGCGGGAGCAGTAGCAGACGACAACGCTTTGCAGCAAGGGTGACTGAAGTTCGTGGCTGCGATTTGTCCTTTGTTCGGGCGCCAGACTGCTTCTTCTGCGGTGACAGCTGTAGGGAAGACGCAGACCTCTGTGGCAGCGGGTATGAACAAGGTGTTACCGGTGTTTGGGGCAACATGGTCCACATACGTGCCAGGTGCGTCCCGCAGACAAATGCCATGAAGACCATTTACATGAAGTGAAGCTCATGTAAACTAGCCGACAAATTTCGTTGACTAATGCGATGTCTCGACCGTGTTTTTTTTTAAAATTCTACCCTTGCCATAATGCTGCTTCTGTACCTCAATAATAAGCACCCATCGTTAGTGCAGACTTAGATAACAAATCCGCACGGTGCGATGTCTGCATATGCCGTTGTGATTTTTCTGCCGATGAATACATGTGACGCCGCCGAATAAGTGTAGTGAAAGTAGCTTGAAGAAGAATAACTGCGAATTTATTGATAGAAACGCGTACACTATAATCAACGAAGCCACCGAACGCACGGGTTAATAAAAGCACGTGTTAGCGCTGTACTGCCGATTAAGTGCTGTTCGCGCTGCAGTTTTTGCAATTTTAAATTCCCTAAGGGAGCTGCTTGGAAACGTACAAAGCTATAGCCTGACTAACTTTGCAGTACTTTTTTTAAATGTTACTAGAGAGAGGTGCCACATGATATACTTAAAGGCCAGTCAAATTAGATCCAGCGCTGGCGGCAAGGCCGGGTTTAGTCCTATGCGGCGTAAGCATAATAAGAAATAATTCAGTTGAGTACAAAATTCACTTGCAAGAAGCGACTACGTTGTGAAACAAACAAATCACTCGGCGTGTTAAGTCTGCTCAGACAGCATCAAGGTGTGGTGACTTACCAAACGTGACGCGAACTATTCAGCGAAA
This sequence comes from Dermacentor albipictus, assembly GCF_038994185.2. Classification (NCBI taxonomy): domain Eukaryota; kingdom Metazoa; phylum Arthropoda; class Arachnida; order Ixodida; family Ixodidae; genus Dermacentor; species Dermacentor albipictus. The sequence continues at coordinate 178,944,981 of NC_091821.1, read as the reverse complement.
AATGGATCAGCGAAAAATGGAACAAAAATACCATATGCAGCAACTATTAGCAATTTTTGCCCTGAGCTACCTATTTTCTAAACACATTTCCCCAAAAACCACAATATCTAAGATGCCCTCGGGCGAAATGAATAAAGCTGTTAAAGAAGCACTTGCTTGGTGTCATTCCGATAAGACACAGCGTGATTTATACCCTTTACAAACGAGGCAGGGTGAAAACCTCGCAGCTCAAAAGAATCAAGAGTTATGCATAAAGCAACTAGCAACAGTTAAACATGTGCGAAGCCACGCATAAAATAGATGTAAAAACATGAAGTGCGCGACAGCTGGTGCGAGGATTTACCGGGCCACATAAAACTAACAATTTCAGTTCTTGCAAACTACTGTAGCTTTAACATACAACACAATGTGCTCATGCAGTCGTGCTGCCTAGCTAGCCCAACGCGGTAAAGAAGCGGAAAACAATATACGCGGCAAACGGCATGCCGAACTTTAGTGAAATGCCTTTAAACTGCATGTTGCACTGCAGACGAACTTAGTCGCTTACGCGTTTAACTACAATCGAGTAAAAAAAATAATAATAAAAAAGAAAAAACACTGAAGCGACAAAGGAAAGGATGAGAACAAGAAATTTCGCGCCGAAGCGAGGATCCATTGCCACCGTTGCTCCTGCTGATGAGCTTTGCGGGGAATAATTACAACCGTATCGCCGGCACGTTTTCGCCGGTATTTGAGCCCCCAACCCTGCAACAATTCTTCTTCGACATTCTTCGGAAGCTTTGGCCATCCCACACATGCGAAGGGTGTTGCCTATTTTGCTCTGAAAACACAAATAAGACGGAGAAGCACTATCAGCGACACAACAAACTACCGCGTGCTACGGCACGCGGCTCGCTCCTCTCCCGTGCGTTCTGCGCAAGACCGCCACCAGTGGCGCGGCCATCGGCGTGCACGCCGCGTATAGCCTGTTGCTTTGTGTCTGGGTAACATTTGCAAAGCCATATCTCATCTTCAGTTGTCAGATTTATGAGAAAATCTTTTAGGTGACCTTCATGCTCCCTTGATAAATTCTCCCTTAATAAAGCTCCCTTGATAAATGAAAGCAGTGCTGTCAATTTTGCACATAGAGGGTTCATGGTAACCATTGTGCCGAGGCCTTTCACATGCCGAAAATGTCATTAATGATTGTGTATGCACTGCCATATGAAATGTTTAATTCCATGACAATTTTGGGCACTTTAATTCAACAAGTGTTCATGACAAGGCTCTCAGCTTGGGCTGAATAATCCAAATCAATCAGTGGTGGGTTGTCCTGCACATCTATGTGGCCATGTCTTAACTTGTTGAGTCAACAAGTTATGGTAGCATATGACAGACATTCACTGCCATGCATATCCACTATTCTACAGTGCATTTCCTTGGAGAAACTCCCTTACTTATGAAAAAAAGTTTATGACACTCCCGTATTCAAGCTTGTAATCATGAGAGTATGCCCTGTTTAACTGGCTGATGCAGAACAGCAGCAGAACCAGTAGTCTTGATACTGCAACCATGTTTGGCTGGATAGATCAGCCAACCAAAGGAGACCACGCAGTGTCCGACTTTTAGCTACGGCCGAATCGAAACACTTCATTCATTCTTGTGAAAATCTTCTTGATATGAAAATACAGATAGCTCGTACACGTGAAATGGGCCTGTCAAACATATTTAAACATGTATGCTGAAAGATACACATCAATCTAACACAAATTTGGTGTGCATTAATTATTTGGGCACAACGCACATCATTTGCACTGACATGGATCGAGAGCACAGGAGGCATGTGAACATGTACAGGGTTCTGAATATTTTGCTGCGCTGTTCTTAAGTTTTGCAGAACAATCGCATTTTGGCATCGACTTTGTTTAGTATAACACTTGTCACAGTTAACTGCCTGGTTTTTAAGAGGAAAGTGCTGATTTCCTTGCACTTATGGGGATGCGTGCTACTGCCGCGATGGCGCAAGAAAAAAACTTGTGTCACTGCCTGTTGTCATCTGCAGAAAGCAGTGTTTCAGGGAGGGAAGTCGCCTGTTCCAGGTGCAAGCAATGTGCGTTGGCAATGCTACCATGTTAACAGACCAGAACATTGCAGACATAATGTAAAGCAATCCAATCTCGAGCAGTTTACACACCAGGCTCACAGCATGTGAAATAGACTGAATAGGACATGAATAGCTACTTATCCAAGCAATGGCTCAATCCCAGGGCACATGCTCTCATGCATGACACATCACTTGTGAGCTGTCCATGGTGTTGGCTGTAGAAGGGCAGCGGATTGGGCGAGTTGGTGTTGCATGGTAACAATAAAATTCAAACAGCGCTAGGTGATAGGACCAGAAAGAGGAGCAGACAAACACGGCGCTGAACCACATCTATGCTAAAACCAAAGCAGGAAGCCAGGTTCTCCTCCAAGAGAAACTTTACAACTGCCTCCGAGTTAGGCACAACAAATGGGTCAGCCACGGAAAGTGCTGACAAATGCTTATTGAGGTAAGATGATACCACTAATTGGCAAGTTTAGCGTTCAGAGACTATTGCTCGAAAAGGAATGCTGGGCTTATGTGTTTTTGCCGAGAAGAAAATTTCCAGCAAAGAGCACTCTGTGTCCTTAACTTTGTTTGCCACACTTTGTTGCCAAACAGTTTTTAAACAAGGCGCTTGAGGCAATAGGCAAACATTTTAAAGTGACTAGTAAGGAACCGGTAAAGAATAAGAAGGAAGCCGTGTCGTTATTGAAAGGCTTGGGGCTTCTAAGTTTGGCAAACAAAGTTAAGGACGCAGAGCACTCTTTGCTGGAAATTTTCTTCTCGGCAAAAACACATAAGCCCAGCGTTCCTTTCCGAGCAATAGTCTCTGAACGCCAAACTTGCCAATTAGTGGTATCATCTTACCTCAATAAGCATTTGTCAGCACTTTCCGTGGCTGACCCGTTTGTTGTGCCTAACTCGGAGGCAGTTGTAACGTTTCTCTTGAAGGAGAACCTGGCTTCGTGCTTTGGTTTTAGCATAGATGTGGTTCAGCTCCGTGTTTGTCTCCTCCTCTTTCTGGTCCTGTCGTCTAGCGCTGTTTGAATTTTAGTGTTGGCTGTATCAGATAGTTTTTATGCTTTGTTTGGGATGAAGCCATCCTGACAAAAAGGCATTATTCATTTCCTTATGAAAGCCTATTTAACATGGTACAGATTGCCTGCTATTCCAGCTGCACTGCTACAGAAACCAGTTCAACACACTTGTTACTGATGCAGTGTAGTGCAGACTTGCAAACTTTCGCAGTGATGCTGCTTCTGGCCAACTGAAGTGTTGCGGCATGGTGTGATGTATGTGTTGATATTGGCAGCAGGAGCACATGCTTGCAACTCGGAAGGCAACTGCCTGAAGTTGAAACATCTGAAACAAACTGCCCTCAAGAGTGGAATGGTAGAACTGGTCAGAGAGTTTCACGTTGCATAATTGCACCATGCGAAACAGGCTTACATGGACCGCAACCCCACTGCAAGTGCCCAGTTTTTACAACACATGTTCATAACCTCACCTATGATGTCGCTGTGATTATTAGTAGATGGCACGGATGGTATTCACAATGCACTTGCATATGTTTATTAACAAACTTGAGCTTGGTACTATGCAAACGTTTTCTTGGTGGGTATTATTCTAAGTTTTTTGCTGGTCCTACATCATATTACTTAATTACCTAGTTTTTACAGTACAGTAGACTTCTGCTAATTCGACTCCAGTTAATTCAATTTTTCAGTTGGCTCGCTCCCCATCAAAGGTCCCGGCCGGTACCCATGCATTTCTATGGACCCAAATTTTCACAATTTCGATACTAAATTTCGCCTTTGACTGACAATTTGAACATGACCAGTCAGCATGCACAGGCCTGACGCCTATGGTGACCCCTATGGCAACCCCTATGACGGCCCCTATGGCAATCTCTGTAGCAACTTCTTTAGTGGCAGCGCCTGTCTCAGCAGAGCTTAGTGGGACAGTGAATGCATTGAAGACACATTATCTCCCATTAACTCTTTCGTTACCATGCCTATGTAGATCGATGACCGGTGAATGATGCTTTAGATCACCAATTTCGACACGTTGGAGCCGTTTCTTATCCACTTATGTCTGTCCAGTAGTTAGTACAGGCACTCCACTTCCAGATCAGTTAATGTTTTCGTGCTCAGCCGATGTTGTGATTTTTGACGGACCTTTCTGCGAACAAATGTGTGTAAGAGGCGTAACTGTCACCTTCTGCCACGCTCAAGAAAAAAGCATGCCACTCACGATTACGCCACACTAGCATCAAAATTTTGTAATCACTCTGCGCATTTGCCCTTTGAGCGAAAGTCTCTGCCAATGCACCCTTCTCTCATCTAACACCTCAGCCATGGGCGGCGCTTCAGTATCAATTCTGTCTCGTTTGGAAAGACTTCTCACATGCCCAAGGCAGGAAGCCCAGACTGTAAGCTGTTTGGTGTACCTCCATCCATATGCGACAAGTGAATTTCCAGTAAGCACTGAAAGTTATTTTCCCTTCTTTTTCTCTCTCTTTTTTTTTCTTTTCACACTACCTTTAAGTGCTGTTCAAGTACGCCGAAACTATATTGTGCATCTCGGTAAGTGCTAAAACCTTTTTCCTTCTTCTTACTTTTTTTATCACACAAGTTTTAAGTGCTCTTCAAATCAGCCGAAAATACATCGTCTACCTAGGCGCTTTCAAGGCTGCATGCATGCGTGAGATTTGGGAACCATGGTGCTAGGACTACTGAAAATTGACACTATATCGCGTGACATATGGCGATCAGCAAAACGCGCTGTTGGCAGATAAATCAACGGGTCTCATAGGCATGTAGGGCCCTCTGGGCTGTACTTTTAGGCGATAAGGTAGCCTCACCACCTGTGGGATTATAAGCTGAGCTATGTGAAATGCTCAGTTGCTATAGTTGGAAGTTCAAGTCCTTCTATTATTATTATTTTTTTTTAATCTGACGATGGTGAGCCTGAATTTGACCTCCTCCAGTGCACTGCATCTTCAGGCTTGGAGTGATGCCTGACACTGGCAAAAGATGCCAAGAGCGAGTGGGGCTATACTAATGCAGGTACAACCAAATTAGGAAGGCGCACTAAGCTTCAACAAAGATACTCCCTCACCAGAATAGGAATTGGCCTCCCTGGTGCAGTATTCGGCCACTCCCTCCCTCATGATTCCCACAATTAACCCATGGCCCTCAGTCCCCAGCATCTGCGGAGCACCTGACCAAGGCGGTGGTCAGACCTGTGACACAGCAGAGGGTGCTAAGAATCTCTGGACCTGGACAAGCCGCCAATGAAAACTTACCCTGGCAACCTTTAACAGCCGAATTCTGTCGAGTGAGGCTAGCTTAGCAGGACTCTTTGAGGAACTATAAGAAATTGTTTGGGATATCATCGGCCTTAGTGAGATTAGAAGAAATGGTGAAGCTTATACATTGCTGAATAACGCACATGTCCTCTGCTATAGACGTCTCCTAGATAAGAAGCAATACGGGGTAAGATTCTTAATCCATAAGAACATGGCGGGCAACATTGACGAATTCTACAGATTAATGAGAGGGTAGCAGTAGTCGTAATCAAATTTAATGAGAGGTATAGATTAAAGGTAGTACAAGCCTACACTCCTACATCCAGTCACGATGATGAGGAAGTAGGTCAGTTTTATGAAGATGTTAAATTAGCGATGAGAAAAGTGCAAACTCAGTGTACTGTAGTAATGGGCGACTTCAATGTGAAAGTGGGAAAAAAGCAGGCTGGTGAACAAGCAATTGGCAACTACGGCAACTATTCTAGGAACACTAGAGGAGAGATGCTGGTAGAATTCGCAGAAAGGAATAAGCTAAGAATAATGGACACTTTTATCAAGAAGCGTAGCAACAGAAAGTGGACCTGGAAAAGCCCTAATGGTGAAACAAGAAATGAGATTAGTTTCATACTTTCTGCCGATCCCAGCATAGTGTAGGATGTAGAAGTGATAGGTAGGGTAAAGTGCAGTGTTCATAGGCTAGTGAAAGCTAGGATTCACCTCAATTTGAAGACGGGAAGAGTAAAATTGGTCAAGAAGAAACAGGTCAACCTAGAGGCAGTAAGGGTAAAAGCAGACAAATTCAGACTGCTGCTTGCAAACAAATATGCAGCCTTAGAACAGAGAGATGAAGATGACATAGAGGTAATTAATGAAACCCTTGCTAGGCTGGCTTCAGAGGTAGCAATTGAAGTGGGAGGCAAGGTACCAAGGCAACCAGTAGGCAAGCTCTCCCAAGTGACAGAGGACCTAATAAAGAAACAACAAAGAATGACAGTGTCCAACTCAAGAGATAAGATAGAATTCATTGAACTGTCAGAACTGATCAAAAAGGCGAAAATAAGTGATATTCGAAATTACAACATGAGAAAGACTGAAGAAGCCGTAAGAAATGGACGCAGCCTGAAATCAGTGAGAAGGAAACTTGGCATATATAAGACAAACCAAGGTGTATGCACTGGAAGATAAGCAGGGTAATATCATCAGCAATCTCGGAGGTATAGTAAAAAAAAAAGAATTCTATACTGACATGTACAGTACCCAGAGGACTCGGGATACCTCGATGAGAAACAGTAATGAACAGGATACAGAAACTCCTCTTATAACTAGCGATGAAGTCAGAAAGGCCTTGCAAGACATGAAAGGGGGAAGAGCATCAGGAGAAGATGGCAGTCGATTTAATCAAAGATGGAGGAGACATAATGCTTAGAAAACTGGCGACTCTCTATACGAAGTGTCTATCGACTGCTAGAATAAGTTTAACACTGGCCTTTAGCCAATCAAGGAGGTTTCAGGGATACTCTACAATGGATCACATCTATAGTAGAGTATCCCTCTCCCTATTACGTAATCAAGGAGTACAGACCACTTACGTAAATATCTACAGAGATTCCACAGTTACCCTAATTCTACACCAGAAAAGTAGGAACATATAAAGAAAGGGGTCAGACAGGGAGACACAATCTCTCCAATGATATTCACTGCGTGCTTGGAAGAAATATTCAAGCTATTAAATTGGGAAGGCTTCCGAGTAAGGATCGACGACGAATACCTCAGCAACTTTCGGTTTGCCGATGACATTGTTCTATTCAGCAACAATGCAGATGAGTTACAACAAATGATTGAGGACCTTAACAGAGAGAGTGTAAGAGTGGGTTTTAGGAATAATATGCAGAAGGGACAAAGATAATGATGAATAACCGGGCAAAGGAACAAGAGTTCAGGATTGCCAGTCTGCCTCTAGAGTCTGTGAAGGAGTACATTTACCTATAGGTCAACTAATCACAGGGAACGCTGATCATGAGAAGGAAATTCACAGAAAAATAAAAATGGGTTGGATCGCATACGACAGACATTGTCAGCTCCTGACTGCATAGAAGCTTACCATTATCATTGAAAAGGAAGGTGTATAATCAGTGCATTTTACCAGTGCTAACATATGGGGCAGAAACTTGGAGATTGACAAAGAAGCTTGAGACCAAGTTGAGGACTGCGCAAAGAGGGATGGAATGAAGAATGCTAGGCATAACGTTAAGATACAGAAGGAAAGTGGTTTCGATCAGAGACCAAACAGGTATAGCCAATATTCCAATTGTCATTAAGAGAAAAAGATGGAGCTGGGCAGGTCATGTAATGCGCAGGTCAGATAACCGCTGGACCACTAGGGTTACAGAATGGGTACCAAGAGAACGGAAGTGTAGTCGAGGACGGCAGAAGACTAGGTGGATCAATGAAATTAAGAAATTCGCGGGCGCTAGTTGGAATCGGTTGGCGCAGGACAGGGGTAATGGGAGATCACAGGGAGAGGCCTTCGTCTTGCAGTGGACATAATATAGGGTGATGATGACGATGATGATGAAGGCAAGAATTAAATTATATCGCTGGATTTGCCGTCCGACAGTGCTGAATGGTGATAACGAACTGAAAATGATGCCAGCTGTCCACTAGTGAACTTTGGTTTGGAGTATGAATCACTTTATTCCACCAAAGTGTATTCCTGAAAGTCCGCCGCATGTCGAACATGTGGGCCTGGCATTTTCAGCCAGTTTCCAAGAGTTTAGGTTTCGCTTATCTTGTAAAATTCTGGCAAGGGGTGTTGCTGGTGTCACGGCGCAGTTATCAAAAGTCGCTTCCACGGCGTCGTCCCGCGCAATTGGTCGCGAGAAAAGCGTCGTGCTTGAAACTGTGCTGCACCCACACTTGAATTTAGTGATGAGGAGTCGAGTTATGATTCCGAAGATGACAGCAAAGCACATTCAAGCTCTGACGACGACAATGTTCTGAGTAAGCATGGGACATCCGCAGCTGTTCCCCGGAGAGTTTTCTTTACGGCCGTGAGCGGTCTCCTTGCTTATGCGCACTTATCTGCCGATCTTTCTGCACGACCTGAGAGCTTTACTGATAATCTTCAGGGTGCATACTTCGCTTGGTTATAATGTGCTGCCACTGGCAGCAAAGAAACTTTCGTTCACGCCAAGAAGGCTGCCCGTAGCACATCTTGGCTCAGCACTACGGATCAGTGCAAGATAGTTTACAGCAGCGTGGAATTTCTTTGCACTTTTCTTCTCTGCAGAGATGATAAAGACAATCTGCAAAAATTCAAACGGATATGCTTGGATGCACAATCTTGTAGTTGCCCAGCTACGCTGAGAGCGATCGGTCCTGGAAGAGGTGCATGACTCTAGGTGAACTGGTGGAGTACGTTCCTTGGACTTCTCATCGGATGATCCTCAGAAGATGCCGAAAAGGTGGAACTGCAAAATGTGTTACGAGGACCGCAAGGTTGAACAAAAACCAGACGTTTTGTGGGAAAAGTCCAGAGTGCATTTATGCTTCACAAAATCCAGGAACTGCTTCACCGCATGGCATGAGCGATGAACTGGTCTTAGTTTCTTTTTTGTACCAAAAGAATGGCAGCGTACTGAGCATTTATTTTTTCAGACACTATTCCTGGGTTATTTATCGTTGAAATGTATATTCTGGATTTCTTTTGATATTATTGTTTTTGTAAATATGTTTTTTTATTGTTTTTATCAACTGGCAGCAAAAACTGCTCACTAGAATTTTTTTTTGTTTGGCAACATATGTTTCTGGAAAGGGCATTTCATAAGGCACAATATACTATGCTGCAATGTGTGCTGGGATATTATTCGTAGTGTTAAATAATTTTTTTCCAAGACCTATAAAAAAAACTACCGTTTTCTCGTGGTAATTAAAAAGTTAAAAACCCCCATTTTTGGATTGCCCTAGCAAGCTTTTCAAGCAATAGCCCTAACACACATTGTCTCAGTATGCTATTTATCTGATTTTAGAGTGTTTTAGTTGAGCGTCTTTATGGTACGCTCCACTCCGAGCTGCCCCGCTAAGCCACAGCGGAGTGGCGGGCAATTTTCACGTTTTAGTTATACGTTTAGCGTAGCGGAGCGGACCTTTCGTAGTTGCAGCGCCCCCTGGCCAAATTCAGGGTAATGAAAGAAAATAAAAACACCTATTGATCACTCTTATACAGTAAAACGTATATATATGTATATATAACTTATTTCTCCATGAAGTATCTAGACGTGCATTTGTAATGCGTTACCGATCCATTTTATCCAATGAAAAATAAAGCGCTGTTTAGGGGAACGCCACGTGATAGCCAGCGCGCTTGCTTTCAGCATCCAATCCAACCCTTTCTGATGCTAACGCTAGCCGAACCGCTGCGCAGCACGCTCCGTTCAGGCAGCTTCTTAGCGGACCGTGTTCCTCACTCCGCAAGCCTGCTTACGGCTAAGCGGACGGCGCATGCGCGTTTACGCTTCCGCTCCGCTTAGCTGCTTAGCGGAGCGTAAACACGCTCAACTAAAACACTCTTTTAGTGCACGCCTTTTTTGTTTCAAGAAAATTGTGCCGAAAATTGCCCATGCGGTGCAATCGGGTACAAAACCAAAACCACCTTCGTGGCCCTCCGTATGCTTTGCCGCATAACAGGAATGTCTTGCGACGAAGCTAACTTTAAAAATCACGCACCAAAGTTGACTTTAAGAAGCCGGCCGCCAATGTGCAACACATAATAGACCCTTGCACATTTTTCATGCTAAATTATCGGGTATGCATTAGATTTCTACTTTTCTCAGGAGCTGTAACGTTATCTAGATGTTAATCTTCTGCTTCGGACATAAAGAAAGTGGGCGCTTGTTTGATTTGGGGGCATGTTAGGGCAAATGCTGCCAAATGAATCAGCATGTGTTTTGGAATTTTTTCTGCATCTTGCGGTAGTCGACTGTAGTGGTATTTGATGATGTCATTTTATATTACTCTTTTACCCCCAAGTATTTAATACAGTTAAACCTCAGTATAACAATGGCAGTAAAATCGCACTTTACTTGGCTATATTGAAAATTCATTATACTGAAATTTAACCTCTCATGTAAATAAGGACAATTGCTGACAAATTTTTCTTACATGGTAGGGGCTGTAAAGTTTTTCTAATTATCAGGGAATAAAAAAAATGAAGTTAATGAGACAAAAAAATGTAGTTTTAGAAGCTTTTGTGTCCACTCCGATGCTATGGCTGATGTCCGTAATGGGACGACGCCTTCCATACAGTTTGACTAACGTGGCATCAACTCATGGGACTCAACAAAGAAACCTTCGCATTAAAATCGGTGATGGGTGTTAACCTGTTGTTCACAGCAGCAATGCTTGTCATAAATTTGCAACATAGCGCGCACTTGTCATGGCCAAGAAATAGATCCAGATGCAGTATGGTGTCCGAAATTTTGGTAACCATTATGCACTCTTTTTAGTATTAGTTCTATGAGTAAAATGCCGCAGTTGAAGTATTGACAACAACATGAAGGTTCATAGTTTTATCCGCCATATAAATTGCAGTAAATGTTTGCTTACTAATTAAACTAACAAGCATGATGGTACATGCACAAAGGCAAATATGAACAGATATCACTTGATGAACTTGCACACTTGCTGCCACAATGCTGGCATGGTGAAGAGCGGAGGCAGAGGGGAATGAACACTTCGCCTGCCTATTGCTTCAATGCGTCTCTAACATTTGAGATTACGCAACCTCCAGGACGAAATGCGTTAGAAGAAAGCACACGCGAAGCTACCAGCGATCTCGGCTCGCCCAGTGTCTGCATCCGCTGCAGATTAGCTCTAAAATAAGGCGCGCTGCACTAACAGCCTCGGAGGAGGAGACACACGCTCACCTACCCTTGCCCTCCTATGCGTATGTGGAAAGATGGCACGCATGAAGTACCATCCTTCTCGGTTCACCCTTGCATGCTTTCCCTTGCACCCACAGCATATGATGCATGGGACGCGATATGATCTTATGGCACTTGGACTTTGTACTGAACACGACGGCGAGAGGATTTTGAGTTTAGTATTATACCATTATTCATGCTTATCAATTTTATTTCCACATGCGGCGACAGTGGCACAATCACAAATTTTTTTCCGGGAGGGGGTGCATGCACGGACGGGTATGGGGTGGTGGCTGGGCAGGCGGCATGCTGGTACACACACATTTTTTTTTTTTTGAAATGGGGGGAGGCAACTGGCCAGTGTTTTCTCCCTTACTACACCCCTGCCACCCCCTCCCCCCCCAAAGGTAGGGATAATTGACCAAAACAAAAACACCAAATCAGGTGCTGACACAATGCATGCTCAGGATACAGAACTATATCTGGTGTAGAATGTGTAGACACGAACGCACCAGGCACTACGCCGACACTGCACTCGCCAGTTATGACCTCTGAAATGAGGCGGTGCACACCAATAGATTTTAGAGGCCACGACCAGCTGAATTTACCATTAACGGTGAACATGCCTATGTCCAGCATGACATGATTACAAGCAGCCAAAGTGTACATTCACATCAATAAAGCGTGTTTTACTTTTCTTTTCTGGGAAAGAAAAACACTTCATCTGTCTTCTGTAGATCTTGTTCAGTTACTGTGAGCTATGACGTCTGGATAAGGTTTTTGCATACTCACCAAGACCTTAGGTGGCAGTGGAAACTTTGAGCGACCAAGTAGCCAATCTTCATGAAGGTTATGAACTTGACAAAGCCAATCCTGACAAAAGCATAAGAATTGATTTACTTAACTGATGGATCATTACACTCAATAGTTCTGCTATGCTGCATACCACAGATATTGAGCACATAGTGTCTCACACTTGTGAGGTCAAGCTCAAAACCAAATCATCGCCTCGTATACAGTCTAATGCCCTTGTATCAGCCGGAAGTGCACAGGGCACTGATCGTCGTGCCTGGTTCCAACAATTGCCGCCAGTCCACAAGAGAGCAGACGAGGTTATAGCACAGCACACACTAGAGCTTGTTCTTTTTTTTCTATGCGGCTTCTATTGCTTACTGAATGCCTTTCCCCCCCCCTAATCTTACTCTTGGGCATAAAATTTCTCTTTGTGGGCGTGTGTGTGTGTGTGTGTGTGCATGTGTCATTAAAAAAAAATATATAGGGCTGTTCGATTTATCTCCGCCACCTGAACTGGTTCATGAGGCACTGCACCCTGCCATTCATTTGAGCAATGCAGCGATTGTGCCTTCTGAAACATGCCATTCATTTCAAAAGGTGAAGGAAAGGTGCAGGGCTGGTTCACGATCTTTCTGCACTCTCCCTACTCATGGTGCCAGTTTGGTGATGACATGCAGCTGCGAAGCACCAGCGCAATAGAGGACGCAGCACATGGATGTAAGCGCCATTGAAACCCTGTTTACGCATGTCTGCTGTGCCTACACAGTGTATGGTGTGTTTACACCTGAGAAGCTGACAGTACCTGCATCTCAGAACCTCTCAAAGCAACTAAGATGGCACACATTCGGCGAACAAAATGTAACTCCAGCACCAAATGTGCACCTCGGCATTCGTTTCGAGTGTTGCGTTGTGTCTGCACTGCTGAAGTTGAGCGGCACAATTTCTTAATGTCCCATGCCACGCAGTGAACTGGTTCGCAGTAGTTCAGGCGAATTGAACGTATGTTATATGCATGAAGGAAGTCTCTTTGTAGCAAATGGTTGCTGCATCATGGGTAGGAAACCCTGAGTCAAGTGTTGGACAAAAAAAAAAGAGAGGGAAACTTTATTTAATGGTGGAAACGCAGAGAGGTCTGCCTGAAGGACACATCTCTGGCCTGCTACTTCACATAGTGGAGGGGAGGGGTGGGGGATGTATGAAGGCAGAGGAGGTAGAAGATGAAGGGTCACATATTATAATTATTAGTATCGGACAACTTCTACTTTCCTGCTGCCTTTCTGAAGCTGTATACTACTATGTGCCTTCCACCACTAGAGTATGCCTCTGTAGTATGTTGACCTTGTAGAGCACATCCAGTGTAAATTTATATCCACTTTCAAATGCCGCCTTAGCCATTCTGCTGACCATAGCTCAGCACTTTCACATGTACTTCAATTTGCATCTCTAAAGTCAAGATGTATTATGTCAGACCTTTTGTTCTTCTTTAAGGTGGCTCATGGCACTGTTACTCGAAGCTTTATAATCATGTAAACTTTTGCATACTAGAAAAATCTACCAGGCAGCATTTTGCATATTCTGCATATTCTGCCTATATTTACATATTTCAGAATTCATTTGCTGTGTTCTGTATAAGTGTAGGTAACATGTTGCATGATTAGCTTGATTTCATGCTTGCCTCCTAGTTTATTTTTTCTCCTGTTGGTTCTTCTATCTCATACTGTTTTCACTACCACATTTATCTTTTCTGTACATTGTGTTTTGTGTATTATAGTTTTAAAGTGCACCAGTACAATGACTTCATAGCTGTTCCTAGGCACTATAGGGAGTGTGCAATGTGATGGGGGTGCAGCCTTGGCAGAACACCATCGAGATGACTTGCATGCTAGCTGCAGCAGACGACGGCAAGTGAGAGCAGCACACTTACTGTAAACAAAGCTCTCTGAGAAAAATTTCGCACAAAATGTCCAAACAATTGTCACAGTTGGATCCTAATAGTACAATGTCACTATTCCTGTAACTATGACAAATGAAGAATGACTAAGCGAGATTGTTTGCGCCAGACTTTATTTTCAGATAGAGCCTGCTCTGCAGTGTTATGTTCCTTGCAACTCAATCTTCCATTTAAACGATTATGAATGGGTCCTGAAGTAGTGATTTCTGCTTTCTCTATTACACATGTTAAGCTTTGACCACAGAATAAATTAGATTATTGTAAACATAAAGAAAAATAGATACTTCAATATACGTTTGTGCACATCCACATGCTATATCTAAGGACCCTTAAAGATGCAGCATTGAGATTGTGGCTGGAAAAGTTCAGTGCTCAGAGAACTGCTACAAAAATCTTTCGAGAAGCACCAGAACATAAAGAAGGCGAACAAATAAGCGCTTGTAACTTGTAACCCCCTTTTATTTAAAGGGACTGAGAACTGGCCATATGTGTTGTGAGATGTTAATAGAAATGAAATGAACATGATTTACAGTGACAGAATCCAGCACTCTGTTCACGATTTAAGTAGGAATTATAATTTTAAATTGGCAAAGAAAGTCTCAAAAACCAATAAGTTGCAAGGCCTGGCAGTGAAATCTTGGTACTTCGGATGTAGTCTATGAGATTACTGTACGTACCTAAGTTGACTGTTATTAGGTACAGCACAATTATTGCTTAAAATTGTAGTTGGTATATTATTAGACACTTGCGCTTCATTCTATGCATCAGAAATCAAAAGTGCATGAATGGCTATGGCAACACGCTGAACTGTGTATCACGTGTAGAAGCGTTGTTTCGTTTTCGATCCGATTGGTTTCATTTTGACTTGTTAAATACCAAAGCAGTTCATCAGGAAACTACAAAAATGCATAGCTATTATCACAGAAATACTTTAGAACACTTTGGAAAACATGAATCACAGGTACACCGACTTGACAAAATAATACTTTCTCACAGCTACAGTGGCTGCACTTGTCATGTGCCTCCCACTAACGCCCGCGAATAATCACTATCACGCTCACCTATCGACATTTTCAGCATGCTTCCAGTGAACGACTATATCCCCACTGCAGATTGAAAAATTCTGATAAAAATGTTTCACAGCGTTTTCCGCGTTACTGCTTACAGGTAAGTTTTCCATAGGACTAAAAAAAATGGTTACCATGAAAATTAGTTTTCAGTCCTTTTAACATTATCTGCTGGAGTTGATGCAGAGAGTGCTTTGAATAGAGAATACCAAAGCGCCAACAGTTACTTAAAATTTGTAATTTTAAGTTATCGCTTATAGTATGCAAGTGTTACGCTCACTTGTCATCATCTGCTACAACTGATTACAATATATACTGGGGAATTTGATCCACATGCAGATGAAATAACACCTATAGTTTGCATTCAGTTATAAACAATTGCAGCTAAGAAAGCCTGTTCAACAGAGGCATACTCATTCGTTTGTTGTGTACATGATATGTACGACCACTGTAGCTAGTAGTAGGCATGCAGTATGCATAAACAGTAGGCAAAACTGCGTTGGCAGAGCCAACAGACATTAATTTACGCTTGTTTAGTAGCTGTGCCCATGTTAATGTTGATGCTATGTACTGTACATCTCACAAGCATTGTGATGTGCACACTTGCTTTGTTAGCCCATTTCAATGCTGTGTCAACATGCACTAGCTATAGTTTATAGCTTTGTACACGGGCGTTCACGTTTCGAATCTATGTCAGCTCTGTTTCATCTAAAACTGACAACATATAACCTGATCACTAGCATCTACTGACCGCTTTAAAAAGACATTAAGATGATTTTGAAGTAGCCAACTGACCCACAGATGTGAACATTACAGCACGTAACACAATATATTTTGCCCAATTTGTGTTTGCTTTAATTATTTTCAGCTCTTGAGTTCTATGCCATGTCAACACAGTGTACCCACTGATTCCCAATGCAACAGTCATGAGCACGTGTGGAAAAATACATGGTATGTGAAGGCAATGAGCACATCGTCTCCAAAACGAGCCACACACAGCAACACACAACATAGCACCGGACTGGCTGTTGGTGGCAGTGATGCAGTGTGCTGCCACGCCATCTCTAGGTGCTGCACGGTTGCTATAATAAATATTTTAATGTTGTTATTATTATTATTTATTATTACACAAAAACCGACAAAAATCAAAGAAAGAAGGACAGGCTGACAATTGCCTCCTGAAAGGACACCATGCGTGCCCACTGACTTAAAAGAGAAAAGAAAGAAGAGAATGAGAGAAGAAGGGAGGCACAAGCACAGCATGTCACATCACATAGGGACAGAGAAAGAGCAGAGTCGAATTGAAAAGGTGATTGTGAAACAAATGCACAGTGCCACTATCCTGGGAACACTGCACATGTGCATTTTACTCACCATGTTTGGGCAATTATTATATACTTTGTGCTAATGGGGAATGTAGCCAGCAGTGTACCCACTGAGTTCATTAGGTGCCAATGGCATAGTAGTAGTAGTAGTAGTAGTAGTAGTAGTAGTAGTAGTAGTAGTGGTGGTGGTAGTAGTAGTAGTAGTAGTAGTAGTAGTAGTAGTAGTAGTAGTAGTAGTAGTAGTAGTAGTAGTAGTAGTAGTAATAATAATAATAATAATAATAATAATAATAATAATAATAATAACCCCAAGTGGTCCAAATTTCCGGAGTTCCCCATTACAGCATGCCTCATAATCAGGTCGTGGTTTTGGCATATAAAACCCCATAATTTAATGAATTTTTAAAATAACAATAATAATGCTGCTGACAAATTTTTCGTGTCATTTAAAAAAAGAAGTGACAAGAGGACTGGAAATTGAGGGGTTAGCAGACAGAAAAAAAGCAGGGTTGCCCCATTATGTGGTGGTTGTAGAGCTACACATACCCCAATCTAACTTTGCTTGTGCTATTATGACAAATCGGTTTTAGCTCTTTCCTCAGACTGAGATCAAACGGAGGCTTATTCTAAGGCTTTGTTGGCTCACTGTTTAGGGTATTCTATTGAACTGTCAGAAAGTAAAATTTGCATATGCTGTTTACAATATTATATATTCAGGTGTTCTGAGCTTACATCACCTATAGCTAATCTGTATTCAACAATGTAAGACTAAAAATATCAACTTGGGTGGTCAATAGTGAAATACTTTGGCAAGTAAGTCTGATTCGCTGTGAATGGTGATAGTATAACACAGAGTGACAAGAAAAATAGGGGCTCATCATCTCTAGTTCTGTCTGTGTGTCTTTCTTTGTCCCGCCTAACATCACTTTTAAGAAGTCAACATTGTAATGAGCTCCTAAGCTACTCTATAAGGTTCCTGTGACATCAATGCTTCTACTGTTAGTCCTAAAGCACAAAACTGTTGCAATGAGACACAGGCCAAATGTCTCGGCCCTTACTACCGTGGAAGTAAACTCTTTCTTGCAGCTCACCAAATATACCACAAAATTTTTTCTTTCAACAAATGAATTTCACTGCTTATTACCATTACTATTACATAGGTAAATAAAATTTATAATACATACAAAAGGAAGTTGGTCCTCCTCAGGGCGTTTTCGTTTCTGGATCCTGGCCATTGCAACTTCTGGCCTTGTTCTCAAGTAGACTGTGTATTGAAAAAAATAATAACTTTTTTTTTCTCTTCTCTCTTGCATTCACACTCTGCTTACTACACAAAGCAACAGCACCTCCCAGGTTTTGTCTCATCATGTAGAACAAAATTTAAGCGAAAGCTCGTCATATACGAAGCTCTAGGGGCAGTAAGTTGGCCCCCACTCTTACCCCCTCATCTCTAAATGAAAAATTTATTATGTCCTGCAGGCCAGCCAACAACAAGTCAACAGACTTGTTTTCCTTGTTGTGAATTTCAAAGACATTTGTACTATTGCATGATAGAAATTTCATGGTCATTTAGGAACATATTATGAGCAATTTTAGCGCAATTTTTTAGTTAACCAAGCAACATGCTTTTCTGTAATGTTGTTGTTCTGATAGGACAACAAACCAAAAGTCACAGATTTAGTTTCAAGCACAGCAATCCAAGAACAACTAATTTCACAGCAATTCTACTCAAGATGCTGTAAGAAATTGATAAAACAGTATTTTTTAAAGTGCAACCTCTTTGTACTTGAAGTAAACTTACATATTTGGACTCGTGGCACCGCCACCTGCCCATAGAACCAATGTATAAAAGAAACTGAAATTTCATATGCTGATCAAATTTATGGACACAATCCCCACATGTGATGGTGCAAATATTGTGGCTGTAAAAAAATTTACTGCCACATCAACTTGGCACAAAACCGCAACTTTGACAGCCAACTTCCATGCAAGCGGCACTAGTGAGGCCTGATGGCATACATAGTGGCCTACTGGACTGCAACAAAAATGTGCTAATGGTGTAGCTAATAACAAGCTGCCGCTGGAAGCTTTCCACGAATATGGTCCTACCAGCAGACCTCATCGGCAAATGAGGGTGAGATCACATGCATGGGCTAGACTGACAGCCTTCGCAGCAGAGTTGGGTCTGTGTACGGCCCCCTTCGAGTCCGAAAAATCCCTTGGCAACTAAGTGCAACTTGAAATGCATGGAGGAAAAAACTCCAATTACAATTAAATTACACATCCTAGATGTGAACATGCATTTTGGCTCGCAGCTTGGCTTGGTTGGGCCACAGCTACAGTGGATAGAAGCTTGAACTGCGGTCACCACCAAGTGGCTCCTATGGGAGATGGCGATGCCACTTTGTCATGATTTTGCTAGATGGCACGCACTATAGCTTACTTGTCATACTGAACATGTCCAATTGGAAGCGGTGTAAATTCTGACTGGGTGAGCAGAATGTGAAAGGGTATGCCTCTTTCTGTCGTCTGTCTTTATTCTGAATTTGTAAGTTGAATAAATTTTGTTTGGCTGCCTCAATTTTCATATATTTCTTTTGCATTAACCCTGGTATAACACAAGGAATGCATAGTGATGCATAAAGCCCGGGATACATGGAGTGGACTTTCACGGGGAACATCGCCCGGCACAAATAGACTTGGTGGGATGCCGCCGATGGTTCACTGGCATCGTTTACATTCAGCGAAAACCAGGCGGACGCAGCTACGTGCTCGCCGCGCATCTGTTCGTGTTGCCAGATTCTAGGAATGTGTTTTTGGATAAGGAAAAAAACAAAACCCAAACAAGCTTTTTATTGTTATTTGTATTTAATGACTAAACAACTTGGAAAAATGTTTCATAGAGGCGCTTACAAACGATTTCCGCACATTTCATGAGCTGCAAGCGTTTTGGCGGGCTGGCTTTGCGCCGTCTGGCTACATTGAATGCTGGCACCGCGGAGTGCAGGCAGTCGGATTTGTGGTTTTCCAACTGTGACTTTGATTTACTTTGTGTAAAAGCACATTGTGGTTATTCATGTTTACTTCAGTTTCAGTTCCTGTTTTAAAGCCTCCTCTAACAACAAGCATTTACTACTGAAGCCGGAGAGGATAGAATTATCGGTATTTGGCGTGAAATAGGCGTCTCAGTGGCTCTCGTTCTCGATGGCCTAGGCATTCCGTGCGCCGCCTGGGCACACACAGATGCAAACAGCCACAAGACCAGGCATGGTCAGCTTCTAGCTATAATCTGTCGTCGCTCCTTTTCCTCAAGGCACTCGAGCAGAAGGGACTTGTGGTTGTTGTAGAGGAGTGGTTTCTCACGAAAGAAGCACAAAACCAAGCTTTGAGAGCACGCGTGCCGACAGCGAGGAAAAAACAAAAAACAAAAAACAAAAACAAAACAAAAACACAGCTTCCGGCGCTGCCAACGAGGAACCGTTTCGTCCCCTATAACCGAACCTATATGGGTGGCACCACACACACAAGAAAGACAATAATAAGAAAAGCAGTACAATGCACACACTATTTTGAGCCATGGAACCTTCGATCGGGTTGGTAAGAAAATTGCACTGAACTTAAAATTATCATCTTTTTTGTGAGCACCTTAAGTTTGTAGATGAAAAATAAGTTTACCCAAATTTGTACTCTTAAACATTCAATATACAGCTGTAATGATCAACGGCGTCCCTTTCACACGCAGAGAGCCCGAAAGTCTGTGGCCAAACTAGCCCAAACGTCCGCAATCCGGCGCTTCAGCGCGGCAGCATGGCGGCCGCGCGACGGGTGTTTTTATGGACAACCAAAAATACACAAAAACCAACCAGCTGCTGGATGTCAGAGGGAGATCGATCGTCGCAACGCCTGGTGAGCGCGCAAGGCACTCCTGCTGGCGATTATCGTTGGGCTTCGGTTTTCCGCCGGTAGCCGCCGGGAGTCAATTTTTTGGACGCTGAGGGGCGAGCGTTCGCCGCTGGGCGTATTTTGTTGCCTGGATGCCGATTTTCCACTCCATGTATCGTGGGCTTAGCACAGCAAGTATAAAATTTTTGCTGGGCCCCTTTAAAAAGTGGTGGCAAAGACTCAAGCAGGAAAATTTGATAGATACTTATGCACAGCATGTACAGACCTGGACAGCTTTGTGGCAACACCACCCACCCTATAGGCAACAAAAATAAGGACAACTGAAATTTCAGATGCCTTACAGAGTGCCATTCGATAATTTATACTCTCCCTGCTCGAGCGCTTGTTATTCCGCCACAACCTGGAGCTGTAAGAGCTATGTTTTTGTTTTGATATGTCATTGGCACCTTCTCGAAATAGAAACTAGCAAAGCCTAGTAAATTCAGTAGCTGCTGACTGCACCCTAACTACAGGACAAACTAACTGATACGTTCATTTCTTTATGCTTAACATATCTAACAGTTGACACAAAAATTGTTACAGCGCAAACACATGCAACCACAAAGTATGAAGGACGGAACACACGTGTTTGCACTGTAACAATTTTTGTGTCAAGTATGCACCAACTCGCCCAGAAAGAAGTTTTAATGAAATATCTAACAGTGTTAAGAGGGTGCGTAACATATAGTGCTGCACCTCTGCACATACTTCTCGGTGAACAGAACACCTGTTAATTTAAACATATTTTTGCAGTCCTTTGAGTTTCTATTTAACGAGTTTCTTCTGTAATTTAATGTTGTTTCCATGCCATGTATCGGCACAACAAAGTGGAAATGAGCCATCAAAATCTACAGGAGACCCTTTGCTGGTCTGTTGGAGGCATCACGCTTGCAGTTCTTTGATATATGGACCTCTTGGCGATTTATTTTTCACAATCAGCATGTATACCTATAATGAATATCAGATATAACAAAGGTATTTTTGTCTAGAATGAGACTTCACTTTGACAAGATTTGACTAAATTCTCATCTTTGTGTGTGTGTGTGTGTTTTTTTTTTTCAGCCACTACACTGGACATACTGTACCACTTATTGGCACCTGTGTTGACTATGACCCACTTGTTTCCCAGACTCATGTGGCCACCAAGCTTCCAAATATAGCCGTCACAGTATGGCAGTGCCATGCACCAACACATATTTTTTCCAGAGCATAACATGCAAGAAAGGTGCCAGCAGTAACAAAATATGAATGAATAAAAAGTCATAGTACCATATTATAGGGACAAAAACTAAACGGATTTCCATACAAGTGGCCACTGGCAGTACATGCTTGCTTACAAAGTATATCATGACAAAGTCTCTTATTTCAGTTTGACACAGCTTTCTATGCTTTCTGAAGCAATTACAATTTTTTTATTAAAGAGAATTCCAGTGGTGGGATTGGCCGACAGCATTTTGGAGCAGGTTTTGGAGCTGCAATTCCAATGATTTGTAGCAGATTTTGTAGCAGTCAACAATGATGGTTCTGAATTATTGTTGCATGGGCACTATTTCTGCGTGTCAAAAATGGTTCCAAAGCAGTGGTGCGCATCACTGCAAATATTCTTGAGCATGTTAATCCACATACGCAACTACTTACAAACAAATAATGACCATCACACAGCCACACTGAGCCAACCTGCATGCTTATAAAAAGAATAGTACCATGCATCTCCAAGGCACAAAATAACTCACAGCAATAAAGTCACACAGTACGAAGAATGTTAATTCGAGCAATTGTATTTTAGGCTTAAAGTCATCTAGCTAGTAAATTGCACAGCTACAAATCCATTGCATTACGAGCACACATAGATAAATGCGACACAGCAAAGAAGTTAATAAATAGGCTAAGTTTCGGTTTCCTGAGTGCCATGATGCAGCCACCATGCCAAATGCATGAAGTCCATGCCGTCAGTTGAGAACACCTCTCCCACCAAGGTCACACTGCCAGTATTAAGTGTGAACATGAGACACGCCAACAATGTTGAATGGGCAGAGCGCGCACTACAGGGCCCGGCAGAGCTTATCCTAAACTATGCAAAACCCGTGAGTACGGCGCATAGAGTTTTCTAATGGAAGACCTGCAAACATGCACGAACATACACTGGTCTGCATTATCTCAGTGACCCTTTAGCTCATTTAGCTTTGTGAATGGAAAGGGAACTCTTTGCATAAGGTGGCAGCGACTGTCACTTAGCATTGACCACAACTCCTCTTTGCATTGGCCTCTGAGATAACACGGTGCAGCACGTCTCGGAGGTGATGATGTATAGGGTTTGTTGGCGCAAGGGCCAGGGATGGCCAAATAGTGCCAAGACATGGTGTGGGGAAGTCAATGATGCGGTGAATGACAACTGTCGGATGTAGCGAGGCTGTATGCAGGCCTAAAATATTTTGGAGGTTGGAATGCGCAACAGTTTGACGATACACACAGGAGAGACATACACCACAGAGCGCTCTGTGGTGTGTGTCTCTCCTGTGTGTATCGTCAAACTGTTGCGCATTCCAACCTCCAATATGCTATACCAACACGCCCAGTCGTCAACCTTGGCCTAAAATATTTGCTATAAGGTACGTAAAATGTACAAGTATTAAAATAATCTGAAGGATGAGTGATGTGAGTGACGCTCACAAAACATATTCGAAAATGAAATAACATGAAAAAAGATGTGTCGATTCCACTCGCACAGCCACCTCACTAAGACCCTTAAGCACAAGGGTCTGGAGGCACGTGCTCTACTAAACACTAAGCTCGCAGCAATACCCTCTAGATAGAGGGAGGGCTATGAATCTCTCGGGCTAATAACATGCAGCACAACATCACTTAAACAGTTAAGCACTGCCTTGGTTTTAAGGGGGATGTGGCGTTCGATAACAACTTTCTTATTTCTTCATGGATTGTTATGAAAATTGGCAGACTTATCAGCAACGTTTGTGATACTACAATATAAATTTCACAAAGGTATCTTTAGAACTCTTTAATGTATAATATTTTTCTCCTTCTGGCCTTGTTCCAAGCCTGAATCACTTAACAAATATGATAGAACACTTGTGCAAAGCACTGTGCATTCTAAGATGAATGGCTGAGGTCGTGACATTCTTAAGCGAATGGTTGAGGTCGTGACATTCTTAAGGTTTTTTTTATTTGCAATGCAATTTTTTTTAGTTCTCAGATTTTAAGAGGTGACTGTACCACAGGCATTTAGTCCGTGAGCAAGTAGCTGAATCGTCAATTGTAGTAAAGTCAAACTGCAAAAGCAAGGGTGTCATGCCCTGGACAGTACATCCAGGACTACAGGGAAAAAAACGAAACTGAAATAGACTTGGTGGTCACGAAGAAATCAGTGGTACAAGCAAAGAAGGAAGCAAGAAAAGTCATTTTGAGAAAAAGGCTTTCAAAGTTGTAGCTTAGATTTTACACTATCAAAAGGCACCAGGGTTGTAGTCTTTTCTGTCCTTTTCAGTGCGCGGTTTCTTGAGTGCCCTGCCTTTGGTTTGATGTGCCTTGCTGACTTTTTTTTCCCGCAAGACATCCTTTTCCGCTGCTCTGTGAAGAGCATGTAGTCCCGGTTGCAGACCAAGTGTTGCACAATAGTCAGCAGATGCACGCTGGGCCCCAGCATTGTATCTGTAGAATGCCTCATGGACAGCTGTCTCTGTCGCAACCAATGATGCGTTTTTATCTTTTGGCAGCAGCGACCATATGACAGAATGAAGGCTTTTGGCAGCGTACCCCCCCCCCCCCCAAGGCAACAGCAGAGGAGCTGCATGTCAGAAAGGCATTGGTACACGGGTAGCAATGCATAGGCAGCACGCTTTCCAAGTCGGTATTTGTGAGGAGATGGAGGCTTCTTCTCTGCTTCTGCAGCCTGATGTTGGCACCAACTTTGGGGCCCCTACGGGCAAAGGTCATGATGGGGGTCTTCATCAGTAGATGTTATATGATGATGTGTTGCCATCACGGCCTTTTGCATGTCTTGAACATTGTCGTTGTCACGCAGAGCCATGCCATAGTAATTTGTCAGTTTCTTTATTAAATTGTGAGTGAGGCCACCTTTCCCTCCAAGATGTTGCCCTTTCTTGCCTTTTGTGATCAGAGCACGCAGAGCCGTCCCCATCCTTTTCTTGACCTGATTAGTGCAGTCCTCCTTTGTAAATGGAATAAATCAACAAGTCTTGTCCTGACAGAGTGCTACAAAGGTTCTATTGTCACCATCACAAACAATGTTTGTATATGGCAAACCATGTTTGCTAAGGGACCTCCTGAATAGAGTCAATGCTGCTTCAACCTCCATTCTGCCAGAGTTCACATCTGTGTTTTTCGGCATATGTGTGATGCTTTCCAATCATCGTAGCCTTCATCCCCTTTTTTGGGGCCAAGTGTGCAATGATGGCGTTGGTTTGATAGGACCACACAGTCGAGCACCAGTCCTGTGAAAAATTCTATTACAGTGCCGACACCTATGGGATGTATGGCCACGTGTTAACCATGTCCCATCATAAACCACTGTTATGTTGTTATTAAAGGTAGGGTCCATCTCCCTGTAAACATTACACACTGCCATCACAGCATCAGAAAAAATATTGCCAACAGCTGTCTCACTCGCAGGTCTGAACTCAGCCTTGAAATGTTTCTGAAATGCTTTATGATGCAACCCTCTATGGGAGACATTAATTATTCATCAGAAATCGGTCAAAGCTGTTGCCCCTTTGCCAATACTTTTAACAGCCTGTACAGCTCTCATATTCACATAAAAATTGTGCAACCTTCCTTTCGCGAAAGCGCCACAAAATGCGCACGTCAATATCATTTGCACTGCTAATCAATGTCTTTTTCCCAGCTGAACTGAAAGTCCTGCTTGGGAGCACTATGGCACTTAGATTTGCCGAGAAGCGTGTTCAGGGCAGTCATTTGAACGATGAGAAACTCTTTCGCTTGTTCTGTACCGGCAAGGACCTCACCTTCACCTGTCAGTTCCATTTTCCGCACGGTCGCCGACACTGAACTTAGTTTTGCTTGCACTTTCGTGGCGACCTCCCAGGATGCTTCGGCCGATACAAAACGCGGCTCCAGGCGTGCCTGAATGCTGCTGCCCGTACTTGTAGATGGTGTAGCAACATTGTGCGAAGTGCCGAGACGATAATCGGACACATCCGAGACGCGATCGCTGGATGCATCCAACATGTGGAATGCGGCACGACAAGCTCAACGGTGGCACTGCTGCTCGCACGAGATGTTTCGCCCGCGTAAGAAGTGCCAGAGAGCGATTCCTCAACATCGTCGACACAAGTAGGTATTCCGCCCGTGTTTGAAGTGCTCGGCGGCGGCTCCTGAACGGCATCACCAGCACGCGTACGCATCCTGCCCGCATGTGAAGTCCATGGCTGCGTGTCTGTGACTTTTGCGCTATGCTGCACAGTACTGCCACGCGACCTTGAAGCAGTCTTTTTCGCCGTCCGCGATTTTCGCTTACGAGTGCTGTAAGCATGAGCTGTCTTGTACTTCAGCAGTTGCCGACCCATGGTCACCAGTAAACTTTCGAACCTACGCCCCGCAAGCACTGATGAATGCGTCGAGCTGATATGTCCAGAGTAGCGTATCACAACACAAACCACCTTCCGAAACTACGCTCCTCACGCACTGACGACGAGCCGATATATCCAGAGGCATGTATCGCAACACAAGTCAGCCAAGCCGCAAGTACTGATGAATACGTGGAGCCCATATGCCCAGAATAGCGTATCACAACACAAACCAGCTTCCGAAACTATGCTCCTCACGCACTGACAGCGAGCCGATATGTACACATGCGCATATCACAACACAAGTCGGCTACGTTCCACAAGTACTGGCGATCCTGGCAAGCCGAGATGCGAGGAGGCGCTTATCACTTGCGGAGTCCACTGACGAAACTACGCTCTGTACGTGCTCACAAAGAATGCGAGGCGATTGTTTGTGAGCATGTACCTCTGAACCTGAACCTCTCCTACCGGAGTCTTCACCACAAGACCTTCAGGGGACACATGGACACCATGGTGCGAACTTGCCAGGCAGCAGCTACAGCCCCAGAGGCAGTAAGCATGGAAGTAGTCAGAACCCTCTACAAGGACCTCCTCAACCCTGTAGGAAACGTGGATGTCATTTTTGATGGCACATAGAAAACCTGTGGCCCCAATTCTAGCATAGCTATGGGGTGCATTATTGAACTTTACACAGGCCCGGTGCTGGACCACGTTGTCCTTTCTTGGTATTGCCATGGCTGCCAAGGAGCATCTGACCACGATGATGATGGCTACGGTGACTGGGCTATGTATGACCCACAAGTGTCAAAAACACATTGACTGCAATGCCGGACGGATGGAGACTGAAGCAGCACTGATCCTGTTCAGGTGGTCCCTGCAGAAGAATGGGCTGCGCTACACATTCTGTCTGATGGCGATAGCCATACTTTTAACGCACTGACTCAATACAGCATCTATGGATACTTAGACATTGAAAAAAAAAAAAAGACTGTGAACCATGTCCACAAGCGAATGGGGACAGCCCTTCGCACCTTGGTGGAGAAAAAGAAAGCCCAAGGAGAGTCTCTTGGTGGGAAGGGGAGACTTACCCAGAATAAAATAGAAAAGATAAACTATTATGGGTATTGCTCTGAGGAGACATAGGCATGATGTTCTTGCAATGCAGATGGCAGTGCAGGCCACACTGTTGCACATGACTTCAACAGACGAATCCCCTGATAACAGTCACTGTCCTGAAGGTGATGACTCCTGGTGCTTCTTCAACCGTGCCCTGGCCAACCAAGAGGAGCCACCACTGCACAAAAACCCTCTGCCAAGGTTTATTCGCAGTGCACTAGAGCCAGTCTTTGCAAGGCTGGTGACCAGGACCTCTTACAGCGCTGCAGTGATGGCATGACACAAAATGCCATTGAGTGCCTGCACTCTGTGATCTGGACCCAAAGCTCTAAAAATAGTCATGACTCATTGCTGGCTGTGGAAAGGGCTGTTGCTGAAGCAGTGTCATGCTCCAATAAGGGAATGACACAAACCAGTAAGGCTGTTGCAGTGCAGCTTGGCTATAGTGCTGGCTCCCTCATTCGAAGGAGCCGTGAGAAGGACAAACAAAGACTCTACAGGTCTAACAAGGGTCACGAAGAGACTGAAAAGATGAAGAGAATGACCAAGAAGCACAAGCCTGATGAGACGCAAGACTACTGCCCAGGTCTTGTGTTAACTTGTGGGAGCATTCAAAAACTTGAAAGTGACTTTCTGGATGTTTTTTTTGTCAAGTGCCTTTGCCTTATGAAAGGTTTGATAAAGTTTCCATGAATCGATTTCAGTAAATTTGGTGTTCTTGTGCTCAGCAACACCTGGGCAACAAGTTAGAGCCCAAAGGTTTTCCATATGTTCAATAGACAAAAGAGATAGTGGCAGTAAAATTTTAAATGCAATTTTCTCAACTTTCTTTTTTTCTTCAAGTGCTTTTGCCTTACGGAAGTTTTGATGATGTTTGCACCAACTGATCTCAGTGAACTAGGTATCACATTTATTAGTAATATCTCAGCTATGTCCTCAAACTTTCCGTTTTTCCTTAAATGTGATACATTATTAATTAGATCAAATGTAGGCTAATTACTGCCACATTGTTTTTTCTTCCGAACTTTGATATTTATTTGTGATAATCACAATTACTTTATTGGTATTTGCTTAGCTTTAGGACGTGCAGTGAGCCTTTGGAAATGTCTACATATTCTTAAAAACACATTATTTCATTGAGAAATTACTACAAAGGCTCATAAGAAATGACCTAATTAGGACTATTGTATTCTGGCATATCATTTTTTTCAAGTGAGACATTTGAAATCTAAATAGATATTTGAAATCAGCATTCTACAATAGATCTCCACACAAAATTTAAGCAACATATGCTGAAAAATAAACAAAAAAATTTCATGACCCTCATTCCCCCTTAATGGCTCGGATTACAAATACACAGATAAATAGAGATAACTTGCAATATTATGACAAACATTTGTATGACTTTATAGGAATAGCATTTGAAACCGACTGAGGCCTGTACATTTATTTAGAAATGGACAGTTTTCAAGGGCTTAATGACATCTTTTGCAGCAGAATGACATTCCCCATCATTTTTTCATGAGTTTCAGTGCCGATTTCAAGTCAAGTTAATTTATATCAGCATTTCTTTTGTACAAAAACAGAAGAATGCTAGGACAAGCACAAAAACCTGCTAAGCTGCAGCTTGACTGGATGCTTGCCCGATTACTTGGCAGAAACAAGAGACAGAAAAATACATTTGGGTGAAAAAAAAATATTTACAGATTTCAAATGCTCACGTAAAAAAGAAAAGTGGGGAAAAAAAGACACAAAGCACATCATATAGAATACTCAAAAATCTGTATGGACTACTCTGTTATAGTATGTCACTGTATAATATATACTGAACAGTAGCCCACAGAACAGCAGTCTACAGAAAACGCTAAGCACATGACGTAAAATAATTAGAAACCTCTCTACAAGGAAACTGAAATTGAAAAAAAAAAAAGCACAACATAAATATTTCAATTCGATGTAGCAGTCTAATCATACAAATCAACGAACAGACTATATGTATTTAAGAGCACCAGCGGTTTAGTAGAAATGTTTTCCATCTTTCACGGGTTAAGTTATCTATGTCGATATCGTCATTTTTCAAGTCACCTAAAAGGGTAGCTATGCGCAATTTTAATCTGCTTCTCCCACAACATGTTCTTGAAAAGGGAGTCGGCCAAGTGCTTCTATTTCTGAGTGTATAGGGTGTATAGGTTTGTGTATAGGTTATATCAAAATATAATTCCTTATTTAAGGGATAAAATTATGCTTGTTCTTGTCATTGTGAGTCACGATATTTCTATTGGCAGAATAGTGTCAAGCCACATGCTGAATGGTTGTCGGTTCCTTTAAAGGGTTAAGAGGAAGCTTTAGCTAGGGCCCAACTCTGATGTGGCCTATTCAAATACATGTAAAATGCAGAAACGCTTTTCTGAGATAACCTGGACCAAGTTTAATGAAATTTGTTGCATTTGGGAGAGAACATTAAATTCTAGTGACTGCTGGAAGTGTAATTTCGATTTAGGGCCTGAATTTTTTAAAGAGAATTTTCACAAATTCGCATGCTTGAAAAAAATAGAAGCACGAAGTTTACAAATTAATGGCTCTGCATCAAGAACAGCTATCGCAGTTCTGTAAATGGCATACATTAAATCATTCAAAGCGGACAAATTTGATATGTCAATTTATGCCTTGCATGAATTCATTACGTTGTGTACAAGGGTTCTGCAAAAGCTGTATTTCCATACCACAAAATTTTTTAAGATTGATGCGTAATATATCAATTTTGTCCACTTTAGATGTACTATTAAAGGCAATGCACATAATTGTTATATCATTTTTGATGGCCGAGTTACAGAGTTGTATACTTCATAGTTTCGTTTTCTGAAAATTCGCGATTTCTGCCATTTTTTCATAGAAAATTCACGACTTAATTCAAAAATTCGAAACTAACAGTCACCAGATTTTAAGCTTTTCCTTTAAACAAACCTCGTCAAATCTGGTGCAGTGGTTACCGAGAAAAACAAGTTCTCCTTTCACATGTATTGAGACTGGAGCAACCGAGCTAAAGCTTCCTCTTAAGGAGGAAAGACACTGGTAAGCCTTCGTCCTTGGGACATTTGGTAACAGGCAGAGGCATAGTGAGTAGACAAATGTAACTTGAGAAGAAATTCTCAAGCCTTTGGCATTGCATGTTCTTTTTCCAGTAGATGGCTAATGTGGCAAACGGTGAAGTAAAGGAAGACCACTAATTTTTAGTGCACCACAATCAGCACTCTCTGCAACAAATTCAGGTCATTTCAGTGTAAACCACATCAGTGCGGAAAACTAATATGTTTTTGGTTTCTGGTATTGAATGGATGTGTAAAAGAGAGAAGCAGTGTCACACATCACCTGTGAAACATTTGCGAAACAGGCAGCAGGTGCTTACTTATCATATCCAATCCAACAGCAACATTTTCATTGATCCAGCCAAACCACTGGTCCAAGATGCTCAACTCCAGAGATGTCATGTGGCCACTGCAATGCCAACAACAAATGCAGAAAGCCCGAAGCACGAGTCGTAAGTCGTAAATGCGGTTTCAGTTTTGATACACACGTCTCTTTCACTAGTGTGAACAGCTATCACAATCATCATCGCATGCCCTGATGTCATCAGTGCTTATATTTGTACCCCTACGCAATAAACACTGCAGTATTCCTGTGGAAACTTCTGCATCTCCTCCTCGTTGTGCTCGGCGCTCTGACACTGCAACACCCTTAGTCTCCGAGTCTCGCCTTCGGTCATTACATCCGGTGTCCTAAGGACACAACAAGAGAGGTGAAAATTTTCAGCAAAAAATGTCCGGTGACCATTTTTAATTTTGACAAATATATTTTGCTGCGTGAGTGCCAAGAAAGACGAAATCAATATTAGTTGTGCCAGAAAAAAAAAATTTGTCTTCCTGAAAGAAATTATGGAAGCACCCAGTTACCCAGAGGCACTTGCAAATTTTGCAGAATCCGCATTTTGGTTGGCTCCCCCTCAAACTAGTGTTGCAGCTACAGCTCTAAATATACTTAGTTATAGAGTATGGGTCAACAGCATCGATTCTAAAATATTACACGAGTATGACCGCTATGATGTGGAGAAAATAAATTGCAAAAACGGAACATTACGAGCTTTCTTTTTTGTATCATTGAAGAGCGCGATTTTAGAATTTTGTCGGCCTGTTGCCATGAAAGTCATTGAAACTTGAGGCGAATTTCTTCGCCACAGGTGGCACTAAAAATTCACAAGAAGCAGTCAAGTAAGGCTGATCGTTAAATTAATGCTACCGTAAATTTTATTAAAGGCCATCGTCGATTTTTTTTTTCTAATTTCCCAAATTAAGTCTTAATTAAGTCTTAAGACTTGGTCTAATGTAATCTGGAAAAACATGTTACAATATTTCTTTTGTTTTGGAATTACAAAGCGAAAAATGTGACAATAAAAAGTACTGCCGTTGCAACATATGGGGTCTGCATGTGCTCGTGGTTGCAGGTTCCTTACTTTTGCAACACGAAAATGCTCCAGGATGGTTCAGAAAGTGATGACTGACAAAAGATAAATTTTCGAGGTGAAAAAATTCAGCACGTTCTTGGATAATAATTTCAAAACCTGAGCATGGGCACAGCGACAGAACGATGGGGTATTGTCACATGGTTTGGAGCACTTACTCTTAATATCGGGCCTTTAAGAAGCATGACCTGCATGCAGTTCATTAGAATAGAATGGAAAAGCATGTGAGACCAATTTTTTTTAGCTGTACAAAGGGTAGTAACTTCATCAATGAGGGAGCGCGCTGTAGAATTAGTAAGGCAACACCATTTCGATGCGCATTGCGAATGACAACTATAGGAAGGAATAGTTTATGCACTCCTATGGTGACCCCAATCGCAACCCCTTTAGTGGCAGTGTTTGTCCTGGCAAAGCTTAGGGGACAGTGAATGCGTTTATTGCAAATCATCTCCCGTCAAAAACGCCTATTTTCAGATTGCCCTAGGAAAATATTCAAGCAATAACCATGGCTCACAATGTCTGATTATGGTATCTATCTCAATTTAATGCACACTATATTTTTTTGCAAGAAAATTGGGCCAAAAATTGCCTGTACAGTGCAAACAGACACGAAACCAAAGCTGCCTTCATGACATCCGTATGCTTTACCACGTAACAGGGATGTATTGCGGGAAAGTCAACAACCATGTGGCAAAGCTGGTTTTAGAAAACTGGCAGCCATTGTGCATTGCATATTGCTAATTTTTCGTGCTAAAAAAAAAAAAAAAAGCTGGTAGACATTAGAGTCATACTTTGCTTAGAGCTTTAATGTCATTTCGATGTTAGCTCTCTATTTTGTACACATAGAAAGTGGGTGCGTGTTTGATTCGGGAGTGTGTTAAAATTGGGAAAACACCACCAAATGAATCAGCGGTGTGTTTGGCGTTTTTTCAACATCTTGTTTAATTCAACACGCCAGATAATTAGATCAATTTGGTCGGTCTCGTCAGGGTCGAATTAACGCAAGTCGACTGTAGTAACAAATTTCACTACTTGTGCAAAGCTTCCAGTTACACTCTTGGGCTAATCACTTAGTTGGACAATTGACACGTATTTGTATGACAGTTACATATTCTTTGTGACAACACTGGCTTGACATCCATAGTGTACACACATATGTTAGAACTTTTTTATGTAACATTAGTTTGTACTGTGGCATTAACAATTTTTGGATTGGAAAAAAGGAGAAAAGGAGCAGAAAAGTTCCTATAGTTGTAAATGACACATTCTACAGTCTTACAGACAAGTTACAACAATAACTTTTCATTGTTCTAAAAGTATGGTAACATGTTATGTGTAATGGATGTAACAACACTAATATCACATAGAAATGAAAAGGTAAACATTCAAATCAAAATGTCTTCATCAACAAATGGGAAATGGCTTTCCAAATAAGTAAACTAATAAATATTTCCCAATCCCACTACTTAATGGCAATTACAAAACAAATAAAATAACAGACCCTAGTCAGGCTGAATGAAAACAGGTTCAGGCTCAGATTGATCTCTTAGACATTCCTTGCAGATTTAACTTTAAGACTAATGCCTACAGCATTTTGAATGTTTGCTTGCATGTCACATTTGTCTTGTCCTCCCACATGGGACCTCTGCTTTTTTTCTCTTGACAGGACATTATCCACACCTTAACACAGTGAAGCAGCTTAGAACGACAGAAAGCTGAGCTAGTTGGTAAGGATTCATTATGCAAAAAGGTGAGGCATGCAGACAAAACACAAGAGAAGTGGACAACACGAACGCCGTGTTCGTGTTCATGTTCGGCGTTCGTGTTGTCCACTTCACTTCTCTTGTGTCCTGTCTGCACGCCTCACCTTTTTGCATAATGAACAGAGTGCTTTTTCATGCAGAAATTGAGTGGTTCTTACCAAAAACCTTGACAAAATCAGCTGCTTTAATCAACTCCTGTGCAGCACCAGTACAAAACACAGCAACGTGCTTTGCTGCGCTAGTATAATTTAGGTGCTTCAATACATGAAGGATTCAATGCACTGACACCAAGTGACTGCCCTGACTGATATCACCAGCGAAATGTAACAGACTGTAATACCTCACCTGCGGTACAAGTTCTCGATAAAGACATAACGTGCACTGTGCAATGACCGCTCCATAAGTTTTACTGGAGTCTGCACAGGTGCTAAGTGCAACTGCATCATTGTCAGCTGAACATAGGTCTGGAATGCAAGGCTCCATCGCTTCGGCTCCTTGTACATCAACTCCTGTTTCAAGAAAACCAAACAAAGTAATGAATACACGCCAAATATGTTTCAGTAAGAGGAGTACATAGGTGTGCGCAGGTGGCTATTGCCCCAGCTGAACTGCTGACGGGGATGCAGATTTGCCTAGCAGTGTCCAGCCTCCTGTGGCACTCATAGATAACAATGAAAGATGTAATTTGGAATATGTCATGCATTGTTGACGTTCACGTCACTAAGTAATATATGCAAGCTTCCTCATCCTCTGTGTTGTGATGTGATAACTTTATTTGGAATCCGGCAATTGGGGGGCCTAGGCCTGGGGCCACCTAGATGGCCACTGGGAGCTGCTGCTCCCGTGCGGCCTCCATGGCTCGCTGGATGGCCCAAAGTTGGTCTTGGAGCTCTGAGCTCCAAGCCGTCCCACCGTTCTGTTTGGTTTTGGTTAGTCGTTCTGCCTGTGCCTTAGATGTTTGTTGTGCTTCCAGGAGTTTGTCCAGTGTGTTGCGGAGTCCTAACTTTAGCAAGAGATCCGTGATCGTACTGATGGGAATACCTAGTGCTAGTTTGTATGCATTTTTTATCAGGTTGTTAATTTCAGTCTTTTCAGCTGCAAACCAATTGCAGAAGGGTGCTATGTATGTGATCTGACTGATTACGAATGATTTTATCAGCCATATGATGCTTTCTTCCTTCATACCCTGGTGCTTGTTAGAAATTCGTTTGATAAATCTCATGGTGTTTGTTACCTTTGCATCTAACTTCTTTATGGTTTCCCCATTTGTGCCTTTGTTCTCGATTACCAGACCCAGCATCATGAGCTGGTTGACTATTGGGATAATCTGCCCGTTCTTGGTGTGTAGCTTTATTTCCTGATGAGCCTTGTTTCTGTCGTATCCTTTGGGAGGCCTGCCCCTAAGTGTGGGGCGGTACAAGAGAAGTTCAGATTTCTCGGCAGAGCATGTGAGGTTACTATGAGGTGTTCCTCTACTGTGCTAATTGCAGTCTGGAGTCATTGATCCGTCATTGATCCGATCATCATTGATCCGTCGCTGCCGTCACAGGTGCAAATAGTAATATCGTCCGCGTAAATTGTGCGATTTAGGGGCTCTATGTGATTTAATTTTTGGGGGAGTGCCATCGAGACGAGATTAAACAGCATCGGCGAGATGGCAGCGCCGTGCGGCGTGCCAACCCCCCTATGTCGATCTCTGGCGACGTGAGCCCTCCGACGGAGATGACCGATTTTCTATCTGATAGGAAATCCATCATTCGGCCAATCTATGCCATCATTCGACCAATGTTGGAATACGCGATTGTCATATGGGATCCCTTTACTAAAGGAACATTACTAAACTAGAAAAAGTTCAAAAAAGGGCAGTACAATTCATATATAATTCGTATGGCCCCACTTCAGTTACAGAGCTCCTCAAGAGAAGTGGATTGCCATCTGTGACATAAAGGATCCGAACATGCTATTTAAAATTCGTATTTCAGCTCGTAAAAGGGCACTACAACATTGATACATCACGCTTAATCACTTTCTCTACTGGTTATGCTACACGTCATCGACACTCCCAGACAATAACACCGTTAATTACTAAAAAGAATTGCTTCAAATTTTTCTTTTTTCCCTGAACTATTGTTGAATGGAATAATCTTACTGATGACGTTGTAACCCAATGCTCACTGCCATTATTTTAGTTGCACCTATGTTTATGTAGCGAGTGATTTACTGTGTGTGGTTCAGTAACTGCTTGCATTTGCACATCGCGCGTGACCTATGTTGTGTATCGCTGCATTTTGTACTTAGATTTTTTTCAATTTCCCTTTGTATGCACCCTGCTAAGGTCCTGGAAACAGGACCGCAGCATCAATAAATAAATAAATAAATAAATAAATAAATAAATAAATAAATAAATAGGAAGCTCTTGAAGAAGTTATACGTCCGTTGCCCTAGTCCTATTCGTTCGATGTTTTCCAATATGGTGGCATGGTTGGCATTATCGAAAGCCTTTTTAAGATCAAGGCCCAAGGTGGCCCTTGTAGAGCGCGTCTTATAATCGATTATCTGATGCTTAAGTTGGAGCATCGCATCTTGTGTCGAAAGGTTTTTGTGAAATCCTATTATTGTATCTGGGTATATGTTATTATCCTCTAAGAAGTTATCTACTCTGTTTAAAATTACATGTTCCATTAATTTTCCGACGCAGGATGTTAGGGAGATTGGTCTGAGGTTGTCAATCTCAAGCTTCTTACCAGGTTTTGGAATGAACGTTATCTTTGCTTTCTTCCACTGAGCTGGCACTTCTCCCTTTACCCAACACTCGTTTATGTATTCTGTTAGTTTGGCTATCGATTCATCATCGAGGTTCCTGAGAGTCTTGTTGGTTATACCGTCCGGACCTGGGGCGGATTTGGTGTTTAACTTTCATAGGGCCGCGCGGATTTCTGCGTCTGTGAGTTCCTCGTCTAATTTTGCATTTGTACTCTCGTTGTAGCTAGGATAGTTGCAAGGGGGTGCCTATGTTAAGTATTTCTGCTGTAATTCATTGATGAATTCCTCTTCTGTGCCCTCATATGCGTGTATTAACTTATTAATGGCTTGTGATTTTTCTTGTCATTGTCATGGCCAAGCAGGAGCCTGAGCCTGTGCCAGCTTTTGTCGGTGCTTAAGGGCTCATTCACACCGGCGACTGACAGTGGTCGCGCGACCAAGTTGGTCGCAAAGCGACCAGTCGCAAATGGTCGCAAATGGTCGCCTTTCTTGAAAAGCGACCATTTTGGGCCAGTCGCTCTCTGCGCGATTTTTCAGTCGCGCGACCGTGGTCGCAAAACTGATAAACCAATCAGTGCGCACCAGAAGTGATCTTTCGTGTGTCTACATCCGGCCTCCTCCGGCGTCGCGTTCAAATTCCGCGTAGATTCCGAGAGTTCTCGCTGAGAACGATAATCTCCGGGATTGCAACTTGCGGGTCGCGCTCAGCCGGGCTTGCCGGTGTGAACATCAGTCGCCTTCGGTCGCTTTTTGGTCGCGAGTCGCAAATGGTCGCGCGACCTCCTTAGGTCGCCGGTGTGAATGTGCCCTAACCCTTTGAGGGTCGAATTACTTTGAAGAAAACTTTCCCAGGTGGTCAAATTACTTTATTGCAGATCTTGAATGTACAAGATGTATAAAGTCGGGAATAAACAATAAAAAAAATTTAGGAACAGTATTTTGGTGTCGGCATCACTCAGAACTGCAAAATGTTAAATAGTATTTCAGAGTGTGGTACTCCTTGAAACACGAGTCTCCACACAGCCGCAGAGGGCGAGAACACCTCATGAGCGGCGGTGATAAACGAGCTAAGAACAGTGCCAATCAAGATAGAAATCAACTTCCGCCGCCCCTGCGATAGCGTGCCGACAAAGATAAAAATCACGTTTCGGGCGCCTCCGTTGCGGCGGAACCGAAACCGCGAAAGCGCGTTGCCGCTGAGAGTGAGAATACGTCGCGAGCGGCGATTATAAACTAGCTAAGAGCAGCACCAATCAAGATAGAAATCAACTTCCACCGCATCTGCAAGAGAGTGCCGACAAAGAGAAAAATGACGTTTCGCGCGCCTCCGTTGCGATCACGCGGCGAAACCGAAACCGCAAAAGGGGTGTTGCCGCACTCTGCGCGACGCGCTGAAGCTAGAAGTCAGTTCTGTTTATCTCCCCGAGAAGGTAGCGCAAATTTCAAACGCTTCTTGTAAATCCTAAGAGGTGGCAGCACCTCCCAGTGAGCGTGTATCGTCATTATGACGCGAAATTTCAAACTGAGGATCGAATCCGTACCCGTACGGCGAAGACCTTGCGGGACAGAAAACCACCGCCATACATGTACGGCTAAAACCGTCAAAGGGTTAATTGTCCGTCCATGGAATTACATATCTCGTCCCATTGTTGTTTGGTCAATTGCTTAGCATTTCCTATTTTTTTTTGTTGAGGAGCGATATTAGTTAGTTTGGCTCCTGTTAGTTTGGCTTCAAATAATCATGTTCCCACCGACAAAGTGTGCCTTGAGAGGACGAATGAGACTGCTTCTCGTTGTGGCAACAGAGAATTGCAGACACCCCTGCAGCAAGAGGTACGTTGTGAAAATTCTATGAAGTGACCCTGCTAAATGGCTAGACCATATTACTGACAGCTTTCGGAGTGTATGCCTTGAGAAAGGGCCATTGTATTTTCAAAATCGGGGAGAAAATTTTCCGTCTTCCGAAAGGCAATACAAAACTCAGAAACGCTATATGTCATCTCATCTTTTCGTGCGAAAGGCTGTAAATGGGGACGCATACGAGCGACACTGGTTAATGTACTCGGAGTCCAAAGGTTCCGTTTACTGTTTCATGAGCAAACTATTTTCGATTTCAAGCAACCCCAGTGCTTTCACCACGCACAGCTTTTCTGATTGGAAAAGAGCAGAAGAAAATGTTTGCGCACATGAAAATGGCGTTGAGCACCGGAACTACGTAGCAGCATGGCTCGCCAGCTCTAACTCGAGCAGCAGAATTGACAAGGAGCTGGTTAAGCATCTTGTCAGTGAGACCGCTTACTGCACAGAGGTGTTGAAGCGCGTAGTCGTTGTAGTTAAGCTTCTAGCTGAGCGTAACCTAGTGTTTAGGGGCAGTGAGGAGATTTTTGCTTTACCGAGAAATGGCAATTATATGGGAGTGCTTGAGGCCATTGCTAAGTTTGATCCCTTTCTAGAGGAGCACATCAAATGCTGCGGGAACAAAGGAAAAGGTCACACATCTTATCTGTCAAAAAACATTTTTGATGAATTTATCGAGCATATGGCAAAGGCTGTCAAGGAACGTCTCGTTGACGAAGTGAAACACGCAAAATACTTCTCTTTAATTGTTGATTCGACTCCAGAACTTACTCACGTTGATCAGCTGTCAGTTGTTTTATGATACTATTTAAATAAGAAAGTGTACGAACGCTTTCTTGGATTTGTTCCAAATGAATCGCGTACCGGCTTGTATCTTTTCAATATTGTGATGTCCCTCTTGACGACCAATGGCATCTCAATTGATGATTGCAGGAACCAAGCTTATGATAATGCGAGTAATATGTCAGGACAATACAAAGGACTGCAAGCTCAAATGAAACACCTGAACGAATTGGCAGTCTACGTCCCGTGTGCTGGTCATTCACTGAACTTAGTTGGCGTGCGTAGCGTTGACAGTTGCCTTGAGGCAGTCAAATTTTTCACTGTAATTCAGGGACTGTATGTGTTCTTTGCTGCCTCACCTAAGCGATGGAGGTATCTTTTGGACAGCATGGGCGGAACTGGCCAGCAGCTTGTTTTGAAAAGTCTCTCTGAGACCAGGTGCTCAAGACACGCTGAATCATGTAAGGCCATTCTGAAAATTTTCAATGCGGTCTTGTGTTGCCTTGAAGCTATATCAAAGAACGAGGAAGAAAACAGTGACACTAGGAACAAAGCTCAATCTCTCTTAAAGAAAATGGCAAAACTAGAGACTGCATACATGGCGATTTTCTGGAATGAAATCCTGCAGCGCTTTGACGTTCAGTTTGCGAACTTTCTGCACAACTTTGTGTGCCAGGACACGAGTCCCCTGGGAAAAACGAAGTTGCTGCATGAAAGAAAGCTTATTGATGTGTTTCTGAACCTTTTTATTCCTTTGCGAATGTACTTAAGCATACCCGTGGCAAACTGTGAGACCGAACGATCGTTTTCCAAGTTGTCGCTGATAAAAAATCGCCTTCGTTCGAGCCTCCTTGACGACAAGGTGAACTCGCTTGCTATCATGTCCGTTGAAAGTGACCTCCTCCACGATCTATCCTTCGAACAGACTATATCTGATTTCGCCAAAGCGAAGGCGCGAAAGATGCCATTTTAAAAGAGGACTGTTTGCGCTATACATGAACAGTTCCAATACATTCGTTGTGTCGCCTACCAGCCTCCATGTTGCCAATGAAACGCTGAGCAGTGTAATTCAAGATATGCAAATCTTCGTTGTTCGTCTCTTGTTTGTTCTTGTGATATTTAGTGTCCTTATAAAGAACTGTATATTTGTTGTTTTTGATAGTGCCACGTTTATTTGGCGTCTTCTTTGCTTGTCTTACCTTTAACGAAAATATTTTCAAATAATGTTTCATAATTACAGTTGGTAATTTTCATCTGTATTCTAGTGCATTTTTATGGTGTTTGTATTGCCTTAAGTATTGTATATGTCTATTGCATATTTATAGAGTAACATGTATAACGATTACTGCAGTCTGATACTTGAATTTTAATAAAGAATGTTTTGGATACAACCATGCGTCTCTTCACGGGATTAAACTAAGTAATGCAAACAAAGCCTAGCTTCAGAAGGATCAACATCTGAGCTGTGTTGTCTTTTCTATGTTCTTGTTCATCTTGAGAGCACTAAACCTTTCCTTAAAGCCTAGCTTTTGCTGAAAACAGAATGCAGATTAATCACAAAGTGAACATATGTGCTGGTGTTTACAACAGCACATGTTTCAAGCAAGTTTAGTTGTTTTCCTTATAATAATAATAATAATAATAATAATAATAATAATAATAATAATAATAATAATAATGATAATAATAATAATAATAATAATAATAATAATCCCGTTGATTGCACTTCATTCTTTCTAATTTGGTGGAATTAAAATGAAACATTTCATATTTCCAGTTGTATAGCAGGCGACAGGGAGGGGGGTCAATATACGGAAAGGGGGCCTGCATGCGCATTAGCCCAGGGCCCCCATTTTTCTTGATCCGGCCCCGAGTCATCAGTTCCTGCCACGCTGCTCAAAGCAGACATGCCACAGTCGTACTTTCGCGAGAGGCTGGTTGTGTGTGCATGACAAAGGCTTTTAATTAGCGTTTTCGCGACGTGCTAGAGTGGCGTAATGTTTCAGAGTAGAGTTAAGGTGCTCGCAGCATATTGCGTGCTCAGGAAAACAAGAAAAATGGGCACAGAGAACCGTCTAAGGGACTTACTACAGAAAAAGGTAAGAAAACGCAGGACAAAATAAAATATAATAACGAAAAAAAAAACAAGAGCAAGAGACTGCAAGTGCTGTTAGCATTGACCCTTTTGCATAAGCTTTTGTACCTTGGGACTCTAGCCGAATACTTCGTTATATTGAACTGAGCGGCCACAACAGCAAACGTCTTCAGGGGCAGGTCTTGAAACAAGCAGGCTGCTGTCAAAGGCTATGGCGTTGCTCAAAGCTCCCCTCCCGCCTTGCGAAAATGTCACTATGCCTAATAACATTATTGAATAGATACAGCGAGAAATTATACTTTTCTCAAGACTAAGCATTCTAAATGGATACGGTATTTCAGTTTACCTTCTGTATTCTTTATTGTGGACACTGCAAAATTATTGAAAGAGAAGTATCGCACAGTATATAAATTTTCTCCACTTCTCTGAGGTTTTGTTGTAGTTTCATGGTTTTACTATTCCATCCCATTTTTTATTGTATCCTTGCAATCTTACTCTCTGCAAAATGTGAAATATGCCTGACAAATGAGTGATTCAATAAACAGTGCTCGGTGAAGCAAGATTTCTGTTTATTTCTTGTACTTGCGTTAATATCTGTGTGGGCATAACAACACGCCAGACAGCCGCATAAGTAGATTGTTCTCTCATACATAAAACCTTGCGATACATTCATCCACTCACGAACTGTCTCCATACAACCGAAGCCGGCAAACTGACGCTGTTGTATGAACAGGCATCGATCTACATTATGATGAAGAAGTCGTCAGCAAAAGGCCCGTAAAAAACATAGAGGAGAAAGGTGTTGTCCACGAGATCACCGTTTTTGGTGGCATGAGACTGGCCTAGACGTTTAAGGCCGATCCACACGACGGACCAAATTGCTCTTTTGGACCGCGGTCCACGCATCACGTGATAGGAGGTCACCAGTTCTTGCGTATCGCCGTTGGCCCGCGCAAGACCGCGGCCCTCGCGGTCCAACAAATCGCCGAGGCTTTTCCCGCTTCCGTTTTGGCGGCGGACCGCATGCAAACCCAGCGATTTTGGCTTAGCCAACGAATGTTGTCCGGCAACAGAGTGTCTTCAGCCAAATCCAATCTAGTTTTCGGCTCAGCAAAAGCCAGTCAAGCCAGTCATTTCATGTCCGCTGTTCCGTTTACACGTGCGTGCAGCAGATATATTTTTTAAACACCGTGTCCTCTTGGAGTGACGAGGAGGTTTTTTTCATTTTGTATATCTCGTTGAGCAGTTCCCGGCTTTGTGGGACTCGAGCCGGAATGATAACAATGATAACGCTCTGGCCGAGAGTGTAGCTGGTAGGTCTGCTCTGCCGCTTGCTATGGCGGTCCGCCGTGTGGATGTGCTCTGCGCCGGACCGGACTGCGGCGGGCCGTGACGGCGCATCACGTGACCGAGCGGCCCGCGGACTTAGTCCGTCGCGTGGATCGGCCTTTACCAGGCAGCACAAGACGTTCTTTCGTACACCCCCCGTCCCAAGTGCTCACAGCACATGACGCATTGCTGCCGCCAATAGATAATGTTATGCTTTGAGCCTCTGTGGTGAAAAATTCTGACAATGACGAACGGTTACCCGTCTTGTCTAATAGTTTGGACATGAAAGACACCCACCCTTATCAATCGCATGACTGCATAAATTCTTATGAAAGTGCAGAACTATTAATGCGGAATTTCATACTGGATCAGCTATGCTAGGGACATCTTTGGCAGAGCATATTCAAGTAGTTGCCATGTATGACAGAGGCATGTCGCAGTCACAAATTGTGACAGTTATGGAGCATGCATATTCCTCAAATTGGCAGGATTGTTAATCTGTATTGCCATGAAGGCCGCCTAGAAAACCTGCCCTGAGGGTGCCGACCGAGAGCAATGACGTCCGACGAAGATGAATGCATCCATCTTGAACGCTGAAAAGTACAACCCACTTTTAACCGCTAAGGAGATCAAAAATGACCTCAGATTCTTCTAGCACCCAAACTCAAAAATGTGGAACCGAAGTAATCAGTAATCTCTAAGCTATGATATAGTGACTGCCTATGTATTGCTACATATAGTCACTCGACGTATGCATTGCCTTCCTTGGAGAATTTACCTTGCCATCTACAAAGAGGGAAGGATTTGAGCAGACACAGTAAACTGCATATAGTATTTTGTGCTTCTCCGTTGTAAAACATAATTCGACAGGGCTTCACTGAGCAGCTGCTTGAATACCTTACCGATGTAGGGCTATCGACCGTCGAAACACACTGATGCTTATTGGCGTGCTCCGTCATTCGAACACTTTATCATATGCAGCCAATGCTTTCATTGTGCACCACTGTATTCGGAATTCATGTATGCATATCACGCCCAAATAAGAAAGTATAATTGACA
The DNA here is from genome assembly GCF_038994185.2 of Dermacentor albipictus. Taxonomy (NCBI): domain Eukaryota; kingdom Metazoa; phylum Arthropoda; class Arachnida; order Ixodida; family Ixodidae; genus Dermacentor; species Dermacentor albipictus. The sequence goes on along the minus strand of NC_091821.1, from coordinate 178,901,763 downwards.
AACATTCCTTCATTTTCACAGATTTCAGGGAGGAAATCTTCAGCGAGTGGCCAGCAGCAGACGCTGCTCCATCAGCGTCTGGGGAGCCATATCAAAGGACAGATTTGAGCCCTTGGTGCATCTCGAAGGCCAGTTCAATGCTGCCATAAAGCGGTCCATGTCTTGTCAACCGCTTCCCACAGCCCCGGTCGACGAACTGTGCGTGGCTGTGGAGGCCAACTGGAATTGTCTGGCACATACTGACCTCACCGCCCGCCTGCTCAACAGCCTTACCCACTGGACGGCGGCTGTCGTGGCTGCTAGAGGCGACATTAAGTACTAGTATAATAGGAGGCCAAAGCCAAGCAGGCAGATCTAGCGTGCATAAAGTCATGAGTAAGGGAAGCCTACTTTTTTTTTAAGAATGAAAGTTAATATTTATTCCTTCTGCACTCATTCATCTCTCTGTTTTAGTCAGCACGCAGTATGCCTTAAGCACCTTGGCCCTACTACAAAACCATGAGCCATGCTAGCACATTGCGAAAGAATGCTCATTCGTGCAGCGAAACATGTGTGCTGTCAGTTTCTCCCACCACGTGAGTGTGGTACAGAAACCATGGCTTGGAGCATTCCGGCAGCGCCACCGCAAAACACAGACCGAATGACTGTCAGCCGGATGCAGCCTCTATGAGTCACCCACCCTCTTGCCCTCAGCGTATATCACAATGCACCAGCTCACTTTCACGAGAGCTCACCGGTGGCACAACAAGTGCCAGCAGCCACGTGCTCCGAGTATCATGTTTGATTTGCTGAGCACTGTACCTGCAGCATACAATGAAATGACAATAATGCCCCAAATGAACACCAATGCTTGTAGATGCCAAAAGGCTGCTGAATGTATTTAACTTTAAAAATAGTAAAACAAGTGAGGGCATTGCACTAAATTATTCCAGGGAAATTTCTAAGACTGGAGATTAAATTACTTTTACCAAAATGTTGCTCCTTAAGAGATGGAAGTCAGGGGAAACAGGCTACAGAAGAGCCAGCTATATACAGCAGCAATTTCAATGTGTGCTGCATATGACCATGTAGCTAAGTGGTGATTGGTAGACACTGAGAGCACATGAACTCATTGAGAATAAGCTGTGTTCATACCAGCAGATTCTGCCCTTGTAAATCTCTCCATATGGTCACTGGTTCAATCAGTACCTGCACAGTCAGATTAATAACTTTAGTAAAATACAAAAAAAATCTGGTAGGAAGAACTGAAATAGAGGAAATTCAGCATCATTATACATTTATTAGTCCCTATGATTTGAAAAAGACATCTTAGTACAGTCAAATGCAATATTTCAATATGATTATATAAAAAAACTGAACCTCTGAAACTGTTGTCATAGGGAGGGTAAACAGACTTGCTCCCAAATGAACACAGCAGTCAGAAACAACATCTAGACTACGTTTAGCAAGTATCCCACATGATAAAGTAGATACACACTAAATACGAAGGCCGCAACAAGCACTACAAGACCCACAATAGGCTTCTATAGGATGATTACATTTCCTAGCTTGTGCCATCAAACTCCGAAGTCTCGAGTTGAATTATGGAAGTCACCTACACTTGTTTCCCTAACTGCAAATGTAATACATGACTGTGGGGTCTTTTATGTAATATATATATATATATATATATATATATATATATATATATATATATATATATATATATATATATATATATTAGTAAGAATCTTATGATTGTGATTAATAAAAAAACGGTCCCCTCGGTTTCCTTTCTTTCTCAATCATATATATTTATATACACATACATAATAAAGTTGGTGCTAGTTGGTCGTGCTTGTCGACTGAAATGTGCTTTCGGGGTAACAAAGTATGCCACAGAAAACATAACGGCAGAGCATGACTAGCCACTGTTATTTCACTCAATCACCAAGAAGCTGCATGCGAAAAACATGTAAAAAAAAGGGAAAAAAAGGGAACATCAAGGAAAAGTCCAATTCACATATGGCTCGCTCTTGATTATCGAGCATACTATCATGCAGCGCATTTAGAAAAACCTTCTTTTGTTCTTAAACTGCAATATGGTGCAGATGGCAGGTCCTTATTTTTTTTAATGAATCATGGAAACATATATCAGGCTACTCATATTTTTAACATATTGTGGTAAAGAAGTAACATGTCTGGCTGTGGTATCTACATTAAGTGGATCACAAAATTTGAAAATTTATTTTATTTGAAGATCTTGAGGTTACTTAGTAAAAGGTTTGCATGAAAATAAAATTGATCAGCCATTATCTTGTGAAACCCCCCCCCCCCCAAAATTACCTATAATCTGCCACTTTGTTAAAGACCAACTGCAACGAAATTTCACTATGGCTATATTTGTTATAAATGAGTAGTATATACTATTAAAACAATGTTGGCGAAGCTGCAGGGCTGGTAATTAATTGCATAGTTTTCTTTAAACAGCACCTACGCAGACGATGCGTGTACCTGGCAGTTGTCGCTATGAGGCAAGTCCCAGCCCACCACCTCCAAGATTTTTTTTCAGCATGCTGCAGGCAGCCGTGGAGGTCATGCCGAGGAGTCGTGCACTCTAGGTCATGTGTCACAAACAGCGAGCAGGAATGGCAGCATTTTTTACAGTTTCAGTATCAAAAATGTCTATTTTTGCTAGATTTTCATGACGCTTCCACTCAAATTTCAAATTTTGCACAGAGGCTCCTCCATATTTACACAATCTTAAACTGGTTTTTTAAACATGATGCAATATTTCGTTGCAGCTGGCCTTTAAGCATGTGAGGAACATTCTATAACTTGCCACCTGATGGCATGTATTGCACAGTACTGCCAGAATACATGGAGGGGAGGGTGGGTGGGCAAGGGGGGGGAGGACTTGTGCTTTTTTTCCACTGTATGCAACCACTGTGTTGTTAAACATCTTGTGAGTGGCAATCTGGCGATTACTAGTAGTCCAAAATTCCTTGCATTGCTAAATATTTCATGCAACATTACATTTTCCATGTTCATTGAAGAGGCTAAAGTGAAGAATTTCTGTGCCTTTTATGCCTTCATGAATTTGAATTTCCAGGAATGCCTTATGGCGCCATTCTTGGCAATTCAAAATTCCTGCCTATACATGAAATAACATTCACTAGATATTCTATATGCTAGTATTTGGAAAATAATTAATAAATTGCAGGGTTGAACATCTGAAAACTGTGATCAATACCTCCCAATTTTTGTGACATGCAGAGATGCTTAGTAACCAAACCATATGCCAAGAAGCCACGGTCTATTTGGCGGGCATTTTGAAATGGTCATCTTAGAAGCAGGTATAACTGTCAATTTTTTGCATGTTCAAAGACTTCTACCATGACACTGTAGTTACAGGGCATAAAAAAAGAAGGAGCAGGATAAAAATTTTTTTCGTCAATACCACTTCATTGTGCATCCTAAGTCTGGCACACAAATGTTTTTCCATTCTGCTCTTATCAGAATCCAGCTGCTACAACTAACAATCAAGCCTGTGACCTTGTACTTAGCAGCAGAACGCCACAGCCACTGAGCCACTGTGGCAGGTAACAAAATACTTCCTATTCAATTCAAGTAGGTAAATGGATATCTTGACAGTCGATTTGTTACATGAAAAACAAAAATGACTATTCGTGCATCCTTGCTTTAGGTAGTGACAAACTTACCGTTGTGTCAACAAACTGTTGGCAACCTTCAAGAAAAGTTGTCTTGCCAGAACCAATGTTGCCTTCCACTGCCACCTGCGATTCATATGAAGCACAAGAGAGTACAAAAGAAAAAAGGTAGATGGCTGTTTCATTTCAGCACAAAACTAAGCTAACACAAAAGCTAGATGATTAGTGAGCACTTCTAAGTCACCTCTTGGTAATTCCACATTATTAGCTTAAAAGAGTATGTCAATGCACTCATTCATGCAGTGCACATTATGGTAACTGAGCACACAAACAATATTAAACAGACAACAGGAATTTGAGAAAGCAAAAGGCAGTAGCAAACTGTTGGCTAAGTTTTACTGAGCCCCACTGCCAAAGAGGCAGACAAATTGGCACATGACTGAGCCTTAGAGAGTCCTGGATTGTCTGAACTATTCAATTTGATCCAAATATATGCTAGCAGTGATGTAATATTCCATTACAGCTTAAACATAGTCACTGGGAGAACTTGCAAAAAAATTGCTACTACACAAGAACTTCGAGCTTACTTTCACTGTATGGCCTTTCCCTGCTGCCTTAAGGATTGAAGCGTCACCCACAACATCTGTTAGCATAAAAGAAAACCAAATTAGGCTACTGTTCGAAACCCAACCAATCAAGACGCGTGCAACATATAATTAACAGAAAGAGATGAAATAATGAGTGAGTAAGACCTGCCAGATAGCTTTCTTTATGGGGGAGAGGGAGGGGGTATTTGTACTGTTGAGCAAAAATCATGCCTAGGCGCTAAAACTACCTATGTGCTTCATGCTAAACCATACTTAAACTTCGGTTGCCAAATTTGAATTAAACATTGTGTGGTTTTCTGTTCATAACGAATTAACATAGAATTAAAAAAAATACTTTAGTACTAACCATAATATTGCAGGATGAATATGAAAATTTTGCCAATTACATGCATGCAGATCCGGTCACCTAAGTCATCTCGCGCAAGCAATTGGTAATCTCGCGTAAGACATCCTATACACAATAGGGAGTGGATAACATGCAAGAGGTTCACATGATGCATATAAAAATTTGCTTTTAATGCATTAACCACAACCGACGCCACAACTACCATGCCATTACACGTACTGGCATTTATTGTCAAACCCTTACTCTGGTAGGTTTTGGCGCAATTAGCAACCTGTGCTTAAGCATACGTGCCGAAAGAAAACACGAGAACGATTTTCAAAGCGGAATACTATGCAGAGCTGGCATAATGTAACGACTCCTTTCGCTCGATTCTATTCATTCCTCGCTCACGATAGGCCGGGCTATATATGGTGATAACGCACAGCACCGCTCGACCATTGACAGCCGGGCGAGATAGCATATCGCCGAAGCGAAGGGCACGTGCATCACACTAAAATATACAATATTACAAGTTATTTACACGCAATAGTATTTAAAGAGAAAAATAATGCGCGTGGGTCGGCCGTATGTTAGGCACGTGCACAGTTCCGAAAACGAAACTATGTTGGACTGCTCTACACCCTAGAAAGCGCGTGCAAAATTGTCCGTGCATACACATCGTTACCACGACTGCTTTCCTGCACACGCTGAATGGTCGTCGCACCCTGTCACGATTATATTTCCACCAACACACAACTCACACAGCTACACATTAACCACGCGTTTCGTTAGCGCGGGCCGCAACTGCCGACGTCGGCTGCACCACAGTACACCATACCACGGCCACCAGTCGGATACTACCGAGACCACCGCGTGTCCTAATTTTGCTAAACTAGCGCTATAGTTATTACCTGTGTGTTTTTACACAACGTTCTTCATTTATTTCAAGAAAAAATTGCGCTGCCACACGGATGAGGTTAATGTCGAGATCACAGAAAGAAAAAAAAAATGTTCTCCTTTCGCGGTAAAGCCGAGTGTAGTTCGCTGCACGCAGAAGCGCGCTGTATTGCCTACCGCACTACCGCTCCGCATAGTGCTGATGCGGAGCTGCGCATCATACGGGGGAAAAAAGTGAGATTTTCCGCTTTATCGTTGCTAGGTTACACAAGTATGCACGATAAGAGCCTCTCGCTCGCAGCGGGCTGCGACGCTCGATATCACAATTTGAAGAAAACGCTCACCCAAAAAGTGAAGTGGACTCGTAGCTTTACAAAACTGTCGCAGTACTCTCGACACGAACATGAAACTTTTAATCCTTGCCTTTGCTAAACAAATTGTTAAAACTTGACGTAAATACGCGTTTCTGACATTACGTGCAACCCGTCGCTGTCCATGGCGTTATTACAGAGAAACAGCACGAAGCATGGACTAAGTTGCAACAGCAGACAACAGAAGCCGTCCAACAGTTCGTAGCCGTTTACCCGCAGTTGCGTAGTAGCCAACCCAAGATCGATCCAGAGGTGTAGTACAGTGCTTCAACAATTCTCGTTCGTATGATGCATCAGTGATGTGCATTCGAAACACGTTTTGAGCAAGCTGTTAAGAGACGAGAGAAGAAAACACTGAGTAATAGTTACCTCAATTGCAGGATGTCCACTTTTGACTTGACGAAGCCGGCCGACAGCTCTGAAAGTGAAGATGACGACTACGTTCCATCGGGTGCGTGCCGCCAATCTCGAGACTGTCATCCTCTCATTTATTCGATGATGCCTCGGAAGCGTTTGGCTCCTAAGCGCGGTCGGTAGCTCACATACCGTTTGTATCAGCTGTGTTAGCGGTTAATGCTTCTTATAAGGAGGGACGACATTGTTTGGTGCTACCTGTCTAAGTAGAGGGTACGGGCCGGGGCACCTTTCATTTATATTTTTCTTTTATCCTCTAAATAATTTCTGTCTAAGTAGAGAGCTACCGCGCCCCCCGAATTCTGCAACACCAATCTTTGCTATGGCCACTTTGCCCCCAGTCTTTGCTACGGGCCTACGGGGAACTTGTATCATTTTGCATTTTATCAAACGGGTAACAGTTGTGTTAATCTGTAAAAACGGCAAGATTTTATATTTTTTCTAAATCTTTAGGGTGTCACTTACGTGAAACTGACTACTCGTCAGATGCCACAGCCTGGAAGCACGTCTGTGTGCGTGTGTGTTAAAGGTTTTTGATTTCCCGTTGCATAGCGTCACTTGACTATATTTCAGCTGAAGAGAGCGACATCGATGAGTCAGATGCTGAAAACGACGCTGGGGGTGACGCTGAGGTACCTGCCACGAAGAAGCGCAAGGTAACAAGGAAAAAGCAATCGTCAAGGTGAGGATCTAACTGTATCTAAATCCCGGCTTCCTACCTTGCGGTGTTATCATTCAACACAGCTTAATCAGACAGGAACAGAATAGTATATCCATATTAACCTACTAGCTTACAAAAGAGACAGACACTACAACAGACTCAGAGAAAGCTCTGCACTTTCTCTACGTCTATTGTGATGTTCTAGGCCGGTATAATGTAGCAATTCCTTCCCCTCGATTCAGTGTCACTCTTATCATTAGATATAGGATGTCTAGGCACTAAACATGCTGTTTTAGGCATGTATAACAGGCACTGAAGCTGGAAGAAAGGGCATTAACCGAGGGGCTCGATTTTTACTAGTCATATCATAAGAAGCCAACAAACAGTGACACCGAGGACAACACAGGGGAAATTACTTGTGCTTAATAAATGAAATAAAGAAACGATAAATTAATTGAAATGAAAGTGGATGAAAAAACAACTTGCCGCAGGTGGGGAACGATCCCACAACCTTTGCATTTCACGTGCAACACTTTGCCCCAGACTGAAGCAGTCATTTAAGGCATATGTGGGTGCCAAATACTGTTCTTTAAGCATGTATGGGCTCCAATGACTTCCCCTGTGCATCTGACAATAAATTATCATTTTTTAATGAGCACAACCCACCAACTCCCCGTTTCGTGAAATTCAGTTTTTTTTTCGATAAAAAGAAATAAAGCAAGTTGCGTAGGTTACAAAATTTATCCTAAATTTAGTGTGACTTTAGACACCATGAGAGTAGTTATGAAAGCAGTGACAAACAAGCACCACCTCAATATTTTTGGGTTGACACTTCTTTCACTCAGTATTTGTCTGTATGCAGGAAAGGAACATTTGGAATCTGCCATTGTTAGGGGTGCATGTTTGTACTTCAGAATAATCTATGATCCAATGCTTTCTGGAATTCTAGGATGTTTGCTAGTCAGAGCCTTTGACAGTTCTTTCAAAACTGAAAAACCCAGAACTTTTGTCTGAGACAGACTGAACTTTAGAGCAAACTCTATCAGCAACAGGTCCATTGAGGATAGTGGCCAACTTTTCCTGAACTTCCAAAATGAGCCCCACATTCCCAGTCATATTTGCACCTGAGCATTCTCGATGATGTTGGCTAAAAACGTGAAGTGAGCGCACAAGTACTTTATGCGACTTTCATGTGTATTGTCGCGTAGTGTTGTTTGAGCCCTCCTCGCAGCAATGCTCTAGTCTGCTGAAAAGTTGTTAATAACAGCCTTTACTCCGGCAAAGTGTTTATAGTAATAATTGGCTGCCTTCGGCCAAGTTTCCCAGCTGGTCATGACATAAACAAAAGTGAGGCTGGGGCAAAACACTGACAAAGGCATTTTAGGCTCCAGAAATCCAATATAGGCACCTACATCGAAATAGACATTTATAGGCACAAAAAAAGTGCCACTAAAATGTTTCTAGACCCATAGTTCCTGCTTATATGTTAATTAGACACGATGAGGACATCAGAAAAAAATGGGCATTTTGCCTAAAGTTCTAGTCTCTACTTATAATCCACTGTTTGTGGCCAGCTGATCCCGTCGATAATACAGGCGATGCACCACTCTAATTACTGACAAAGTGTGAAAAGGAATGGCATTGGCATAGAATTGTTACATTATCCTGAGGCGTAGTGTATTTTGTGTGCTCGTAGAATGATGTAGAATACTAACAAGCCTAAATTGGCATTCTTTAAAGAAAAATGACATTAAAACATGGCAAATTGGTTAAAAGTATAGCATGTATATGACACCTTTGATTTCAAATACTTCCTTCTCACACTGTGAGTGCAAAAGCACTGTTGCAGCCATCATATATATGAATGCCCTAAGCAGCAATAAATGCATAAATAGATGGCATGGGATTTCAAGAGGTTATAGCATTTGAAGAAATTGTGCAGAACCACTGTTTTTGTAAATTGGCAGTGTAAATAGTACTGTAGGGGGCACCTATCAGTGCCAAGTTTTACTCTGGATACCTGTCAGTATCCGTTAAACTCTTGACTATATCTGTCAAGAAATCAAAAACTACTGATTTGCTTTGTTAAATGATCTTTTGTGACCAGAGCTTAGAAAATTTTAAGGACAAAGATATCTGATGTACTGATGGCGTCTAGCCTGAAATGAAAAATTATGCTTTCTAAATGGCACAAAGTGTGCAAAACAGTGCGAAGCTATTGGGCACAGTGTGAGAGATATTACGGTGTGCTCCACATAGTTTCAAATGAAGCACCGCAGCGTGCTTCCTCCTGGACATTTCTGTTAATGCCTTCTAAACGAGATAATTTTTAACTGTCAAATTAATGTTCCTGAGTAAACTATAAACACAGACAGACACTGTCTCTCCACAAAATTTATTGCACAACCACTGTCTATGGTCACTGCAATGGGGTGTGCTGAGCCAAACTTTTACATGAAAAGTGCAATCGCCGTGATAGTGTGGTGGGAGATAACTTGGGTTGTGGTGCTGTCTATAAAACCCCAGCCGATAATGTCTCGATGCAGTGATCGCATGGGTTGACTGTGAGTGATTGTGAAAGATCATGTAAGTGCACAATGTTTCCATTTCGCTGTGAGCGGTACTGCCTGTTTTTAGTTTGACCAGGATTCTGCAAATTGTCTGTGAAGTACAAAGCAATTTGGCCTGTTCAAGTGGCTGTATAAAGCTGTATGAAGAGGCACACATTACTTCCACGACAAATTGAAATCTTGGTGCAGATAATTAAAAACATTCACTAATAAACTTTTTAAATAATCGCTTGTTGAAGTTGCAAAATTGTGATGGAGAAGTAGTGAAGTCATATCTCCTTAGCAGAAACCCCAAGACAAGCATCTCTTCAAAGGTATCTGTCCCAAAAAAGGGTGGTAAAATATATATTGGCATTACAGTTATTGTGGTTCTGAAGTGTTAGAGAAAGGTTTTGGGAATGTTACATTAACCTGAATATACTTCACATCGAATTTTGCAGAAGGATATGTAAAAAATGGTGATAGTCTTAGGATTTCTGCTAAGTAGGCGTGACGTTATTTCACAATTTCATAATATAACGCAAAAGGAACAATTAAAAAGTTAATTTGTTTCTTTAATTAGCTGCATGTACATTGAGACTGGCCATTAAATTAATGTCGGCCTCTTCAGATAATCTGAAATGGCAGAATTGTGCTTTCCATGCGATAAAAATATACATCGTCATCATCAGCCTCTCTTTCTTTTTTGTGTCCACTGGAGGACGAAGGTCTCTCAGTGACCTCCAGTTGACCCTGTATCCTCTTGTAGCTTGTTTCTATCTCCCCCAGCCTTCGATAAGATGTGTATTCATACTTACACTCCCAACTAAGTGCATCTTAGTGCAACTCAGTTTTTTAACCCTTCTTCACGTGTCTAAAAAGCATATCTTATTTTTCTGTTTTGCGGGGCGACTTGGCGTGCTGTATTTTCAGTGTCTACTTGCACATGTTAACTCGTTTGTTTTTGTCACCCCTGCTTCGTTGAAGGACCAACAGCAGAACCTCTACTTGTCGCCTCTCTATAACACCCCTTCCCCAATTTCCCCCTTTATGCCCCCTCCCTTTTCCCTTCTTGAAAAACAATTTGACTTTGTTTACCTTACTCTTCACACCGGCTTATTCTCCTTTCCCAGTCGAGGATTGGAGAGAGCAAGCTACACATATATGACTGCTGCTAAGGAAAGCAGTTGCTGCCCTGATGAAGACAAGTCTCCTTGTCAAAACACTGGCTTCAGTGACATTCCTTGTTCAACCCCTATTCATTACTTCAAGCCTCTACCTTTCTGTGAACCACTCTCATTTGGATTCACGCCTCTTCAATTAAGTCAGGAATGTAATGCTCTTCAGAGAGACATGCTTTCAAAGAGCAAGAATCAGTAGTGTCCTTTCAGGTTGTTACAGGAGAGTTCTGCAACTTGCCAGGTCATCACAAATAGCAGTGAAAAGTTTTTCAGACTATTCAATCATACTCCGTGAGGATGCGTGAAATAGGCACATGTCATGATATATTATGGAGCTATATATGGCTGTGATGTTAAGAATTACCGTACATATAAACCTATTCATAGCTTATCCTTGAGTGTTTTCGCTTTGTTGCTTAGCATGTTAACTTGTCTTATTTTTAATTTGTTACATGCATTCATTGTCTTTTGTAGAAAGCGCAAAGGCGGCATTTGTCTGGAGGGTGAAGATAGTCCAGGACGTGACAGTGTCAGCCCTAATACGGCAGGTGATGCAGAGGAGACAACTTCCATGCTTACTCCTGAAGAGGAGAAGAAAAAAGCAGACCTCCTGTGGTCTGATTTCTTGCGTGATGTTGAACCCATTCCAAAGAAACGAACTATCCCTGCTGTGACTGCAGTTGCCGTAAGTTAAGTACTTGTCTTAACATTCGATGCCAAGTATGTGAAATTAAAAAAAAAAAGTTATACTGACTTTTAAAATATATGAAGCCAGGTCTTCGGCATTAAGGAAACCATTTCTGAGGCTACTCAGCTGTGCCACTGATATGGCGACTTGCAGGTCCTTGGGCTTGATTGCTGGCCACAGCATGTGCACATTTCAGTATTTGTAGATTGCAAAATGTGAGCAAAATAATTTCTGGCTTCAGCAAGGTTGAGTGCACCATGGCTTTGGAAGTGTGAATTCACTGAATTTGCATAACATGGCTTGAAACTGCCAGCATTGTGAGTTGAGGTGGCATGGAGCATTGCAATGAAACATGAAGCATGTTGGCTGTCACAAAATGTTTAAGCCCTGTTGTGCTTTTTGAACAGGGCAGTTAAATAGGGCTCTGCTCTTTTACATTAATCCAATAAAATCTGAAAAACACTCGCCCATGAGAGAAGCAGACGATTTGGGTTTACTTGAACTCCAAATTTCAAGGCACTGATTGGTGTCCTAACTACAGCTATAAAGTTTACTTTTGCTTTCTTATGGCTTCTTCAAATCCCTGTCACCTTTCTGTGCACAGGATGGTGCAGTTGGGTGACTCTAATGACTGTTGGCCCTATTTTGAATTTAGCCACAAAAGATAGTTAATGTGATAGAAAGCTAGAAAATTCTAAGCATTGCTGTTATATTTCAAATTAATTTATTCCATAAAAAGAGTAAAGGACTACTGCCTTGGAAAGGGTAATATTTTTTTAAAAATCAGTTTTGCACTTTCATTCTTTAGTGACTGTCGTCTGCAGCTTCATCCATAGTGCATGATCATGTCTCCGCTAAAGTTTTGCCGACTGCCTTGCTTGAATTACATTTATGTTGTCTGGTGTTTGTAAATTTTCTTCTGGCACCTGGAACCATTTGAATGCAAGCTGAGATGTCACTGTTGATTATTCTAGGTTTGTCATTCAAAATGCGTGCGGCATGAACACTTCATTCACCTTGTTGCAGTTGCTGTATGAGTTCAATAGATCCTGCTTGAACCGCTGCAGTACTTAAGATCAATGCAAAATTATGATACAGCTGTGCCTTTATTGGCTGCAAAGACAAAGACATTGAAATTAAAGTTCAAATTTAGTGTCGCAAAGTGCTGAGCCCAGGCAAGTATTTAGAGTGCACTGGGTGTTCATGTATATGATCACAATGCCAGCTGTTGAATGACGAGATGTGTGCCTGCATTTTGTTTTGATGCACGTATTCTGACAGAATCCATGGCCTGTAGTGAACACAAAATTTCACTCTTACAACAGTATGTCACTGTCCAGCCATATGAAAAAACATTGCTATCCCTTCAGTTGAAGCAGAAATTTACACTTTGATCAGCCATGAAAGGCAGCATATCAAAATTGAAACCTGTTCCATTAAAAGGGCAAATGTGTAATTCCCTTTACTCTGACTGTAGCTTTGTGCTACATTTGGGTTTATGACAAATTTCCCTTTCATGAACCTTTCTCCATCTTGCAGGTTCCCACAGAACTGATTGCCATATTCAATGCCTTCTGCATTTTCTGAGTTCTGTTGCAAAATTTGAAAGGTGCTTTAGTATTATTTTAAAAGTTATAAGAAATGAATTAATGTTTTTATTGTCAATTATTGCAGAAATTCTTAAGTCATCACTGGGACACCCCATAGGTGAAATACCAACTGCTTACGACGTCTGGGGTCACTTTCAGAGCATCTGATATCTTTTGCGCCACATATGGCACTGCAAAAGGGCAGCAATATAGAATGCAAATCAACGAATATTGCTTTGCCCGAGCAGACAGGATTTCTGATTCTTTATTCATTTATTGCTTTTTTTTAATCTTCAGAGTCATAAATGAGCAATGCATAAATGGATCTTATCCCTTTTCCTGTCATTTACTTGCCATTCATTGCTATGTTTTCATGTGAATTTTTGTTTTGTATACTATTCATAATTGATAATGGGTTTAGCCAGCTGTGGTGGCTGGATGGCCAAGACATTCTGCTGCTTAGTACAAGGTTTCTGGTTCAATTCATGGCTGCAGTGGTTGTATTCTGATTGTAGCAGAATGCGAAACATTTATATATCGTGTTTGGGCTCATCAAAGTTTACTCTACAGCCCTCCATTAGCAGCATCTTTCATGGTACCTCTGTTAATTTAGATGGTGGTAAACACAATGAATGAATGAATCAATCAATTTATTAGCCAATGATGGGTATGAAATTTGTTTATATAGGCACTATAGATTATTTTGTAGGGAAAGTTTTTGATGTAGTATATCCACTAAAAAAAATTACATTTAAATGAAACGACCATCGTGTCTTTTCCAACATCTTATTTGCAGGAGCCTAGTAAACCGTCATCTTCCACCACAAGCCCCCAAGAAACGCCCCCATCAGATAAGAAAGTGAAGATTACTCAGTTACTGGAGTTTGCTGGAGAGACCATCAAGTGAGCATTAAGAGAGCCATGATTTTATTTCTTTAGCTATTTGGTCATGTATATGTTTGTTGCCCAGTTTGCAATAATTTTTTACATTGTAAATCGAAATAACAGTCTCCCAATAAAGACTTCTGAAGGTGCTAGATTGTTACGTGCTGTGTAAGGAATCAAGTTGGAAAATATAGAACTCCTATATATGATTAAGTGTTCTGTACAGTTATCTCTATGTCATAAACCAGCATTCTGCTTGCTCATTTGGTTTTGTCACGAAAATCAAGGTGTGTCAGGCAAGAAAATCAAGGTGTGTAGATAGCACCGCATGGCCCCTCTGGAGGTATGGTACACTGATACGTCCAGCAGACACAGTAGGGAGTTTTAAGGTCGGGATGTTGATGTTAATGTGGCCTCCTGTCAACTTGTGCTAGGGGTACTTTCCATGTGCATCTCACTTTCCTTGCCATGCCGCTATGACGCCAGTGTACGAACAGTTGCTTTTATTCATGCTAACTGAACCATCGCAGCAGCTGGGTCACTATAAGTGAAAGATCTCTATAGGCTTCTTGTTACGTTTATTTGTCGTTGAACAACTTCATGCTAAGCAAGTGTTCACATTGCATACCTGCCAACCCTCCCGATTTTTTACTGAACTTTCCGATTGTACGATCACTGTCATATATCTCCCGAAAAGTGGTCTCCGTTTGCGCAATAATGGTTTTTGCGAAACCGGCACCTCAGAATGTACAGCCACATCGTAATCGTCAGCATCACCAACAGCGGCTAAACTAGCACCATGGGTATCATCGACTAAGCAGCCAACTGCAGTGCCTAGTAAGCCGACCAAAGCCAGAGCCAATGTAGCTCTTGCATTTCATGTATGCCTTCCTCCATGGTCCATCTTGTTGCTGCTGCTTGTGTGTATGGTTAGTGCTGGCTAGGCTGTCTGTGTGCGGTGCACTGTGTAAATTTAGAACCCTCGTGTGCTTGATACCATGACGCTATCAAAGCCCAAGAAAAGGTATTTGCAGAAGTTCTTGCGATAAAATACTTCTCAATTTCCATGCTTTTTGACATCAAGAAAAGGAGAACATTTTGTGGATGTGGCGTCAGTGTCTCGCGGTGTCAAAGGCGACTTGAAACTGCGTGTTTGCACGGCGAAGCATCAAAGCTATGTTCGCACTGCTGAGCAGCAAGGCAACATAGTGAACTTTCTCCGAAACAAGTTTGATGACAGTGTTATACGTGTGGAGTGTCTGTTTACGGGATTCCTCGTCGGAACACAACCTACCCCTTAGTGTCAGCAACTACATTGGGCCTCTTCTACGGAAAATATTTCCCAAATGCGATGAAACGAAGTGCTAGGGATGTGGACGCAATTCTGAAACGCAACTCTGAAGAATGCGGCGGTGGCCAACTGGAAATTTATTTCGCAGGCATCGCTCTCGAGTCTTCATTTCTTTATTCAGCGTTTTCCTCAGCTGCTGCCCCGAGATTCCACTGAATCTGCTGAAGACGCTTTAGATGCTCTCGAAGCTGAGTTTGCCACACTACAGGCGCACAGACTTCCAGAGGACATTCTCAATGAAGAAAGGTGGTACATGCAGTGGTCTATGGTTGGAAAAATAAAAAACACTGATGGAAAACGTGTTTCACCAAGTTGCTAAGGTGATGCTGGATTTACTCGTGATACCGCGTAGCAACGCAGAGTGTGAGATGATTTTTAGCACGGCGTGAAAAACTAGGACTGAGTTCTGCTCATCAATGTGCAACACAACCCTCCAACACCTGCTGCTAGTGAAAGGCCGTCAGTCTGGACCATGTTTTGAACGAAGCTACTCCGACAAATTGTTCAAGTGAGCAAAGTCTGCTGCTGCAAGGTACTGCAAAAGGACTCATCGAACAGGGCCTGCTTGAAACCCCTCCCCCATCTATCCCACCCGAAGTTGAAACAGTGAATGACCCCCCCTCCTCCCCCCCCCCTGGTGACGCGAATATAAAGTCTCCCGATTTTTTATTTCGCCAGGTTGGCAGGTATGACATTGACTGGGCCCAACTGTATTTCATCAAATACATTCCAGATTGGTGAGATGTCTGACTTGGAAAGTAACAAAACCGAAAGGCTATTTCACCTGCATATCTTTATGGACATTTTTTTAACTCAAGACTCACCAGTTGCTTCAGCATGCACTAATTAGTTTATGAAACATGTAACACATTTCTATAAAGTATGAATTAGTTTATGTGTGGATAATGAATGGTGAATAGGCAAAAGACAGGGCCAAGCTTACATCATTATATAGCTGATTGTCATTTAATGTTGGCACCATGATGTTACACTCTTGTACATAATGCTTTATGTTAGTGCTTGGAAAAGAATAGCATTCATGGTATTTGCACTAAGTGTCGACAGGTAGCTGCTCTTGAATCCTCCTTTATGTTGACAGTGGCTGTAACTGGTCTTCCTCGGTTCTTTTAGGGTGGACAAGGAAGTGTCAGCTGATTCTAAAGAAGCACGCTTATTCGCAAAGAAAGAGGAAGAAGAGGTGGCTGGACAGGCCAAGTCACCACCACCAGCACTGACTGGGTATGTGAAGCACAGTGTGTAAAGGCTTGAATTGTCTAAGCCACTATTGTTGCTGAAATAATGGTCTTTGCTATGCTTTAATGGAAAACCTTGTATAAATGAATCATACATTCTCTAATGAGTGTTTTAGCAATTTGAATTGGTTTGTGCCAGCTTTGTCCAAAGCGTTGTAAAGGCATTTGTAGATCGAGAAAGTATCAAATAATACTCGTACGTTGTTGTTTCTTGATAGTGCTTACTGTTGCCATGGCAGCTTTCTACTTTGTGTGCATATGTGTAAATGCCATCATATGAAGTAATGTTAAGGTTGGCCACAGGTATTCTATATTCACTCTGGAAGGGGCGCAACAGGCTATATTCAGGCACGTCCAGGCAAGTTTTGACCCTTTGGGTTCCGTGTGCTTTTCCAGAGTGCAATAAATTCAATATCTCTTTAAATAATACATTAGCAGGCTTTAAATTCAACTGTTATTTATTAGTGATATGTTGCTGAACATTCGAAAGAAAATTAAGAAATGCTAATTAATGATGTTAATTGGAATAATTAGTGCTACTCAGGCAACATGGCCTCTTCATCTCTGTCATTATCCCTTGAAGGCACCCTCATAACATCGAAATCCTAGGAAGTTTTTTTTCATTTCCACATCAATGCCAAATTATTTAATATCTGCATCGTTAAAAGAAATGGGCAGGCTTTTTACACCTGCCTGCCATGTCAGAAAACAAGACACAAGCAATGACGACAATTGAAAAGCTTTGTTGCACCATCTGTTGTATAAAAACAAAACTTGCCATAAAATATTAGTTAAATCAACTTCTGAGTAGATGACGCAACCAGTCCACGGTTGCACCATCTACAGTAAAAGCTCGTTAATTCGAACCGCAAGGGGAAGCCGCTTCAGTTTGAATTAACGAAAGTTCGAACTAACGAAAGTGAAGGAGGGCAACAGTACACTACGATTTGGAAGCAGTAGGGCATGTCAGAAATTTGGCGTTTCAGAAAGTGATGGCGTGTGCCGCGGGCACACGCCATCTTCAAGTCGAAACTCTGGGTCCAGCTGTGCCACACCACCGATGTCCACCGAAACGAACGTTAGCCGAAGCTTAACACCGTCACAATGAATCGCGACGGCCGATACCTCCTAAGCTGAAAACAGAGGTGCACAACCGATGAAGACTGCCAAGACAAAGACGGTGAACATGTGAAGGTGGCGAAGGCCCTGATTCGTTGGTTCTTGATTGCAAACGCAGCCGCGACGTACTTGATTCACTGTGTTTTGGCGCTTGCCGTGCCATCTCCGCACAACATTAGCAGCTGTACAAGATTTTCAAAACCTCCGAGATTCGCAACGGGCAAGAAGTCTCGGAGGTTACGTAGAACGGAGAGGCGGCAGCCGCCGCTGCCTTCTGGCTGACCCCGCGTCGGTTAGATTTTTTTCCGATTTTGCCTTCTCTCGCCGTTCTCTCCGTTTCGGAGGCAATACAGCCTTGTGTGTAGGCAGTAGGCCGTGTGCCAGCGAGCGTAGTTCGAATTATCCGTGAGGGAACCTTCTCGTGTTCGAATTAACGGACTTTTTTATACATAGACTTCTGTGGAGCTTGGCCGGACCAAATCGTACAGTTCGAATTATCCATAAATTCGAATTATTGAAGTTCGAATTAACGAGCTTTCACTGTACTAGCATATTCACAAATTATCTTGGGCATGACCAGTGATCTGCATCAGTGACTAGACGAGTGCAGCGGACGTATTCTGCGACAATTACTTGCGGCGACAATGTTGCCTCGGCGATAGTATTGCCATCAGGTGTGCGCTTGTTTGCTGCTTGAGCAAAATCGAATGACGTAGTGCCCAACCAGCCAATCAGTGTGCGCGGATAGCGAAGGTGTGGCCAAGACGATAGTATCTCTGAAAGTAATATTCGCAGAATACACCCTCAGTTGAACCCGGATATATCGAGCCCACATATAACCAATGATTGTGTAGAACAAACTGCTGTAAAATGCCCTTGAAAATGTTTGTATTATATTTTTATTTTATGTATCGAATTACCTATACACTGAACTTTTTTTATGATCGCCTTCAAATTTGATATATCCAGATTCGACTGTATACATGTACTCAGCCATGGCGCTTGAAGAATTAAGATGCATCAAATGCTTTTGTTTCTTAATTCTGAAGCACGCTGGTTGAGAACTACAATTTCATATCCTTTTTCTTTCCCCCAAGGTAGTTTTTCTTCCTTGCCATTAATATGCACTGCTGTTTAGTTTCAGTTTCAGTTTATTATTCCTTAAACACAATGAATGGATAAGAGACAATATACAGACAAGGGCCCAAAGGCAGACTGCAAAGGGCCCTCGGTCAATAATAACAGTGGAGAGACGTATGAAAGATGAGCAAGCTAGGTAAAAGAAACAAACACAATCTCGAAAAATACAACATAGAAAAATTAAATAAACGAAAACAATTGTCAGTATACAAGCCTGTAGTGTATGAAAATACTGTCAATACATGCAAATGGCAAATGTAGTGTATGAACAATGTAAACTTAGTTATACATGTAAAAAAGCTTAAGGGCATGACTAAATGCATGAAAATATGAAGATTTAATGGTGTTGGGTAAACCATTTCATAGTTTTATAACAGCAAATGATGATGTCATTTTTCCACAGCCGAAGTGAACTATAGGCAGTAGAAAAGTGGAGTTACATGCAAACCTGGTATTATTATTATTGATGAGGTACCTGGAATCAATCAATTCGTATGAAAGCTGTTCATTAACTAATTTAGAAAACATAATTATAGATTATGGATTATAGAATTGTTGGACAAGCTCGTTACAAGGATGTTATTTTCACGAAGTAATGTAGTAGCACTCGCAAAAAAATCACTGTTAGTGATAATGCATATTGCTTGGTTTCGTAAATGCTGAGTATATTAGATATGACAGTAATATGTATTTTTCCAGGAAAGAATGCTGCAAGTAATATGACTGTGAATGAAAGCAAAGTATAATGCTAATAATGTGTCTTTGGATAAATATGCTGTTAATTTGATTAATGCTCTAATATCGAAGGTACACTTTTGCTTAATTAGGACAATATGTTGAGAAAACTTTAGGTTAGAATATAATTTGATCCCCAAAAATGACATACAGTCAGAGACGGGAATGTGATGATCATCTAGAGTTTTCACTAGCATGCCAGGTAGTATTATTTGGCTAGATCGGAAAATCATGAATTGAGTTTTGGTAGGACTGAAAATTAAATGATTGGAAGAACACCATGCAACAATATTTATTTATTTTTTTACTTTTTTATTTGAACGTACTGCTAGCCTCACATTTGAGGCTGTTGCAGGAAAGGGGCAGGATACATATTCAAGGGAACACAGTTCAAGTAGGTGCAGACATAGATAAGTTTAGGTGAACAAGGCAGTACATACGCTCTCTATATTCATTATACAAATTCTATAAAAGGAGCAGGGAAAAATAGTAGTAAACGCCAGGTTGGAAGGTTTAGCACAGAGAAGAAGAGCAAAGAGAAAAAAGAAGTAAATATATTGGATGTGCATTGCACAAGAGACAAGATTCAGCAGGTGTTTATATCATGGCAGAATACAAGACACTGAGAAGTGAATCAGAATGCCATTGTACGACGCAGCTCACCTATATGCAGGTCGTAGCTACAGAGCATTGTTTGATAACTTGGCGATAAATGTTTCGAGTGATGTGCAGGTGACAATGTCACCAGGCAACATACTATTCCATAATCCAGTATAGAGTGAACTAGTGACAGGTATGCTAGTGACAGGTATGTGACAGGAACAGGAACAGAACAGTGACAGTGACAGGAACTAGTGACAGGTATGAGAGCTTTCATGAGTGAGCACTCACGAAAGCTCTCGCCATTTGAACCATCGTGTCATTCTGCGCCTTGCCGTTCCACATCGCCTACGTCCACCTTTGCCGATCGTCAGCACATGCCGCCCCAGCACCAAACCTCTACTCGGTTATGAGCCTCCTCCCTACCTCAAACACAGCTGTGCAATGACTATATTCAAGGAATTCACTAGGCCAAATGTGCGCGCTTTCAGCTACTCTTCGGCCTGCCTCTCTCCTTCCTTGGACATTTTCGGGAACTGTCTGCTTCCCGTACGAGGGCATCTCACTCACTACAGATTCAGAAGCTCTCTCACTGGCTCCACTAGGTACAAATTTCCCTATCAAAGGCAAGGCGACACCACAAGCATAACCTTGGCATAATCTCAGCATAACCTGCTGAGAAGGAAAAGGCTGCCCAGCTGGATCAACTAGATGTCCGGCATGTCGATGAATTTGCGGGCACCCTACTACTGCGGGACTTCTGTTGGATTGTGTGAGGCCACATCATTCGCCTTGGTAGAGTCAGTGTGCTAATGCTGGCACGGCTCGGCTCAGTCGTCCAGGTCACCAATTTGTGGGAGGCGGCACGAAGACGTAAGCGCTGTAGCCATGGTTTTTTTAGGCCAGCCAGCCATGGTGCAGCAGGATCTCTGGAGCAGCTGACACCATGGCCGCTCAGGTCGAGCGCACTATAGCGTGTTGAACATGCACTACCTTCACATGAGCCCATCTTCTTCACCTGCTTTGGAGACTATAGTCGCGCTGCTACAATACCTATACTATACCTATACAGATGCAGGAATACCTATGCAGATATTTTGAATAAATAAGCGCTTAAGACATTGTCTGCAGTGATTTTCTTAAAACATTCCGCAATAAAATAATTTGGCCATTTTCAGTCAGAGTTTGGAATAATAGGATGGCATGGAAGGAATGTTTATTAATGTACCAGAAACTCCTTGCTGGTTGTCATATTAGAAGCATTTGAATGAGTAAGCGTTCTGTAACAGTTGCGACTACAGTCTGTACCTCCAAGTAGTGGTACTCTCATATGCATGTGCAGTGCATGAGGATACGCAGTTTCAAAGCTAACTATTTTTTGGGCCAGGTTCTGTTCTGAGCTTTCATTAAAAGCAGTCATTGCTACAAATACCCAAACATGCCTGTTACAAGGTTTTACTTGCATGTTCAGCAACACGTGCTTTACTTTGGTGCCATTAGCAAAGCTCAGGCTATGATTCAGACTTCTCGCACACTAGGCTAACTTTTTTTCAATGTCACAAACATGCTGACAATGGCTGGGAAATTGTTTAACTAGGTAACAAGAACATACTCTTTAGGCATCTAGTGGCAGGCATCACTTACATTATACCTGCAACTGCCAGCATTAATGAGGATCATACTGGGTCTGCTGAAATTATGGGTCTGAAGACATGCTTCCCAGCCAACAGGTTAAACAAGAGTTAAACAAAATCTTCTAAATCAGCCCCCTGTAGAATCTTGTGGCATCCTTGAAAATAAGTTGACAGTGCCTTGTAATGCCTTGCATGTCCTCTTTTTGTCCTTTTTTCTAAAACCTGTGTGAAGCCTCAGTTGAGTACACAAAAAAATTTATGAGAATCGAGAGTAGTTTGCTACTGGGGCTGCAAAATGAACTCATGCCATAGTTTAAAAGCCTTTGTCTTTCAAGCCATGCTCTCGTTGCATTTTATTTATCCATATGGCAATAAGTAATTGTTGGTTGCAGTGAATGTCTTGCGTTATGCAAGCAAAGATAACCGTAACAAAAGTCCCACAGCGGCCTGATTTAAAAAAGGCATCTGCATTTTCTTGCTGTATGTAAAAAAAGAAGAAAGGAGGGATACGTTACAGTTTGAATGTTTACATGTGCACTTCTGTATTACTTTTTTTTTTCTCAATTTCAGAAAAAGGAAGCCTGGTGGTGTTGGAAATGTCTTAAATCAGCTGTTCAACAAGAAGCAAAAAATTAGTACACTGGTTGGTCCTGCTATCTTTTTATTTCCTCGATTCTATCACATAGAGGTGGTAAAGTGTTGTTTTAACCTGCACTTTTTTCATACATGTTGAACATGAACTTAACAGACTTGAATCGGGGAATTTTTTTGTGCTATATTTTTTGCCTAGGATGCCTTGCTAGAAAGCTGTGCATCTTTTTGTTCAATTTAGTGAAAAAGGCTGTGGCAACATTTTTGGGTTTTGTAGTACATTTAACTGGTTCCTACTGCACCTAGACATGGATTGCGACATTACAAAGCCAACTTGAGATCAAAGCCCGAGGAAGGTTGCCCAAACCTAATGTTCGGCCATTTGTAAGTGCAATTGGAAGCCAGAAGTGGAAGCACATCAGTGCTGCTTCTGTTAAAAATATGGGGGACGCACAAGGCAGGCACGCATAAAACAAAACTTCCAGAATCATGCCAGCAGGTACCACACAAATGAAAGTTTCAGCAGCCACTTGACTGGAACTCTGCTCACTCTCAGTTGCAACTCACAACACAAAGGTCACAGTGCCTTCAGTCACACTTAGTTGGAACATGGTGCTCTGAATGAACTAG
This sequence comes from Dermacentor albipictus, assembly GCF_038994185.2. Taxonomy (NCBI): domain Eukaryota; kingdom Metazoa; phylum Arthropoda; class Arachnida; order Ixodida; family Ixodidae; genus Dermacentor; species Dermacentor albipictus. The sequence goes on along the minus strand of NC_091821.1, from coordinate 178,878,892 downwards.
GGAAATTTTTTCCAAGAGCTCTCAGACACTACTCAAAACTGACTAGCCAAATATACCATTTAGCTTTTTATGACATTGTGCATTCGACCCTGACGGGACCAGTGAAATTTATCTAATTATCCGGCAGGTTGAATTAAATGATGCAGAAAGAAGGCTAAAAGGCCAAAACACACCGCTGATCCATTTGGCAGTATTTGCCTGATTCTAGCAGTCCCCAAAGAAAGAGCGCACCAGCTTTCTATGTGTCAAAAGCAGAGAAATTAACTTATAAATTACATTAAAGCTCCTAAACAAAGTACAAATCTGACGTGCAGCCGATTTCTTGGCAAGAAAAATGGCCAAGGGTTGAAATGTGTTTCACCATGGCAGCCAGTTTCCTAAAGTCAGCTTTGCTGCACGTTCCTTAAAGTCAGCTTCGGCATAATACATACATATGTGTTATGCGGTAAAGCATACAAACATTGTGAAGCCTGTCTTGGTTTCGTGTCTGATTGCATCGTGCAGGCAATTTTCGGTCCAATTTTCTTGGAAGAAAAAAGTCACATGTTAGAATTGGTTAAATACCCTAATCAGACATTGTGAGCTACTGTTATTGCTTGAAAATGTTCCTAGGGCACGCAATAAATGGCCATTTTCACTGGGAAATTTTTTTGGACACGTCTTCACCACATTCACTGTCCCCAAGCTCCGCCGAGACAGATGCTGCCACTAAAGGGGTTGCTATTGGGGTCATCGTAAGGGTCATGCACGAGTGTGCTGGCTGGTCAAGTTCGAATTATCCAGCAAAGGCCAACTTTAGGATGGAAATAACAAAAAGTTTGGGCCCATAGAAATGCATGGGTGCCTGCCGGGATGTTCGGTTGAGGTCAAGTTAACCGAAAAATCTAATTAACCAGAGTTCAGTTAACAGAAGTCTATTGTACATAAAATGGCCAGCATAAACATCATTTGCCTCAGTATAATTGTCTGCCTAGCGAGACAAACCAGCTGTTTTTGGCAACATCTGCTGGCTTATCGGCTAATTAGCATTGTTGAGAGATTGGTTTCGTGTCCGTCTAATGTAACCGCATTCTTGTAGCTGCTTGGAAGAGTAGGTGAAAGTCCTAAATTCTGAACACTTTACATAGCTCATCAGCCTGACGGTGGCCTGTGTGTTGCAGACGATATATGAAGAGTTGTAGTTTGTAATGTCTTGTTCCATATCGTCACAGTGCTTGCTCCCGTTGGGAAAAACAAGCCTTCAGCTCATAGTCCGCTTAGCTCTAAAGATACAAGGATACATTGAGAGGCCCCTGTATTTTTCACTGCAGTGTAGAATTTAATTGTGTTGGTCACATACACACCATAGGCCCTTGAAGAATATTTGAATTGCAGTTGCAGTAATTTTGCATCCAAATTGTAGCTAAAAGGCTTTTTTCATAATGGCACAGGAAAAGTCTAAGCTGGACTGGGACAACTACAAGAAGACTGAGGGCCTTGTAGAAGATCTGCAGAGTCACAATAGAGGCAAAGATGGGTAAGTAAAGTGCTTTCGTTGGAGTTGTTGCACATCAGTCAGGTTACTTTGCTGTCACTGGGACACAGTTACACATTTGGGCAGAAACAGTATTGAACTTTTGCTGCTTAGCGCAAGGTGACAGGTTCAAATCCTGGCTGCCATGGCTGGATTCCAGTGATAGCACGATGAAAAAAATGTGCATTAGTGAGATTTAGGCAAACATATAAGAAACACCATCTGGTCTGACATAATCTGGAGCCTTGCTATTTTGGCATCGCCCATAGCCTAGGTAATGCTCAGGGTTCCTGAAGTGTTATTAGCATCAGTTAGCCTCAATTAGTATCAAGCATGTGTCTCACTTACTATAGTTCCAGAAATTTCGTAGTTCTTGAAAGGTAGAGAAGAGATAAAGAACAGCATCATATTGAAATTTTTTGGCATTTCAATACATGAGCATTTATCATTCTACTATGCAATGTATCTGTTTTGAGACAGTGCAGATGTATGTGCTTTTTGTTTGATGTTAAAGGCTGCCAAGAAAAGCTTTTAACAGCATTGGAAATGCGCTGTGCCAGGTTTTTTTTTCTTTTTCTTGTGGCTTTGCTTGATTTCTAATTAAATGACATGATCTTAAATTGAATAGATCTACAAAGGTAGAAGTTGTATGATGATACTATGTCACAGTGCTTTACCCCTGTTTCATGGAAGGGCAGCACATGCACTGTGAGCCTAACATATCAAGCGAAACTGGAAAGCTCATTTCCACGCTACACATAGTTACAAGGGCTAGCTATGCATCGGACGTTAGCCTTTGACTCTGGTTGCCCGAAAGATTGTCCATGAGAGCAGGCAATTTTGTTCAGTATAACCATTGCGCAGTTCTAAAATTTGGACTTTGCAGTATTTCATCCTTATTCAAATAGTACATGTGACTCTGGCAGAACCAATTGAACAGTTCAAATTATTCTTCAAATCAAATTAGGAAATTTCAAATTACTGGAATTTCATTGTACTAGTGTTATACGGTTTTAATGAAAATTACTGAATGATTGTTCTCAACTTGTGTAGCATGTATAAGGGAGTCCTGTTGAAACTGCAGAATTTTTTATGTATCTCATACTGCACTTCAAGCAGAGGTGGGACTCCTGCACCATTTTGATACAAATGCAAATTCCTGCATCAAACTGCACCAAAAACAGAAAATTGACTGAAATTGCACCTTGCTGTGCTAGAACAGCTTCAGCATGTGTGCTCCGGCAGTGGCCATGAACAGTGAGCAGATTCGTTCTCCGAAAGAGAGTGCAGCATTCACATTCCTCACACTGTGCAACGCCGCCTTCTGCATGGTTTCTTGTAATTTTCTCGCTTCTAATAGGACTTTTCAGTGTTTCTGGCAAGTGGCCGGCACGCGTGCAGCCCTCCCAGCTGTTGTTTCACTGCTGTTGGAGGCTCTAAATAATAAAAAGCTGCGGGAGGCTCTAAATAAACAAAACACAGACCACAACAGATTATGCTGCACGAGACGCCTAACTACAGTTTACCAAGCGTATGCTTGGTTTACTTCGGCTTGATCTCAGTCATAACATAGGCTCGTAGATAATCTTACAAATCATTTTGCTAGTATCGACAGACATCGCTTTTATATATATTGACTGTTTTTAATAAAAATAGTTTAATGTACTTTACTTCATATGGTTGTTTTCATATTTTAAAAAATGATAACGCAGCAACTATCAGGCACTGATGGCGCTGCGAGCACATGCCACCTCAGTACGGCTTGCGTTTGAGGCCGCTAACATATAACGTGTTTCTGCTTGCATACTCAAACGCAAATGCACCCAAGCTCTAGGGTGCCTTGCGTCCCCTAAACTAAAACTCTCTTGTCTTAAGTTCACCGTATATGAAGTTCACTGTGACTGTGTTCACTGCATTGTCTTGTGTCTCGACATCCTGGTCCATGCACAATTTATACTTGTCATCCAAATGTGCAGGTACCTGGAGAAACAAGCCTTCTTGCAGCGGGCTGATGTTCGTCAGTTTGAAATAGAAAAGAACCTGAGAACCAAGAATAGGCCATCCAACTACCTCTGAGCTAGATTCCGGGTGGTCTATTTTATATATATTTTTGTCCTTTTCTTTCTTTCTCCATGTTTGTCAACATCACAGTTTGTCATTTTAATGTATAATAAAGACATTGTACTTCATGTACCAAACCACATTTTACTTGTGTCCAGGACTTTTCATTCTTTAATGGAACATGTTGCTAGGCTTAGCTGGTTCACACTTGCAGGTGTAACAAGCGCACACCTTAATTGGGACAGTGAAGTAGACACAATTCTGGGTAAGAGTGAAGACAGTTTGTGCACAAATTAATGTCAAAGAATAAGAAGGCATGCATCAGTGACACATCTGTATTGTTGCACAGTAATGAAGAAATATTTTTAGAAAGAATGCTAAGAGTTTTTTCGTATGCATTGCAAGATGACTATAATATTCCTGGCCTCCTATGCGCCGTGTAGTCTGCGCACCTTGTTTATATGTGTGCTCTATGCTCCGAATAAACTTTGTTGCGAGTTAGTGCTTGTCTTTTGTCTACTTTACTGTCCAATCTAAGGTGCGTGCTTGATAAACCTGCAAGTGCTTTTCATTCTGGCTATCTAGTTTTCATGCAAGGTTTTAAAAGTTCTGCGAGTGTCTGTGTGGCTCTGTTAGCAGTTACCACCAGCTCGTGACAATATTATTAGGGGCTGTAGCACACTCCTTTTAGGAGTGTGTTACATATGTTGCAGGAAATGTCAGACCCAACTTTGCCCATATATGTAGATCAAGAATGTGTAAAAATGACTATTCATGACAACGGTGTGCATTTTGCATTTTTGTGACCTTGGGCATCGCAACCTGCCATTCTCACTGCTACCAATAACTGATTAACCTGTTACCCTCATCCACTCATCACAGCAAGTATGTAGCCTTTGAGGTTTTCAAAGAAAGATCTATTTTTTTTTAAGGGAACTTTTGTGGTACTGGGCAGCCCTTAAAGACAATGCTTGTTCAAAGGGTGCTCAGTAAACTCGGTGGAAGCATGTGAAAGTTGCATTGGTTGCTTCTAAAGTGTACTAGTGCACACAGGCTTCTTCCGATCCTTTATGAGCAGCCATGATGAAGTAGAAGTGGGCAGCGAAGATGCACGTTCCCCTTTAATAAAAATGGCCTAGATGAAGTGGAAGAAAGTCACTTTTTTATATTTTACAATGCGTTTCTCAGCTTTCAGGTCCGACTTTCTGTGAACACCACCTGATGATGAACAGACTCATTGTGCATTAGGCACTATATGATTTTGCCTGTGTTCTTAAAATGCTTAATAGACATGGTAGTTTTTAAAAGCTACTTTGAAAAGATTTTTCAAACTGAAGACCTGTGTTAGTGTAGTTAGCTGCTCATTCTGCCAGTACTATTTTAGTTTGTTTACAAGTATGTAGCTTGTCTTCACCATGCGCTCCAGTGTCATTGAGCACTTACCAGTGTGTTGCAACATATTGACCCTGCCGTATAGTGCATAACGGGATGAAAAGGGAGGGCAAAGGGATGCTGAAATGTTCCATTCACTGTTCACCTAATTAACCTGCATTTGTTTCTCTCAAGTCAATTGCTCATTCACTCAAGATATTTTCTTGCATTTTCCCTGCTTTGTATTCAGAATTTATCCCTTCACACATAACTTCACATTAAAAAAAATATATATTAAATTATGGTTTTTATGCCAGAACAACAATATGATTTATGAGGCACACCCCCCTGCAGTGGGGGACTTCAAATGAATTTCGACCATCTGGGGTTTACACCGTGGTCATGTAAAAGCATGTTCGCTCATTTCTTCTACATAGGCATAACACAATTGCACTTTTCCTGTTAAGTGCAGCAGTAGTGGGAAACTGCCCTGTTTTGGCTCAACCCTATGGAGCCATCTTTTGAGGCAACAACTGCTGTTTGCCAAGAGCTGGCGTTTTACAAATCTGCATACGTCTCGTGCCAGTTTTACATTATTAACAGTATGTGTAAAATAGCGATTGTAATATATTTGCCTGCCTCGTACTCTCCCGATTACTTTCTGGGATACTTTTGCACGACGTCTAGTTGAAGTGATGGCTTATACAGTGAATGCGTGCCGAAAGTGATCGAGAATCGGGGCCCCTCTGCGTGCATGGACAAACAATAGCACGTGAAACTTACTTATCACCAGTCTAACACGCCACTGGTTGCCAATGCGTTATTTACCAATGGAGCGCTAAACAATGTGCATATTGTTCGTGCTACATTAAGGGCAAAACAGAGCACCGAGTACTGGCAACAGAAACAATTGGCTAGTAACAGGAAATTTTACTAAGCACAACTTTGTGCGCGTAAAAAGTCATCCACCACTTGTGACTTCACGGCTGGCTGACCGTCAGAAAAGCGATAAAAGAAAAAAAAAGTAAATTGCACAAAGGCACACACGCAGTTTCAGTCTCGAACTTGGCCAAGCGTCTCTCTGGCGCATCACCGGCGTCACTTGCTTCGTGCCGGAGAACTACAAAAGCGTTCACCCCAGGTGCAGGGGGCTAATGCGCGGCCTACTTCACCTTGATGAACTGATGCTCCAGGTCGTAAATTCCAACGGCCTGTTTCCCTTGTTCGTCGTACTCGGCCCACTCCTTGCTCTCGAACTTCACTTCGTCAAAAATGGTTCCACTTTCAGCAGCTGTAGCGGTGAAGCCATCCCTGGCGTCGAAAGCGACCGGCTCCACGCCGCGGCACTCAAAGACGATAACGGTGACAAACTGCGACGAGTTTTCAGCATCGTACGCCTGTATCTTGTCGTTGAGGACATCCATACTGTTCTCTCGGCTGCACAACTTGCATTTCAGCACTAAATTGGCATCGCCGCGACTACCTTTCATTGGCGATCGGTTGGCGGCCTCGACAGTTTGCCAGGCGCTAGTTTGCTCGCCACAATTCATGCATTTCAATCGAAGGTGCCACACGCAGTCTGGGCACGGCTTGAAGTTTGCGAGGTTCTCCAAGTTCGCTCGAAGTTGTAGTCCGATCTTCACCATTTCTTACTCGGTGTAAAATATACCTTTGCAGAAAATCTGATGCCGAACAGCCTGACTTCGTTCGACCCTGCTGAGTAAACGTTCGAAAACGATTTGGTTGTCAATGGCGCTGGTACTTTCGGAATGCTTTCGACCTGCTCGACTCCAGACCATAGATCCAGACCATGTGATGATGATAGTGATCTAAAGAAATGAAAGATAATTCAACCATTTGATGACCCTTGCACAGCACGCCAGGGCTAGTTCAACAGATTTGCCGCTAGGAACAGAATGTACGGGAAGAGTAGCGCTAGTTATGACCCGTTCGTTGTCGTCTGCTTCCGCGATTTGTTCCAATGCTCCTGCAGCCTTTTTGGCAAACACAGGGCGCTTGTATTGGTGGTGAGTGAATAAATCCACAAACACAAAAGGAAAACATCATTTGCGAATGTTTTGCGTTTGAACAGTGAGGTTAGAGGAGGAGGAGGAGCGCTGCAAGAAAGGTAAACAACGAGCACAGGTGGCAGCTGCAATGCTAGACGGCATAATTAACTTTCACTTTCCTAGCCTCCGTAAGAGACTGAAAAAAATTGTTTTAAAAATTCATAGCATATACTAGATTTTTTAGTTGATTACAGATAGCCTAATATCAGAAAGGACATTAGGATTTGCTGTTGTGTGCAGTAATCCAAGACAGAAGATACGGTAAAAGTTTTCACATGTAATTCCTGCGTCCGATGCACGACCTACTGAACTACAGACCTGCACAGATCTCCCTCCTCCAGCACGCCTGGTCTAGTTCGCCCCTTTTGCCGCTAGGGAAAGAACGTACGAGCAGAGTGGCGCTAGTCATAACCTGTTCGCTGTCGTCTGCTTCTGCGATCTGTTCAGCGCTTGTCTTGCCATTTCGGCAGGCACAAAGCGCTTGTTTTGGCGGTAAATGAATAAATTCACAAATATACAAAAGAAGACATATTTGCGAATGCTTTGCGTTTGAATAGTGAAACTAGAAGAGGATGAGCGGTGCAAGAAATGTAAACAACGAGCATAGGTGGCCACTGCAATGCTAGATCGACGGCATAAATTTCCCTTTCCTAGCCTCCTTAAGAGACTGGAAAAATTGTTTAAAAAGATTCATAGGATAATCTAGCTTTCTTTAGTTGATTACAGACAGCCTAATGTCGTAGATGACATTAGGATTTACTACTGTGTGCCGTAGTGAAAGGAAGATGATCTGGTAAAAGTATAGTAAAAGTATTCACTAGTAAGTCCTCCACCCGATATGTGCAATAGTCTGATCGATTCTGTTTCAAGGGAAGGTGAGCATATCTTGTTTTTAATATCGTTGGATGTCTAGCTCAGTAGAAAGCTTGCAAAAAATTAAGCGATCCCAGTGCTTTAAAACGTGCTGCAGTGCAGGCCTTAAAAATCGTGTCACGGAACTCTTTTCAAACTGTAAAGCTAACTTTTCCGCGTAGTACGGCGGCAGCATAACGGTGGTGCTGAAGATACGTACGCAGTGAAGCTGTGTGCGTAATTCACTTTTTGAACTCGTGACGCATTCACGGACAACTTTTAAGAGTTAAAATGAGTGGTAATCGTTCTGTCGTCGAACATTACGGTGGCTTCAAGTTTCTAAAGAGCGCAGACGCGAATTTTACAACGTGTGCAATGAAACTGTTGGGTACGTTGCGAACTCTATACACAATGCGATTTATAATAATCTCCTTTAAAAAGGCAGTGGGAGCGGCTATTTAACGCTATTTTAGAGAGCAGCGGACTACACGCTCCGACATTTTTTAGGTTCGGTGAGTCAACTTTTGGAGCCAAGTGACCGATCAAAGCCTTGTGACATCTCTGTCACTGTGTTAGCAAAAATCGTCAACTAGAGAAGCAGTTCGTCGCAACACAACAGCTGCCGTACTACTTACAACGCCGCACAACAGCCCACCTCGTAGCAGACGAACAGGTTATAAAAGCGCCACCTACGGCCGTCGGTCGAACGAAAGTGGGCGCAAGCTGCTCCCATAGAAGCCGGATATCTGTGCAGGTCTGGAGTTCCAGTAGGTCGTGGTCCGATGTGTGCAAATTGATCGAGTTCGCTTCAGGGAAAAGTGTGCATAGCCTTTGGTGTGGAAGAGCCTTCTCCTTTTTGCGTCCAAGTAACTCCGGCGTTAGGTGGCGTTAGCAGAGCAACACTCGCGCCATCTCTCGTACTACCCTGCCAGCATACCGACCGTTGCAGTAAAGCCACGCGGCGAAGCCGGATTAAAGGAGACGGGAGCTATGCAATAAAACTACATATTAGGGGCGCGTGAGAGTCGAGCATCCCTACAGGCCCGACCAGCTTTTATATATATATATATATATATATATATATATATATATATATATATATATATATATATATATATATATATATATATATATAGTGATCTCTCGTTAAGACGAGCTCAGTTAAAGGGCCCCTGAAACGGTTCGGACAAATTTTGTAGGCGCGTAGGGTACAGCTTAAGTAGAACAGTCGCACCACGATTTCAGTAAAGCGTTACGTATTAATGGAGCTGCAAGCGATTAGAAGTTACCCTCCTCCCTAGCTATGCTTTTCCTCCTCAACTCGCTCGCCGAGCCAGCGGCGCTAAGCTCCGCCTTCACTGGTTCAGCGTCACGATGCGACGTCACATCGCTCACTTCCGGTTGTTTAGGAACACGCCCCCTCCCGCGCGAGACCTCTCCGCTAGCCGCTTGGCCGTCGACCGAGAGCTATCGAAGCAGCGTGCGTTGCGAGCATTCTGTCGTAACGCCGAACGTGTCCGGTACTCCGCTAAAAACAGGCAAGCTGGTCATTTCGGCAAATGACTGGAGGCATAAACTCAAGCTGATGAAGGAACCTTAGCGTAAACGTACGTGAGCAGCCTGATCGGTCTGCACGGTCCAGACACTTGCTGGCGCAGCGCTTAACCAGTCAAACAAAGCGCTAATATTGTTCTAACCAAGTGTAAAGCATTTTAAACATTTATAAATCAACGTGTTGATGATTACACTCCTGCGAAAAATACACACCAGCAGCAAAGAATACACTTCGTTGCTGCTACTGTGTATGGTTGAGCTCTGTGCCACCAGGTGGCTGCACTGTGCAGACCGTTCACATTTGCCGTTCTGCTCATCTCGTGGCTCATCCCGGCACAGTTATAGCACAGTCAAGCGGCCAGACCCTGTCCCCTTGCGCTTGCGTTTGCCCTAATACTGGACTCGCGGTTTGCAGGTCGCTAGGTTTGCAGTCCACAAGGCAACAAAGTCGAATCATAGTGCTCGCGAAAAGACTGAGACCGACTCTGACCGCGGAGCTCTCGTCAAAATGGAGTACGTTGTAACACAAGCAGACGACACTTGCTGTGTGCCGGAAGTGCTGAAGTGTACTAAAAAACTATTCTTGTGTATTCTCTTTAAGTTATTTTCTTTTTACAAAAACAAAGTAACTAACATTCCAACTATTACGAGCATCATTTGTTCACCATAAAGTTGGAAAAATTATCAACCACGCGCCCTGGTCAGCCAATCAGATAGCTCGCCCATGTGACGTAATATGGGTTATTTGCATCATATGGGTAGGGGCGGCTTAAAATTCCGCCGAGCAGTGCGCTGCGATCGGCAGCGATGTGTATTTTTAAAACCTTATAATAAATTACACGCTTTACGCAGAGCACTTAGATGCATCAAATAATGATCAGAAGAACCTACTCTAACGACTCAGTACGTTTGCAGAAAATCGCCAAAATCGTTTCAGGGTCCCTTTAAGCCGAATTTTTGCATATAACGAACATGGGAATGCGTGTTTGGTTTTCCGTAGACTCAATGCACAAAAAAATCTGCTTATGACGAACCGTTTCGGACATACTCTTCGGTTAAGACGAACATTCGGAGTGACCGCCACCGATACCGATCATGGAGGCTAAGGTGCCTTGATGCGCCGCGCCCAGGGGCGCGCGCATCGAGGCACACTACTGGAGGCCTGTGGCGCACATCACCCTCGGACAGATGCGGAAAGAAGAGGAGGAAACAAAAACAGTGACGTTTCATTTCGTGGACGCGGGTGACGCGCAAGCGTATGGGTACTATAGCGCACATGAAGCTATCGGCCCTCGGTGCGCCTAGACGCCTACACTGCCCGCATCGCAGACTATATTCAAGACAGGGCTCGCATGGTCGCGCCATACGCAGCAGCGACCGGAATGGAATGCCCCTTTGTAAACACTCGCTTACTAACGAAATTAACAAGCATGAACACATCAAGCTCGAGGACTGCGTACGGTCTTTGTCAAAATGCTGCGATGAGGAATCGCGGCAGCAGCAGCGAGCGACGTGACCTGAGTGCTGTCTATCGCTTAAACACAAACTGTGTGGTGAGAACATAGCGCACGCAAACCTACGAGCCATCAGTCCACCTAGACGGTGCACCCTAAGCAGATCGCTTTCAAAAAAAGCCCGCGCGGCCGCGCGCGGCCGAACAAAACCGTACAACGCCCCCATCCCCCCTTGCCCCGGTGCTTATGCACGCGACAGAAGACGGCGTGCTTCCTCCCCCCTTTCACCCCTTGCGCACGCGAGATTGAGCCGCCATCGTCGGCTCACCGTCGCACGCTTTCCATCGCACACACAGCATACGGCGCGCGAGGACGATCTTATCACGAGGCGAACCCGGTAGCATATTTCCAATTGCTAGTAGGTACAGTGGGGCGTGGCACTTGCGGAGACGACGGACGTTTGCGCGCATGCGCGAGTAGGAGCGGGTGCGAGAGAAAAATTCGGGGACTTTTGCTCCTTGAATATACGACTCTGCCTAGGCACTGTATACGGAGGAGTTTCTTAGCGCGTATTATATGCGCTTGTCCCTAGGCGCGCCGACAGAAGTCGCCGGGCGCGGTAGTGGTGAACCTAGCATCGCAAGTTGGCGGCTCGATGCAATTATATTTATTCAATCGTGTTGTTTGCTTACTAAAACAACGTGTCACTATTTCGCATTATTGCCGGCGCCTCCAGGACACCAAAGCGGCAAGGGGGACATCAAAGCTAGAAGCTGGACTGGTCCGTGGGTTGGGGCTCGCAGAGTCCTGCGCGAGCCAGGGGAGTATAAGATCGGCTGTCCGCTATTGCAGACAGCCAATTTTTTATGCGGGCACCCCCTGGCACGCTTCGGCCCCCGCGGCCCCAACCCACGGGCCGCCCTGCTTCTAGCTTTGATCTCCCCACTACCGCTTGGGTGCCCCGGAGATCCTGCGCCGCCTGCTTTAAAGGTGCGCTCCTGAGGCCTCGGTTTGCCGGTTACATGTGCCCTCCTGGAGCAGTGCTTGTAAAAATGCAATCTATCGTCCGCGACTAACAAAGTGACACGCGTCTTATACAACACAGTCAGAACCTTGCCGCTTCAGAGACATTGATCACTAAATGGGGCGTCCGTGCCGATTGTCTCACAGCGCGTGCAGTCAGCGGCGGAGCGTAAACAGACTCGACCTTCCTCCGCCATGCCGGCACGCCTAGGGACAAACTCACGCTACACGCGCAAAGGAACTTCTCCACCGTAGTGCCTAGACAGAGTCACATATTCACATAGCTACGTCACGCAAAAAAAGCCTAATAAAAGTTCCGTGCATCGTGCTACTAAGCTACGAGCATCGCACCTGTGTTGCAAGTGAAGCGTGGAAGATATGCAATGATTAACACCGGCTATTCGGAGAAGACCGAGGGGACGACGGCGACGACAACAATTCGATTGGGAGCCCAGGAGCCATGCCGCTCCTTGAATAGGATGCTCGGCCATGCTGTTGAGCGCTTCCGAACGCACATTTTTTCTAGACGTGACCAGTGCATGTAGTCTCAACACTTGTGCTGTGCTTGCGATTGTGTGTACCGCGAGTATTCATTGTCCCGGAATGTGGAGTGTCATGCCAAGATATGCCTAATAAGTGCTGCATGCCCAATTGCCGGAGCAATTACATGTACAAATCGGAGCAGAAAAATCATGTCTTCAAGTTTCGGCAAGATGAAGGAGCCCAGAGTGCCTGGATTAGGGCGCTTCCACGTGCAGGCTTCATTGTATTACCGCTCTCCAGGGTAAGATGTTCAGAACTTCTTTAAGTAGTTACTTTTTAAAACTACGGAAAGGTTAATTGCTCAATTACAGAAAGTGATGATTCCTCATAGTTCGATGCCTGCGAAGATGGACACAAATGTGAATTTGTGTTAAGGCACCTTTTGTGGTGTAGCACGAATATATTATTGAAGAACTACTGCCTCAAGATGAATGACAAGATATTGCATGCTAATGCTAAGGCAAGGAAGAGAAAAGCTGAAACTCTGCGCATTAAGACAGCTGTTTCCTTGTAAATAGCTGCGCGAATGTTTTATATCCCATTTTAAACTTGTTTGAGTTGTAAGTTAGTGGACTACGGTAATTAGGGCGAAAGCGAAATTATTCGTTTAAGCATAATCCAGATTGGAATAAGTACATTTGTCCCCAATAAAATAGTTCATACGCAATTGTGAAGCTAATCGAATGCGTTATATTCATCATTGCCGCGCCATAAAAACCATAAGTACAAAAATACAGAAGGAAAAGTTTTTATGGATTCAATTTACTTGAAGTAATATATGTATGAAAGTGTGAGGTATAATAATAATTCACAAAAAACGTACATTACAAAGACGACAAAGAGCGACGCCATAAAAAACTGCTGGCATCAATACCTGCTCATGGTTTAGAAAGCTGTTTTGTATCTGTGCCTCTAAATAAATGCTTTGTAATGGTTCTGCTGCTCGTTCCGCAGTTTCGACTGAAGAAAAAGAGTGGAGTAGTTAATGCAAGCATACTGCTGCTAGGTGAAGCAAGCCGCGATCCCTTCATTTAACCCGTATCCCTAAGGGCGCCTCCGGCCTCTTCTCCGTGACGTCACTCGCCGAGCACTCAGGCCTTCTTGTCTAGGAGGTGTTGGCAAAGGCCCCCAGATTTTCTCTCTCATACCCGCTCTTACTCGCGCCTGCGCAGAAATGTCTAGCGCCGTCAAAAGCCCCACGCCACGCTGTACCTACTAGCAATTGTAAAAATGCAATCCAGTACGTCCGTATCGCAAACAAAACCTGTAGCAACTGCTAGAGGAGGTCAACACAGCGCGCCTCCACTTACGTTCTTCCTCCGCGACGCTTCACCTCGTTCCCATCAAAATATGGCAATGGAACTGCAGGGGCTTCCGCCCAAAGCGGGAGAACCTACAACTCCACATCCAAAACTTAGACAAGCCGGAAATTCCGGACATCATAGCACTGCAAGAAACGCTAAATAAAGTCTAACTCAGAAACTATAAAACATACGAAAAAACGGGAGCGCAAAACCCGCGTGCGGTTGTCTTGGTCCACAGAAACCTGACCGCCGTCGAACACGTAATAGACACGAAGGATGCGGACTGCCTCCTCGTGGAAATAATTCCACAGAAGAGAGGACAAGCGAGCCTATTTATTCTCAACGTATATAGCGCCCCCAGATCGAACCACCCCCCGATAATATAGGCAGTTAACAAAACACTCAGGCTCTATGGACACAAGCCGCTATTATTAGTAGGTGACTTTAACGCCAGAAACATGCATGGCCTGGCGCTACAAAATAAACAACAAGAAGGGCACGGCAATATCGAATTACATCCAAGACGAAGGCCTAACTTTACTGAACGATCCGCTACAACCCACGCGGATAGGAAACAGTGTGCAGACGAACGCCAGCCCCGACCTCACGCTCAGTAAAAACGTGGGAGAAGGGAAATGGAGGAACACCGCATGTAGCCTATAGGCAGCGATCATTATATAATCGAAACCACTATCCCGGCCAAATCGCTAAAAAAGAAAGGGAGGAAAGGGATCACGATCACCGACTGGGAAAAATTTAGGCTCATCAAAGCACGAGACGAACCCGCCACCATAGATGACCTCGACAAATGGGTTGAACAGCTAGGCAAGGACGTCAAAACCGCAACCGAAAGCATACCAGTAACAGCGGAAACACACGCAATAGACAACAGACTACTACACATGTGGTAAGCACACGAAAGCCACGACAACGGAACTGCCATGACGAAAAGCCACCGCGCGCCGTACACGCACGTGTACACATTCGGACGACGCCAGGAGCAGTCCACCGTAAGCGTTGTAACGACTTTGACTCCACTCGATTTCGCAGGTAACAGTCTCCTAGAACATTCCCTATATACTTTTCTCCGAGCCTGCCGACTCACATTTCAAATGCTCGAGCACAGCACATGGGCCGACAGCTTCGAGTCGCCTTCAAGCAGCGAGCGCACGCGTGGCGCAGTCGTGGAGTCCCCCCCCCCCCCCCCCCCCCCCATGACGCCACACGCGAGAGGGCGCCATTGAAAGGTCTCGGGGCTAATAGCCACGTTTTTCAAAGTTGGCGCATATCATTTTGTAGTTGCCACAGAGAGAGAACGGTGACAGGGCCGCAGAAACGTCAGGACGGCCGACAGGGGACGTATTCTGAAACGTTCGCCGCGGCGAACTTTTCGCACTGGCCACGCCTCCGCCGTAGCGGCGCGCGCTGAATGGCTGCTTTGACAAAACCGGAAATGCACTTGCGCCACCTGAATTTCCGGTTTTGTCAAAGCAGCCATTCAGAGCGCGCCGCTACGGCGGAGGCGTGGCCAGTGCGAAAAGTTCGCCGCGGCGAACGTTTCAGAATACGTCCCCAGGATGGCGCGACAAGCAGTCCGCATCTTGATGCAAGTGGCCGGTCTTGTATACAACTGAATAGTTGTATTCTTGAAGGCTCAAAGCCCAGCGGCCAAGGTGCCCTGAAGGATCTTTGAGAGACGAAAGCCAACATAAAGCGTGGTGATCAGTGATGACTATGAATTGGCGGCCGTACAAATAGGGGCGGAATTTACCCACTGCCTAAACGAGAGCCAGACACTCGCGTTCAGTGATGGAATAATTGCGCTCAGCAGAGAAAAGAAGGCGGCTGGCGTAGGCAATAACACGTTCTCGCCCTTGTTGTTTCTGTACCAAGATAGCGCCAATACCGTGGCCACTGGCATCGGTACGGACTTCTGTTGGGGCTGACGCATCAAAGTGAGCAAGGATGGGCGGTGACGTAAGCAGCCCAATCAGCTCGGTGAAAGCACCAGCTTGCTCAGGCCCCCAAATGAATGCAGCGTCTTTCTTGAGGAGCTGACTGAGAGGGCACGCAACGTTTGCAAAATTTCGGACAAACCGACGGAAGTAGGAGCAAAGGCCCAAGAAGCTGCGAACATCCTTTTCACATGTTGGCACGGGAAAGTCTTTCACTGCCCGTATTTTATCGTGATCAGGGCGTACACCAGAAGAATCGACAAGATACGCGAGCACAGAAATTTCCCGATGACAGAAGTGGCACTTGGATGAATTTCGTTGTAGCCCCGCCTGACGGAAACCAGATAGGATCGTCGATAGGCATTTGAGGTGTGTCGCAAAAGTCGGCGAAAAAACGACCACGTCGTCCAGGTAACAGAGGCAGATGAACCACTTGAAACCGTGTAGGAGGGCGTCCATCATTCGTTCAAATGTGGCCGAGGCAGTACATAAACCGAAAGCATCACTTTGAACTGCTACAGGCCATCGGGAGTAATAAAAGCTGTCTTCTCGCAGTCTATGTCATCGACGACAATTTGCCAGTAGCCGGAGCGAAGGTCGATGGTCGAAAAATATTGTGCTCCATGCAGACAATCCAGGGCATCGTCAATGCGTGGTAGCGGATAGACGTCTTTCTTTGTTACCTTGTTGAGGTGTCGATAATCGATGCAAAATCGCCAACTGTTGTTGTTCTTTTTAACAATAGGCGATGCCCATGCGCTGCAAGAAGGTTCGATGATGTCTCGAGAAAGCATCTTGTCAATTTCATGTTGGATGATATGTCGCTCAGTAGGCGAGACGGGGTAGGGTCGCCGATGGATTGGGCTCACATCACCGGTGTTTATTCGATGTTTTACTAGAGACGTTTGTCCTAGAGAGCGCTCTCCAGGGTCGAATATGTCCCAGTATGAGGCAAGGAGGCAACGTAGTTCTTGAGCACGCTGGGGCGGAAGATCGGGAGCAATCATTTTTGTTAGGGCATTCAAGTCTGAAGGGACAGGGGGCGAAGCAAGAGTTGAACACGAGGAGCTGTCACAAGTCAAAGCCGAAATGTGGTAGTAGTCTCTGGCTGGCGTTATTTGCGCCAGGGACATTCCGCACGGGTGTACTTGTGTACAGAGTCCAAAGTTCACAAGCGGAAGGCAGGACGTGTTGTCCGAGATGGTAATGACGGTGTGAGGAAAAGCGACGTTATGCGAGAGCAGGACATCCGGATTAGGGGATACGATGTAGTCACCGTCTGGTACAGGTGGAACGGGGGAGACACCTATGTGGGTAACGGCACGGTGAGGGAGGCGAATATGCTCCGTGGAACATAGCCGTATCGGAGCACTATCGGGAGGGTCAATAGCAGCAGGTAGAGCGAGTTGCACAACACCAGCAGAACAGTCTATCAAAGCGGAATGTGTAGACAGAAAGTCAAGGCCCAGGATGAGGTCGTGAGGGCAGTGCTCTAGAACATAAAATAAAACAGAAGTATGATGTTCGGCGACACTCACGCGAGCCGGACGCATGCCAATAACGGCTGGTGTTCCACCGTCGGCGACTTGGACCACAGGCGACGGAGCAGGAGTGAGGACTTTCTTGAGACAATTCCGAAGCTGAGCATTTATCACAGATACGTGCGCGCCAGTGTCAATCAGAGCCGTAACAGGTACACCATCCACGTTCACTTTAATGAAGTTCCGATGTGTGGGCAAGGTCAGAAGAGGATTTTTGCGTCGGGTCGGCTTTGCAGCATCACCTCCAAGTGCTGCACCCGTTAGTTTTCCGGAAGGGTGCGCTGGAAGGAGCTAGGGGACGGTGATTAGCGAGATGGGGGCGATCGGGAGAAGCGGCGACGTGGCGAAGGAGAGCGGCTAGAGCGGATAGGAAGAGAAGTGTCGCCAGAACTTGCTGGATGCGTTTGCGGGGCGAACCGAGGAGCAGCATGAGGGCCGTGGGATGCGTGGTAGGACCAGGGGGTCGAATTCCACGAAGACCGGCAGTGACGCGAAGTATGGCCGATACGTCCACAAGTAAAGCATATAGGCCTGTCGTCTGGAGTACGCCATTCGGCCGGGTTGCGATACCGCGTTGGGGCATTCAGGTTGCGGGTGCGTATGACACTGCTGGACGAAATGTAGTCAGGCTGATTAACTGAGCAAACGTTGGCCAATTCTTGGCCCACGATGGGCTGTATCAATGAGACGGTCGCCTTGTAATTGTCGGGGCCATGGGTTGGGGTCATGATAGGAGATGCGGCTTCTATTTCACGTCAGATGACATGGAGAATGTTATCAGAGGGATTGGGTGTGGGCGGACTGTGGAGGTCTTCGCAAGTGGACGTAGCAGCCGTGTTGGGAAGGCGGGGAAATGGCTGTGCAATGCGGCGACTCTTGGCTTCTTCAAACCGCCGGCATTCGGTAATGATGGCTTGCATGGTGGAAGAATTCTTGAAGACAAGAAGATGGAAGGCATCGTCTGCTATGCCCTTAATGACATGTGCAACCTTATCAGGTTCGGACATCTTCGGATCCACTTTGCGGCACAGAGCGAGCACGTCCTAGATGGAAGTGAGGTAGGATTCAGTGTACGTCTGGACACGCGAAGCGAGGTCTTTTTGGGCGGCGCGCTGACGTCCGATAGGCTTGCCAAACAAATCTTTGAACTTCTGTTTACAAAGGTCCCATCAGCTGGTGATTTCCTCCTCGTGGGTCTGAAACCAGACGCGTGCCTTGCCCACGTGGTAAAATATCACATTAGCGAGCATGATGGTGTGGTCCCAGTGGTTGCTGGCGCTTACCCGCTCATATAGTTGAAGCCCGCCTTCAGCCTCAGTGTCGTCGGTGCCAGAAAAGATTCCTGGGTCGCGGGGTTGTGCACGGTGGGCGTGGGTGCCGACGGGCCCGAAGCATCCTCGCCTTGAGCTGGCATTGTAGATGCAACCAAGGAGCGCCCGCTGCGTAAATCCGTCTTGATAATGATCCCGCAACCTCCACCAAAAATGTTACGGGGTTAAAAACAGTCAGACGTATATTTACAAGATATTTACAATAATTGTAGCAGCTGACAACATGGTAAATTAAATTATGGGGTTTTACGTGCCAAAACCACTTTCTGATTATGAGGCACGCCGTAGAGGAGGACTACGGAAATTTCGACCACCTGGGGATCTTTAACGTGCACCTAAATTTAAGTACACGGGTGTTTTCGCATTTCGACAACATGGTAGACAGCGCGCGAAGTTCAGAGCGTCGTCTTCTTCCGACCATGATTAAAACATCTTCTTCGTCAGCGTGTCACAATAATGTTGGATTGCTACTTAGCGCGTCGGCTGGCGGTGCGACGCCCCTTTCTCTCTCTGTCTGTCAGTCTCTCTCTCTCTCTCTGTGTGTGTGTGTGGTTTTGGTGGAGGGGGCCCGCAAATACACCAAAGGTGCCTCGAGCGGCTGCGCGAATGGCCACGCGGGCTTCTTTCACGCTCGGAAAAAACACTTTTATGTAGCACGTATTGAGCAACAGAAAGCTGTGTCGGTAGTTTCTCATGTTGATCTGCCATTTTCTCATTGACGCTTATCATCTGGTTATAATATTTCAGAACAGAACTTAATTAATTAAGACTAGTTCTGCAATTGGGCGGTATGCAAAAAAAAAATATCTTAGTATCTTCAACAGGTAACGCGGTCTTCATTGCCCGAGCATGAGAGCGAGATAGTCACAGCCCTACGACAGGAACTAGCGGGTCTCCGAGCGACCATACAAGTGCTTACAGCGCAGCTTAATGACGCGAAACAGGAGATTCAAAACCTTAAATCTCCCAAACAAGCACCACCCCAGGAGACAAATGTAAAAGTAAGCACAGCGAAACGCAAACCACCTCCGCTCCCAGAGATGGAAGAAGAGTGTAATGTACCGCAAGACACCCTAGATGAAATTCTGCGCCTCACGCGAGAGAACCTACAAAGTATTCGTACCCTAGCAAATCGTGTAGAGGTTGTCGAAAACAAAGTCGCCATAAAAATTAAAAACAAAGCTAGCCAGCCACAACAAATGGACACGACTACGCAGCCTTCGGCGCCAATAAATTCCTCACAAAACCATCATGGCTAACACGACACGGGATACTTTAGAAATTTGGCAGTGGAATTGCGCTAGCTACGCGAAACGCAAATCCTCGCTGCAACAGTACCTCAAAATTCAACCCCAAAGACCGCACGTAATACTATTACAGGAAACCCTATGCGAAACCCTCACGCTCTCAGGGTACTGCACCGTCTCAAAAAGAGAAGGGGACGCCAGGAGAGGCATCGCCACGCTCGTTAGTAGAAAGCTCGCGCACATCGTTCACGACGTCCCACCAAAAAACAGTCGCATCGAGGTGATCCTAATCGAGCTCGTCCCTAACCGATTCTTAAAACAAAGTGTCTTTGTACTAAACGTCTACAGTTCCCCCGCGCACTACAACCAATCCTTCCACGCGATCCTCACTAAAGCCACGTCATTGGCACGAAACTCACCGCTCATTATAGCAGGTGATTTCAACGCCCCCCACACGTCGTGGGGTTACCCCATAATCAAGCCTAGCGGCAACAACCTCTCGCGCGCAATAGACGACCTGTCCCTCACCCTGGTGACGGACCACAGGTTCCCCACCAGATTGGGTACGTCGACGCAGCGCGATACTACGCCAGACCTCACGTTACTCCGAAATGTTGCAAACTACATATGGACGAACACGCAAGAGAACCTGGGCAGCGATCACTTCGTCATACGCACACAAATACCGAACACGACGGCCCCACCCCGATCTTTCACCCTCACAGACTGGGATACCTTCCGTAAGTTACGGAAGGAAGATACGAATACGTATGACTCCTTCGCAGAACTCCTCTCTGCGATAAAGGGCGACGTTACCAGAGCCACGAAAACCATAGAGACGGAACTGGAAGTCCCAAAGGTTGACCCTCACCTCGCACACTTACTCGAGGCCAAGGCTTCGATACTTGCGCGATGGAGAAAGCAGCGTCTCAACAGACGCCTGCGCAAACGCATCGCGATCCTCAACCGAGACATAGACGAATACTGTACGGAGCTCACAAGACTCCAATGGCACGAACTCTGTTCGGCAGTAGACGGCCGCATGCGGACAGGAGGGAAGTGGAACCTCCTGAAACGCATGTTAGACGTCAGCCAAACGAAGGATAATCAAAGTCACGTGCTAGACCGACTTCTACACTCACATAAAGGGAAAGGGGGAACGGAAGAGTCCTTCTTGGAAGAAATTGCCAAACGGTATCTTCCGCTAGGCGTCGCTCACCCCAATGATTACCCGATCATAAAGTGCGAAACCACTCCCGAACTAGACGCTGCCTTCACGGAAGCAGAAGTCCGAGAGGCGCTACACAATCTAAACAGCAGGTCTGCTTCAGGACCCGACGGTGTAACCAACCGACTGTTGCGTAACCTAGACGACCAAGCCGTTACATTACTGACGAAAGACATCAACCACGTGTGGGAAACAGGAGAGGTACCAACGCAATGGCGCACTGCCACGGTGGTCCTCATACCAAAACCCGGCAAACCACTTAACCTCGACAACTTACGACCCATCTCTCTTACGTCTTGCGTGGGTAAAGTAGCCGAGCACGTAATTCAAAACCGAGTGTCACGCTACATTGAAGAACACGAACTCCTACCACACAACATGGTAGGGTTTCGACCCCACCTATCCACCCAAGACGTGATGTTACTCCTAAAGAGACAGATCTTCGACGTTAAAACAAGAGACGTTCGAGGCATCCTCGCCCTCGATCTCACGAAAGCATTCGATACCGTCTCGCACCGCTTCGTACTGGAATCTGTGGCAGGCCTCGGCCTCGGCCAGAGATTTCAGGAGTACGTACGCTCCTTCCTAAAAAACAGAGAAGCCCGACTGCGAGTCTCGCACCTTAAGTCGGACCCCTACGCGCTGGGCTCCGTCGGAACACCACAAGGCTCAGTCATCTCTCCATTACTATTTAACATAGTGATGAAGGGACTTGCAGACAAACTACGACACATCCCAAACGTAAACTGCGCACTATACGCAGATGACATTACCATCTGGAGCCCGGGAGGCTCCCTGGGAGACATGGAGCAGGCATTACAGTCTGCCCTTGATGTCACGGAAGAGTACCTTCTAAACACAGGAATGAAACTATCCTCAAAGAAATCGGAACTATTACTATTTCGCAAGTCTTGCCAAGGAGTCCACCACCTAACACCTCTAGACGAACTTCCGCTCGCACTACACACAAGAGACGGACAACAGATTCCGCGAGTCAACCACATACGCATTCTTGGGCTCCTAATCGAATCCACCGGATGCCACGGACTCACGATCAAACACTTAACCGCCAAAACCGAAAACATGATCAGACTCATCCACAGAGTCTCGGGGCGCAGGAAGGGTCTCCGCGAAGATAACCTTCTGCGCGTATACCACGCGTTCCTTATGAGTCACATTAATTACGTCGCCTCTGCCCACAACTGGACGAAACTAGAAAAGACGAAGCTAAACACACTCATGCGCAAAAGCATCAAACAGGTCTTGGGAATTCCACAAAGAGCAAGTACAGCAAAGGTTGACCAGCTAGGTATGCACAACAACATCGACGAAGTGATCGAGGCTCAGACTATGGCGCAAATACTCCGCTTATCCTCGTCCAAAGCCGGTAGGCTAATCCTAAATGACGCCAATGTCTCCCCGTCTCCCTATCTCGAGCACGCGGTTACCCTACCGAGTGAAATTAGAGACAAATACAAAGTCTCACCGTTTCCCAGAAACGTCCACCCACAACACAACGTGGGTAGGCGCCGGGCCCGCGCCCGCGCGATTCTCGACCGCATCGACGCGGATCGTGAAGCCACCGCATTTGTGGACGCGGCCCAGTACGGCAGCACATCCACTTTCGCAATAGCTGTCGTGGACGGCAACGGAACGCTACGATCATCCGCGTCGGTTAAAACGAGCACCAGCGCTGAAGCGGAACAAATAGCCGTAGCCATTGCCATGGCAGACCCCACATTTACTTATGTCTTCACGGACTCGCGTGCCGCAATTCGGGCCTACGAATGCGGCAACGTATCTAAAGAAGCAGCGCGTATACTACTAGCGAGCTCAAAGGAGAGCAAACGGTGCCTCTCCTGGTTCCCCGCTCACATGGGGAAAGACATTCACCCGCAAAAAGCTAACCTCAATGAAACGGCCCACGACCGTGCGCGAGAACTTGCCCGCCGCGACGGTCCCACGGCCTACGAGGGGCTGGACATTCAGTTTAATGACCTGCTGCTCACTTACCAAGAGATCACCTGCCACTATCGGAAAGGCAGAACCAAATTCCCGCTTCCACACGCCAATCTCGAACGCGCGCAGGCGGCCGCGTTTCGAATGCTACAAACGGACTCGTATCCGTCACGAGGCCTTCTAAGTCACTATAACTCAGCAATCCCGGCAAATTGCCCAGACTGCCCAGAACTTTATTGCTCACTCTCGCACATGCTATGGCAATGTACCGCGTTACCAAAGGGCCCTCTCTCCAGTGAGACCGAATGGGAAGAAGCCCTCAAAAGCCCGGACCTCAAACTCCAACTCAAGGCCGTCCAGAGGGCCCAAGAACTGGCGGAGCGTCACCACGTTCCCGTCCCGACTTGGGTGTCGCCTACGGTTTCTGCCGGAGGAGTTCCCCGCGTGGGATCTCCAACGGATTGAAACTCCTCAGGACTTCAATAAAGTTCTTGACTGACTGACTTAGTATCTTCAAGCGACGACAAACCTTACCTTCGTCCTGTGCAGCTA